>NC_136272.1:34105948-34198448 GCF_964187855.1 Myxine glutinosa | reverse complement strand
TGGCTCTGGAGAAAATTTTGGAGAGTGATCACTTAGTCGCTTGCATTTTGCTCATGATGAGCTCTGTAGCTCCACTCCTCTATATCATCTATGCTTCCTGCATGGGTGGATTCACTTCCGAGCCAGGCCCACCCACTTCCTCTGCCCACTGGTCAAACTTAGTCCATCTCTTCAGTCCACTGTTACAGATTGGGGATGCGATAGGTGAGGGAGTGGGAGACAATAGTTAGACATAGACACGTGGTCGAGCAGACCGACACAGGACTTGTTACTATCATATTGCTTTAAAAATACATTTTTAAACCAATTAAAATTCCTACATTGTAATGCCAAATTATAAAAGTTTCTTTTTTAATGATCTAAGGTTCAAAGTGGAGCTTGTCCATCAAATGGAGGACAAAGGCGTTATTAGATGTCAGCGTACCCGTACACGACTTACCAGGACATTAGTAGACAACGAATAACCATATCATGGAGTACAGTACTTTTATCTGCTAAAGGTTAGGTTCCATTTTTGCTGCAATGAAGAACTAGTGCTCAAAATGTCAGCCGCATCTAGTTTCCCACGCTGGTAAACACACTCTTATCAACAGAGTATCCCTGAACTAAAGCTAGACAAGCTGTTTATAATAGCCCAAATAAAAGACCCTACCCAAATTAAAGAGACCACCCAAATAAAAGAGGCCACCCAAATAAAAGAGGCCACCCAAATAAAAGAGGCCACCCAAATAAAAGAGGCCACCCAAATAAAAGAGGCCACCCAAATAAAAGAGGCCACCCAAATAAAAGAGGCCACCCTAATAAAAGAGGCCACCCTAATAAAAGAGGCCACCTTAATGGAGTAACCCTAATAAAAGAGTAACCCTAATAAAAGAGTAACCCTAATAAAAGAGTAACCCTAATAAAAGAGTAACCCTAATAAAAGAGGGCATCCTAAAAAAAGAGGCCACCCTAATAAAAGAGACCACCCTAATGAAAGAGACCACCCTAATAAAAAAGGCCACCCTAATAAAAGAGGCCACCCTTATAAAAGAGACCACCCTAATAAAAGAGGCCACCCTAATAAAAGAGGCCACCCTTATAAAAGAGACCACCCTTATAAAAGAGACCACCCTAATAAAAAGAGGCCACCCTAATAAAAGAGGCCACCCTAATAAAAGAGGCCACCCCTAATAAAAGAGGCCACCCTAATAAAAGAGGCCACCCAAATAAAAGAGGCCACCCAAATAAAAAAGGCCACCCAAAATAAAAGAGGGCCACCCAAATAAAAGAGGCCACCCAAATAAAAGAGGCCACCCTAATAAAAGAGGCCACCCTAATAGAGTAACCCTAATAAAAGAGTAACCCTAATAAAAGAGTAACCCCTAATAAAAGAGTAACCCTAATAAAAGAGTAACCCTAATAAAAGAGTAACCCATAATAAAAGAGTAACCCTAATAAAAGAGTAACCCTAATAAAAGAGGGGCATCCTAAAAAAAGAGGCCACCCTTATAAAAGAGACCACCCTAATAAAAGAGGACCACCCAAATAAAAGAGGCCACCCAAATAAAAAGAGGCCACCCTAATAGAGTAACCCGAATAAAAAGTAACCCGAATAAAAGAGTAACCCTAATAAAAGAGTAACCCTAATAAAAGAGTAACCCTAATAAAAGAGTAACCCTAATTAAAAGAGGGCACCATAAAAAAAGAGACCACCCTAATAAAAGAGGGCACCCTAATAAAAGAGACCACCCTAATAAAAGAGGGTGCCTAATAAAAGAGGACCACCCTAATAAAAGAGACCACCCTAATAAAAGAGACCACCCTAATAAAAAAGGCCACCATAATAAAAGAGGCCACCCTAATAAAAGAGGCCACCCTAATAAAAGAGGCCACCGTAATAAAAGAGGCCACCATAATAAAAGAGGCCACCCTAATAAAAGAGACCACCCTAATAAAAGAGGCCACCCTAGAATAAAAGAGGCCACCCTAATAAAAGAGACCACCCTGATAAAAGAGACCACCCTGATAAAAGAGACCACCCTGATAAAAGAGACCACCCTAATAAAAGAGACCACCCTAATAAAGAGACCACCCTAATAAAAGAGACCACCCTAAAAAAAGAGACCACCCTATATAAAAGAGACCACCCTAATAAAAGAGACCACCCTAATAAAAGAGACCACCCTAATAAAAGAGACCACCCTAATAAAAGAGACCCACCCTAATAAAAGAGACCACCCTAATAAAAGAGACCACCCTAATAAAAGAGACCACCCTAATAAAAGAGGCCACCCTAATAAAAGAGGCCACCCCTAATAAGAGGCCACCCTAATAAAAAGAGACCACCCATTTTGGTCTAAATATTAGAACAGATAAATGTGATCTCATCAGCAGAATTTTGTCTTGCAGCCCCATAAAGACCTGACAATTTTAAATTAAGACCGAAAGTCAAAAGTAATGGTAAAGGATATTCATTCATTCCTTCCTTCCTTCCTTCCTTCCTTCCTTCCTTCCTCTCTCTCTCTCTCTCTCTCTCTCTCTCTCTCTCTCTCTCTCTCTCTCTCTCTCTCTCTCTCTCTCTCTCTCTCTCTCTCTCTCTCTCTCTCTCTCTCTCTCCTCTCTCTCTCTCTCTCTCTCTCTCTCTCTCTCTCTCTCTCTCTCTCCTCTCTCTCTCTCTCTCTCTCTCTCTCTCTCTCTCTCTCTGGCCAAGCAGGACACGTGGTCCCTCATAAAGATTCCTCCGCTTATGACACGATGGCGCTATGTTGGGTAACCCGAACCAAGGTCACTTCTCGCCCTGTAGGCCTCAACTAATTTCAAGGTCACACCGATATGAGCAATCACAGCCCATTCAGTTGCTTCTTGCACGAGATCATCTTTGATTATATATATTCGCTGTAAGATTATATAAAGATTGTCATTATTATATTTTCCAAAGGTACAAGCTCCACTCGGCTCTGCTTTAGCCAATTTCATGTTCGAAGTGGTTCATGTGGTTCACATTCACCTTGTTCAAGTTACAATCAGTTTGTTAAAATGACAATTATGGGAGAAAGGCAGATGGTGGTTCTTTAACACTTGTTGCTGTTCTTTTAAATTACACTCACCGAGAGGGATTCTTTCAAATCAAGGTGGCACAGGTACAGCATCCGTACAACAAGGTGGCACAGGTACAGCATCCAAAGATTTTTCTTTTAATCGTGCAACCGTAGGTGAAGGGAGGTGTGTGGGGAACCTACCTATTCCTTAGTGCGTGTAGGGAAGTGTTTTAGGCCCCCACAAAAATATAGTTACCGGGTAACGCAGGTACCCCTGCTCGTCTATTATAAAGATCGAAAAATGAAATGGATAAAAAAAACATTTTGGCCTAAATACTTGGACCTTCAGAACACAACGAGTCGATGTCAATTTGGGGGGTTAAACGGTGATATCTTTCTTAAATTGTACATTATTATCAGGGTACCGGTATAGAAAAGGAAAGAATTCAAAGTGACAGGTACGAATGACGTCAAGCTGGAGTAAACGACGTAAATGATGCAGTTACACTCTTCGTGTTGCTTTCACCAATTGCAAGCACGTAGTCCTTCCTTTTAGGGTGCTGTGCCCTGCCAAGAATAACTCGAATGAGGGCAAACAGGTGTTGGTGCGTTCGAACAGCAAGTGTAGAGACAAACCGGCGAGGATCGGGGTTGGGGACGGTCAAAGGGGTGCTTTAGCGCGTGTTACAAGCTACCTGTTGCAGTGTATACATGTCAGCAATGTCGCAAAACGGAAACCTTTCCCTACCTGTAATAACAGCTTCACGCGCTCTATGGGAGCCACAGCCGTCTTGGAAATGGCCGCGGCGATTCCACCGGCTAGGAAGTCCTTGAGGAAGCTGATCACCTGCTCACTCATAGTTGCTCTTTTAATTATTCCCGATTACTCTGCAGCGATGAACCGATCCGTGAATCTCGGTGCCACCCGAAGCCCGTTTCCTTTTCGCGCGCACCCTTTATATAGAGCGCTAGCTCCGCCCACCAAGTCCAGGCCACGTGGGATGCACATAAACAGCTAACCACGTGCTCGGTGACCTTGGTGCTCACAGACTCTCAATAGATCATGTGTTTTATATCTAAAACTTAACCGTTTTGAGTGAAATGTCAAAAAGGAAAGAAAACATTATACCGAGTCCGGGTCTCGGGAAGGAAACCGTACACGTGAAGACTTCGAATGGGTTATTATTATGCCGAATCGCACCATGAAACTAGTCCAACGACATCTACAGCCGCTTAGGTAGGGAATTTGTGGCCTACTTAAGGAATACCGTGGAATATTTAAGAAAACGCAGGTAGGAAAGCTGGACTTGCGTTGTCGTTTGAAGGACGGCGTGCTCCGTGATGCAGCACGTGTCAAATGAGGACATTGGACAAACCTGCTGCTGCGATGCTGTTCCCGTCAGAGATGGAAACTAGACCAGACGACATAACCTAATGGCGTGTCCGTCACCAATTGAGATTTCCATCCTGATCGAGTTAAATCCTATATCGCCCCAATGATCCACAGATGGCCACAAGGTAGTATGCGCAACTTTATATTGTTGAGTCGATGTGAAGTTCAAAATAGTGGTCGAAAGGTTGTTAGATTTTAGAAGGCAAACTTTGATGGTATGATCGAGAAGTCCAGTGATTTGTGATCTTTAGATTGGATAAAGTTAATGAGTAGGTTGTCCACATCATATAAATCAGCAACCTTCAAGGAGCACCAGCACATTACCTGTAGGGTGATTGCGTCAACTCCATACAGTGATGCACATATTCACACACACACACACACACACACACACACACACACACACACACACACACACACACACACACACACACACACACACACACACACCTGTGGCCAATTGTATGTTTACTGTGAGTGTAAACGTACACATGCAACCCTGGCAACTTATCCCCCTCCTCACCCCATCGAGAGACCCCTCCCCCAAAGCCTCAACATCCCCTCACCACTGTCCTATATTTGCTCCCCTTGGCCCCCCACCCCAACCCCAAGTCCTGAACCTCCCTTCTCCCAACCCTAATGCATCAATCCTCACCACTTCAAACTTCAAGCCCTCCAACCCTCTTCCGACCCCTACCAAAACTCCCCAATACCCCCCCCCCCCCGGGAAAAAGTCCTCAACACTACCCCCATACAAAAGCCTCAACCTCCCCCTTCCAAATCTGTCCATCTTCACTTCCCCAAACCCGTTCGTCACCCTCCTCCCACTCATAAAAGCAAACGAGCATTCCCACATCAAATAGCGGAAGATTTAATACTTTTAAGCTCCCTTATCATGCGATCGATGACTTCACAGAAACCCATCACGGATCAAGGTCACCTGTCCAACTCCCAAATGTTTAGAGAATATAGTCGGAAATAATAGTAAGGACCTGCATACCCTCCACAGAAAATTGGGTGCCACATAGTTATTTGGTCGGTGTATAAACAACAGAACGCTGCGTCGATTGCTGAGGCCTATCTTCACAAGACCCATGACGCTTTGGTCGTTTTACACTCCCATGACCCATGACGTCCTCATTACCTGCATCATTGTTTGTCCATCTCGTATACCTTCTCCTTCCGCCCTGCTGTTGGTGTTGCCCTTTTCTCCTGCTGTTCCATTTGTTATGTTGTGTCCTGATCTATCCAATGTACTAACTCTTCCACGAGCCTAGACCATATATTGAAAAAAAAAAGAGGGGAAACTTATAGGGCATGGTGATTATGAATTTGACAGCTTTGAAGATATTGTTATGTCGGGGGGTAAAGGAATATCTAGAGCCAGGTAGATCTGTATAGGTAACATGCTTCGAGTGTCGCGATAGGGAATCTACCCTGTAATAAGTTCTGTGTTTTAGGCGGTTTGTCAGGGAAGTGTATACCTGTGAACATACAAGGATGTTTGGGTGTTAAATAGTTGTAGGGACTAAGATAGACCCCTGTGTGTCAGACCCGGTAATCATTCCTTTGTCCCTTATGGCAACGCACACATATAAACACTTAGATAGGACCTTAGTGCACACATTAATTAGTTCCCTTCCCTTACAATGACCTTGGAAGAAGACCGGCAGGAAGCCAGATCGGGGCACCACCGGATAGCCGCCGCCAGCCGCACCACCAGCTGGCCGAGCAACATCGGGTGAGACGAGTTGTAACCCACGCCACAGGGAACGTGTGATTGGTTGGCGAGGAAGGCGCTAACCTCCAGCCAATCAGGGCGGGAGGCGGGAAGACGCAACTGAGAAGGAGGTTGTTCATTGGAGGGAAGGTGCTAGAAGGTTCGGTGGACGGCGGGAAGCTACGAGGCGCTGGTTGGTGGCGCGCCAAGACTGATGTCACAGGGAAGGTTATAAAAGGACAAGCTGGATGACATTTGCTCTCTTGGCGCTGCACGACATCTCTCTCTCTCTCTCTCTCTCGTCTCTCTTGGACTCTGCGTGCTCGACCCCTACATATTGGAGATCTCTCTGTGCTTGAAGCTCTTGCTCTTCTTGTCCCTGGTCTTCATTGGCTCTTCCTTCTTGCGTGCTGGATCTTCGTGCTGAGTGACGGTTTGTCGTGGTGCTTGGAATGGGATCCGGTGCTGTTGGTACTGGAGCGGGGGACCTCGTGGTGTGCCGCGGAGCGAGTCGCATCGAGGCCGGGTGAAGCGTGCGAGCGAGCAGACGAAGGGTTTCTTCTCGCCGGAGCTTGGAGCCGCGTTGGACGGTGGACAAGACTGCAGACAGATAAGCTCACACCCATGAACCATTACACGATGATTTATTTTCGTAATTCATTCCTGTGTGGCGTATTTGAAGTGAGCTGTGCGGGATCCCGATTTAGGATCATTATTAGATTTATCATCGCGTTTCCCTGTCCCAACCTTTATTTAAATTAAACCCTTGTATTACTTTCCATTTCTTGTTAAACCTGTGTCTGTTTGAGTTCGTTCCCTCTCCAGGTAAGCGCTTCCGCCTCTTCTTCTTCTTCCCTTCTTCCTCCCGCGGTTTATAGCCGAATCCGTATTTGGACGTCACCTCAGTTAAAGCCGTCTGGTCATCTGCGGTCTCTGGTGTTAACCCTGAGGGATTCGCACGACAATATCTTGACTTCACATTGCAGTAAGCACCAAAATGGCGGCCGTAGTATAAAAATTGTGGGTGGAGTCAGGTGAACTGTCCAACCAATGGGTGGAACCCGGATGCACGGACGGACGCATGCATGGCTCCTTTTGTAGTATTATCTTCTTCTTCTATCTATATATCTTCTATATATATAAAAGACAAGTTTTTGTTTGTTTGTTTGTTTGTCTGCGCAAGCTAATCTCCTGAACGGCGAAAGATAGGAGAAAACCTCTAATACAAGAAATGTCGGGACAGGCCCCGAGAAGGTTTTAGGCTAGGTGGCGAGACCGATGGAGGCCCACCTCGGCCGGGTCGGGCCCATTTCGCAATTAAATGCTGAGCAGAATTATAGTAGTCAATCTTCTACCGCCGCGAGTAAAAGCTGAATTATAGTAGTAAATTCATTCAAAAAGAACCAAAAATACAGGGACGGGCCCCGGGAAGGTTATAGGCTAGGGGGCGAGGCATGTCGAGGCTGCATCGGCCAGGCTGGGCCCATTTCGCAATTAAAAGCTGAGCTGAATTATAATGGTCAATCTTCTTCGGCCGAGGGTAAAAGCTGAATTATAGTAGTAAATTCATTCAAAAAGAACCCGGGCAACGCCGGGTGCTTTCGGCTAGTCCACTATATAAGAGAGCTGTTGGTCTGTCTGTCTGTGTCAGCATTTTTCTCAGAGATGGCTGAACGGATCTTTGTCAAACTTTCAGAGGTTCATCAGCGAGTGCCTGGGAGTGTTCTCGCAAAAAAAAAAAAATATATATATATATATATATATTACATACAGTCATGTGAAAACGTAAGTACACTCCATGTGAAGTTTTGACTTTTTCAACATATTTCAACATACAGCTATTTGATCTTCATTTCAACAATAGTGATAGATAAAGGTGATATAATATAACAAATATCATGAAACATTTACATTTTGTCGTCCATTGTATAATTTAAATATACATAAATGCAAATTTCGCATGTGGAAAAAGTAAGTACACCCATGGCTCTAATAGGTGGTATTGCCCCCTGTGGCAGAAACAACCTCAAGTAGGTGTTTCTTATAACTGTCTACCAGTCTCTGACATCGACTGGGAGAAATTTTTGCCCACTCCTCCATGCAGAATTCTTTCAGCTGTGCGATGTTTGAGGGGTTTCTGGCATGCACAGCTCGTTTCAAATTCCCCCACAACATCTCGATTGGATTCAGATCCGGGCTTTGACTTGGCCATTCCAGAACCCTCCATTTCTTTCTTTTCAGCCATTCCTTGGTGGATTTACTGGTATGTTTAGGGTCATTGTCATGTTGCAAGGTCTCCTTCGGTTGACCTTCAACTTTCCGACAGATGGCCTCACTTTATCCTCAAGCACCCTCTGGTACAATGAAGAATTCATAGTGGATTCTATGATGGTGAGCTGCCTAGGCCCTGATGCAGCAAAGCTGCCCCAAACCATAATATTTCCACCACCATGATTTACAGTTGGTATCATGTTCTTGTGGTCAAATGCTGTCTTTGGTTTTCGCCAAACATGTCTTCTGGTACTGTGGCCAAATAGCTCTACCTTTGACTCATCTGTCCAGAGCACATTGTTCCAGAAGTGCTGGTCTTTGCCGAGGTGTTCATTGGCAAACTTTAGTCTTGCTCTGATGTTCTTTCTGGACAGCAAAGGTTTCCTCCTGGCACACCTCCAATGTAGATCAAATTTGTGCAGCCTCTTTCTAATGGTAGACTCGTGCACTTTGACATCAACAATGGCAAGAGCTACCTGTAGGTCCCGTGATGACATCTGGTGTACTTACTTTTTCCACATGCGAAATTTGCATTTATGTTTATTTAAATTATAAAAATGGACTACAAAATGTGAATGTTTCTTGATATTTGTGATATTATATCACCTTTATCTATCAATATTGGTGAAATGAAGATCAAATAGCTGTATGTTGAAATATGTGGAAAAAGTCAAAACTTTACCTTTACATGGGGTGTACTTACTTTTTCACGTGACTGTGTATATATATATATATATAAATATATATATAATGTATATATTTATATATATATATATATATTTATATATATATATATTTATATTTATATATTATATATATTTATATATCACTGTGTATATATATATATAATGAAAAAAAAAAGATCGGTTTTTTTGGAGTAAAAAAAAAAAAAATGGTTCGATCGTGCCTAAGCCTTTTTAAATTAATGACAGTTATATACAAGTACACATTCCCATAAATAAATACAAAACAATCACCAGACATTTGAACACAAATAAATCAAACAATTCCGGAAGCGTATGAAGTTGGTATTACGGCTTCTTCTTCTTCCTGATCGGCATCACACTTAACGCAGAAACGGGATGAACGCCATATTCACCCACCAGCATATATATGAACCCCCTTCCTCTCCTGCCCCCCTTTCCCTTTTTCCCCTTCCCCCCTCCCTCCAATTCCTCCCTAACTCCCTCCCCCTCGCCCCCTTCCCCCTTCTCCTCCCTTCTCCTCCCCTCCCCTCCCCTCCCCTTCCCCCCTCCCTCATGATCTGAAATCTAAAAATCTAAGGCCGAGTGATCCTGCAGACCATTGAGTAGAAGGGCTGTATCGGGTGTCAGAGCAATCTGTTGGTAAATAAGGGACGAGTAGGGATCCAAAGTTTTGGGGGTAACCCCCTCTCCATCGTCTGAAAACGAAAAATCGAGGCCTGGGCGATTGTACGAGATACTGTCTTGTATTCATGTGTCAAGTTTCAGAACAATCATCTGGGTGATAAGGGAGGAGAAGCAAAAAATATCACGAAGTTAACGGATAGACGGACGGACAGACAAGCAAGCATCACGATCCATTTCATTTCTTCAAGAATCGAGATGAGATGACCTAATAAATAACTCAAAATAAAATAAAGACAAAAGAGTGGCAATTTAAAAATGCTTAACTATAATTGTTTGGTTCCTGAATGCAAATCGGACTCACGGAAATATCTTCTTACAACTCTATTTGTGAACGTCTGTTTGTTCGGTTGTGCCTCATGGACAGCCTAAGGAAGTGACTTAGAGAGGGAAGAGTGGGTTCATGGGGGGTAACTTTTCACGACAAAAAAGATGGGCGCATCAGATTTAGACTCGGGTCGTGCCCAATGGGCGTGGCAGCGGGGCGTGGCTTCCTCTGACTATAAAAAGCCCACTACACACTTGTGACTGACTATTTATTACCCTGCGCTCGCGAAGCGAAAAGCGGGGCTAAGCATTCAGGTGCGTACGTGTGTGTGCCGTGTGCCGTGTTGCGTACGTGTCTGCATTTTAAAAATTCATTTTCTTGGCAACCGTTGGTCCGATTGACATGAAATTTTCACCATAGGAGGGCCTCCTCCTGTAGAATATTTAAATGATTATTATGATTATTAGGTCACGTGGTACAGGCGTCATCTTGGAAAAACTTCGCACCTCTATTTCTCTGAAACCACTCCATGGAAACAATTGAGACCTGGCTCATTGTCAAGTACTCCCCATGGGGAATAAGATATGTTAATGATGGTGTCATCGGTGCCTTCGTTATGACGTCATCTGATCAGTTTGAAATGTATTGAGCGTGATCTATACAACAATTATATTAGAGAATATAAATTTATGATGTCATCGCTCACATGGTCTGGCAGTCATATTGATCAAAGAAAAGAAATGTTCAAAAACAGAAGAGTTGGCTCACACCAAGTTGACTGTGCAGGGTAAACTTGTATCCTATGAATGCCATCTAGTTTTCTAGGCAACGCCGGGTAACTCTGCTAGTCGGAAATAAGAGAAATATCCGTGGATGAGAGATGTCGAGTTCACACGATTTCCTGTTAGCACAAGCGAGCAGTGGATACAACACACACACACACACACACACACACACACACACACACACACACACACACACACACACACACACACACACACACACACACACACACGTTTCTCCTAGCAATAGATGCAGAAATCTAGTGTAAGTTCTCAACATTTATAACAGCCCCCAGAGCACATACAACTCTCACTCCCAATACTTCCTCCCACCTCCTCCCAAACATGATTAATAGTAAATATCACCATTTTAAACTTACCCTGTGCATTGACGAGCTCCAGATATGACCTTACAATTGGTGTTAAGAAGCGCCCAAACCAGATACAGCGTCTCCCTCTGGGAAGTCTGCCTGAATCTATCTATAATTCCAGTAATCTCTGTGTGTATGTTTGTATGTTTGTATGTTTGTATGTTTGTCTGTGACCGCTGTTTCTCGACAACCACGGGTCCGATATACTTGAAACTTGCCAGGTATATTGCTGGGGACCTGAGGATGTGCCTTTTCAAGGTTTCATATTAATCGGACAAGTAGTTACCGAGCAATGGCGATTTCTTTACCAAACTCCGCAAGCCGTTCGCTTTGGACCAAACCATTTCATGTAAATAGAGGGGGGGGATTGTCACCGTACTCGCAAGCCGTTCGCTTTGGACCAAACCATTTCATGTAAATAGAGGGGGGGGATTGTCACCGTACTCGCAAGCCGTTCGCTTTGGACCAAACCATTTCATGTAAATAGAGGGGGGGGGATATAATTTTAGATATATATATAGTACGGGCATGCCCTAGTGTTGGTAATGACAGCATCGTCTTTCCGATTGCAGACTCCATTAAATAAATCACCAAGCCTGCCACGTTCACATGAGGTAATCTTGCAAGGTTCAAAGTCCACTTACTGACTGGGATGATCTACAGCCCGTCCACATGCCTTGCGCGAGACCACGTCGTCAGGAGTTTCTGCAGTACGGGATGCAAGATATCAACTTAAAACTTTTTGGGCGAGTTGATCAGAAAGTTCTCCAAATCTTTCATTGTGCAGAGATGCACCTCTTTCTCTCATGTAATTTCCCAAGTATTTTCGGCTTCTTTTAGAAGCTTTTGAGCCATTTTAGGTAACAATCCTTATCAGGCACGTACCATATAGGTATGTTCCATACCCCTATAACTGCTATTGTTAAGGGGTATCTGCACATGCGTGCTGATAATAGTGGGGCAGATTACGTCATTTTGAAAGTCACGTATTGGTGAACAATGCGGGTGAGATGGCAGGATTATTAAATACGTTTTTTGCTTCAAATATATACACAGGAATAGTCAGCGGGACTTCCAATATTTTCCACTGATGAATCAATTAAACAGAATGAGAAGAAACATTCATCATATTATGAGAACAATGGAGGAACCTGAATAAAAGCATGTCTTGTCAAATTTCAGTTCCTTATGACCTTAAATATGATAGGGAACCTTTTACATAATTTCAAACTCAGATTTATAAAAGAGTGATGATGTATAACAGATTTATTAGAGATAGGATGCCCGTTTAGCGTCCATCCGAGGGACGACACATTGATGAATCACACTGCCTGTGAAACACTGGGATGACAGTTTATAGCTGGGTCAGGTATTCGAACCCAAGCTAAACATCTTAGAGGTAAGTGTGCATACCTCTAAGCCATCCTGCTAGGCCAGCTATGAGTAAAGCTAATAGGGTTGTAGGTTATATTCGAAGGAGGATAAATTATAAATCAAAAGATAGGAATTTGGTGAGGGCTCATCTGGAATATTGTGTGCAGCTTTTGTCACCACACCTGAGAAAGGACATACAGTGCCTTCAGAAAGTATACACACCCCTTGACGTTTTCACATTTTGTTGTGTTGCAGCCTGAATTTAAAATGGATTAAAATGAAAAGCTGAAATGTCTTCAGTCAATAAGTTTTCAATCCCTTTCCTATTACACTCCAAATTGAGCTCAGGTGCATCCAATTTCCTTTGATCATCCATGAGATGTATGTACAACTTGATTGGAGTCCACCTCTGGCCAATTCAATTGATTGGACATGATTTAGAAATAAACACACCTTTCTATATTGACAGTTGACAGTGCATGTCAGAGCAGAAACTACCATGAAGTCCAAGGAACTGCCCGTAGAACTCCAAGATAGAATTGTGAGGAGGCATGTAGATCTGGGGACGGGTATGAAACAATTTCTAGAATGTTGAAAGTTTCCAAGAGCACAGTGAACACCATCGTTAGGAAATGGAAAGAATATGGAACTACTACACAGACTCTTTCCTGATCTGGTCGTTCAACCAAACTGAGCAACCTGGTAAGAAGGATCTTGGTCAGGGAGGTGACCAAGAACCCAATGACCATTCTGACAGAATTACAAAGTTCCTTGGCTGACATGGGAGAACCTGCCAGGACAACAGCACGTGAAGGACTTCACAAGTCTAGACTTTTTGGGAGAGTGACAGACGGAAGCCACTCCTGACAAAAAGGCACAAGACAGCACGCCTGGAGTTTGCAAAAAGGCATGTGAAAGACTCCGAGGACATGAAGCAAAATATTCTGTGGTCTGATGAGACGAAGATTGAACTCTTTGACATGAATTCAAAGCGCTACATCTGGCGAAAACCGAGCACAGTTCATCACCCATCTAACACCATTCCTACCGTGAAGCATAGTGGTGCCAGCATCATGCCATGGGGATGCTTTTCAGTGGCAGGCATTTGGGAGACTTGTAAAGATAGAGGGAACAATGAATGGAGCCAAATACAGGCAAATCCTTGAGGAGAGCCTGCTTGAGAGTGCAAAAGACTTCGACTGCGGCGAAGATTTTCTTTCCAGCAGGACAATGACCCCAAGCATATAGCCAAAGAAACACTGGAATGTCTTCAGAACAAGAACGTGAAAGTACTTGAGTGGCCCAGCCAAAGCCCAGACTTGAATCCAATTAGGAATCTGTGGAAAGACTTGAATATGCTGTTCACCGACGCTCCCCATCCAACTTGACAGAGCTTGAGCAAATCTGACAGGAAGAATGTGAGAAACTCCCCAAATCCAGATGTGCAAAGCTGATACAGACATACCAAAGAGACTCAAAGCTGCAATCTGTGCCAAAGTCATTTATACGAAGTATTGACTTAGGGGGTTTAATACTTATATAAATTCGATATTTCTGGTGTTGGCTTAGCTGTTAGGGTGCAGGCTTGAATCCCAGTCGATATTGGCTTGAATCCCAGGTTTGAATCCCTGAGTTTGAATCCCAGTCGATTGCTGTATTAACGCCAGGGGGGTTGACTCAGCCTGTCATCCTTCCGAGGTCGGCAAATTGAGTACCAGCTTGCTGGGATGAATGATCCTGGTGTGTACCCAGATTTAGAATAGGTACACCGTATCCCTGCACATCGTAAGAGGCGACTAAGTGTTGGTGTCAGGAAGGGCATCCAGCCATAAAAACATTGCCTCAAACAGGGAACCATGATTGTCATGGGGCCCGCAAAGCTAACCCCTGCTCTAGCAGGGAAAATGGCCTTAAAACGATCATTCATTCATTAATTTCTCGATTTCATTTTTAATTACTATTCTTTTTAATTTGCAAAAATAATAATTTCCAGTTTCACATTATGGGGTTTTATGTGTAGATCAGTGACCAAAAAAAAATCTCAATTAATCCATGTTAAATTCAGACTAACACAACAAAATGTGAAAAAGTCAAAGGGTGTGAATACCTTCTGAAGGCACTGTCGTTGCCATATAATGGGCTCAGCGTAGGGCTACTCGATCGATTCCAAGCTTAGCTATACTTAGCTACGAGGAGCAGCTGAAGGAGACAGCACAGTACTTTAATATTGAAAATTGTGTTGTCTGTCCGTGTGTTTGTCTGCTTCCAGTTTACAGCGGCCGCTTCCCGCGCTGCATTTGAAAAACTAAGCACGCAAGAAAAGCTCACCATTCACTCTTTTATTGTCCCTTCCAGTACTCTTTAAAGTCAACATTAACATTTGGATTAAAGTAGATTTAATACAGAGCTTCATGGAGTAACACAGTTTAAAATTGCTATATTTTGCCCTCTTTTTAAGACAAACTCAACCTCCGCCACCGGATATTGCACCACCATTTTGTGGTGGGCGGTATAAGTAGCTCAGAGCTTTGGCTCTGAGTGAAACCAAGAGTGCAATACAATTAACCTTTTGAAAGTCCATTAAATAACTTAAATTGATCAATTAACTTAAAACTTTTCCTGTCATTCGGAACGGGTACTTTTGCTTGTACAAAAAGGAGGTGATTACGAGGGGATCCGTCCGATTGAGATCTGTATGATAATAAAGGATGTCGACAAAATTAGTACAGAAGAGTTTTTCTGTAGAATTGACAGTGATAGGATTAGGGTTTACACATCTTTAGGGTAAAGAAGAGTGAAGCTAGGGTGGCGATAAGGCAGGGATGTTTCACTGAGAGAGTCGTTAATGCATTCAATGGTTTCTCCTGGAAAGGTAGTGTAGCAGAGACAGTGGATGAGTTTAAACTAGAATTGGATAGGTACCTAGAAGCAGTGTGGCTAGAGAGGTACAGGGATATTGGTAGGATTGCACAGCCTTGTTGGGCCTAAAAGGCCTCCTCCTTCGTTGAAGTTCCTTGTCTGAGACTTTTAAAGAGATATTAAGACACATCTTAAACAGGATACAAGCTCAAGTTTTATTGAAAATAAACTCTGTAAGGGTATGATTTAGACATTAAATTATCACATAGTACGACAACACGTATTGCACCAAAATAGGAAAATAAAAGCTTCTCATGGTGAGTATTGATGACAACGGGCCAAAGGAATGAGCATTCAGCAACCCCTCAGATGCTCAAGTTCAACTTTGAAATCATTGAACACACAAGTCCAATTGTCTAGATGTAGCATGTAAAAGTGGAAACACTGTGTAGGTAAAAACACTTAGTGGTGGAAAACCCACTTGCTTTTTAAGGCTCAGCATATTGCACTTGGAGTGAAGAATGAAATTTTGCTTTCATCGAGGATGTGCACACACAAATTGCGATTGAAGACTAAAACATGCATTGCACGGAAACAGGTGTAATGGCGCATTTAGTTTATCTCGAAAATGTGTGGATGGTGGACATGGTGGGCATCGCACGCATGGTGAGCATGGTGCCCTTGGGCTCAGGGTCCCTATCGAGTGTAGCTCATCAAGGTATAAAAAAATATTCTTCATAAAACTATGCTATAAATGTAGTGGATCATTCTACCCAGTTTTGATTTCTACGTGAGGCTCCTTTTCACAAGAGTGCTGGATGAAGGCCTTGTATAGATAGTGATGGGATCGATGGCATTTCGAGTTCGGTTGCTTTAGGAATCATCAGGGTGTTCATATTAACGGATCGGTGTTCAAATGTAAGCTTACTGGGTGTTTCGGAAAGCACACATAAACTTCTACAGCATTGGCAAAGGAAGAAGCAAATAGGCCTCATATAAGGATAAGGATATCCTTAATAGCACAGGAAGAGACCTCGTTCAGAGCATCACAAAGAATGAAACTTTGATAGTCTGGGGCTGCATAAGTGCGTATTATTAACTGCATGTTACATAGCTTATCGCTCGTTTAGCTGAATCATGAAACATGTAGTTAAGAAATTTTGTAAGTAAATGATTCGGTAGTGAGAGGTGTGTAGGAGAGGGTCCAGTCTGCTTTCAAGGCAAGCACTTCAGGTTAGTCAGAGTCTTCCAGTCTCCGTTAACGAGAACTCCACTCTAACTCGCACTTAATGACATTTCTTAAACCCTGCCAGCAAAGTAGTCTTCTTGTCATTCCTATGTGCATAGAAAACGAGAATGCTTATATATGGTGTATCCAAGGGCACACCAAGGTTTGATGGGCGTAGTCTGTGATGAAGAAACAGCGGCTGGACCAAACGTCAGATCCATCACCAAAATGGGTGTGCGCTGGCATGATGCCGAAGGGATGGTGGCCGATTTCTTATCTCACAGCAGCAGGTAGTGCCCACCTGTTCCTGTGAGGTCAAGAGAATTGATCAACTCGAAAGAAGGGCGTAGCACAGGATCATAGTTATTTGCCTAAAGTCTAAAGTCGTGAGTACTCCAAGCACTCCGACAGACGGATAACCATATGTTGCTCTAAATATGATGTGGACCATCTTCATTGGTGGAAAGTATCTAGGGCATAAAATGGATAGACATGTTTAAACTAGTCCTCGTGTATATCGACAGAAATTAGCGTAAACTGTATTTTAATTAGTGTAGAATCCCATGAACACAAAAACGGAGTGACTTCAATTTCTTCATACAATTAGGAAAATGATACAGCTCAAAATAAAATTTAATCAAACAAACTCATAACGGCCCAGAGTATGGACCTCCCACAATGATTGGGAAACCAACGGCGGGACCCGCAGTAGGAAAAGATGGTCCCGAAGTACGGTGAACGGGCCAGAGGACCTGGGGGTGGAGGAAAGAGGTCGGAACAGAGTCACGGGAACTGGAGCTGGACATTCATGGAGAGTTGGAAACTGCAGCTGAACTTTAAGCCATTAATCATCTCTCGCTCTTCTTCATTAATCTCATTCTCTTCTCATTAATCTTCCTCTGTTTGGAAGTCATCTTATCGTCTCCTGGTCTTCCACTGCATCATCTTCTTCTTCTACCATCTTCAATCACCTCCTCTTCTGTCTTCAACCTTATTGTTCCTGCGGCACTGCCCATGCCGAGCAGCACTTTGCCTGTGCATCAGCGACTAGCATATGCCAGTCACTTTGTGCCATCCAAAACCTCACTTGCCCCATTGTTTTTCGCGTGAGTTGGTATTGTCGGTGCCTTAGCGGGGTATATTTATTATTTCTTGTACATGCGTTTGCGTGGCCCCTCATTCCAATATGCATCAGTTGATCACTGGGTTCGTACCGGTTTATTATAGCATCTCTTCTTCCCTTTTCCTTACAAATAATCCCTTTAAAAGGTAAGAAAACGTGTATGAGCCATCTGCTGCCTATGCATGTGCCGTCAATTTCAGTTGAGTTGGTCGACCTTGTGTATGGTAAAGAATAATAATTAAATGCAGTGAGAGACATGAAAGAATAATAATTAAATGTGTTTGGCCCTTCTCTCCCCTTCCCCTGGGACGAAACATCCCGGCGCTGTTGCATATTATGTTAACGGAGCCTCATATGTGACATGACTTTTATTACTTATGACTTCCTCATAGTCATATACTTATGACTTTTATATGCAGACTGTGAAAGACACAGAACTGCACACTGTAAAAAAGCAACGCTTGGGGGGGGGGGAGGAATCAACTCCATGCTGATTGCTGATGATGGTCAAAGAGCCAGAGACACATACATGGATTGATTCCCTTCCAAATTGATTCCGTTCCGTCATACACGTCTTCTGTCATTTTTTTTTTTCTGTCCATGGAGTGCAATGACCACATCGCCAAAGACTTCTCAATTGCAGACAAGTTTTATGAATAACTGCAAAAATCTACATGTCTATTTAATGTGCATTCTCTTCTGCATCACAAACATTTGAACGGTTTGGGAAAGTGTTCTTTACTGAATCTGTCTGCCATGGCCATATTCTTCATAAACTAGATTCCATTGTTTCATTCCTGTAATAAAACTAATAGTGTGAGAAACTTGATATTCACCAAACAACTCAGCATAAGCTCATGTGTTCTGAAAACCTGCTGTGCTGCTCTTGCACATCCTCTTTCTGCTCCTTTAAGCCTATCACTTGTTCGATGTCATCTTCCATCTGCTTGGAAACCAGGCAACATCATTGCATTGCATAACTAGATTGACACTCGGTAGAGCATACCCCTGCCAAGCTGAACATTTTACGTTTAGTATCCCACTGATCGGCCAGATGTCCATGTGTTTTATACCTCTCCCACCTCCCCCCAAGCCCTCTCCCTCTCACAGATCTCCCGATGTCCCTGCTCTTAAATGTGTTTGTGTCCTTCCCCCTCTCTCCCCATCTTGTCTACCGCTCCCATTATTTTGTGTTTTATGTGTCCGTTTGACTAGAGTCCCTGTATAAAGAGAGTTGCGCCATGCGCTGACCCGAGATTTCTGGTCACGTGATTTCGTGGCGCCATTTTGTGTCTAACTTCACCGTGCGTGAACGTCAGCTTGGTACGGGAATGTTGTTTATTGCCAAACAAAATGACTGGTTGTTCTGCTTTTGGTTGTTCAAACCAATCTGGGAAATATAAGATGTATAGATTTCCAAGTGATAAAGTCAGAAGACAAATTTGGGAAGCGAAAGTCAGACGAAAGAGCTGGAAAGCGATCGACTCCTCGAGACTCTGCCAGGTAGGCCCACGCCACTTGATGATCGATGTTCAAAAGCAATTCTATCTGCTCGGTTTTTTTTTGGTTGTCTGTCCGTTGAAAACCCTTTTAAAGGGAAGTGATTTGTGTTTGTTTATAATCTTCAAGGAGCTGACCAAAAATGCATTTCCGTGGGAAGAACCCTGCTCAATTTTTTTCGGGTAGTCCTAGCGGCCCGCATATTGTCATTGATTGATGAAATGTCCCGGTACAGTGACATTGCCTGGTCTGCGGTTGGGTAGTCTGCGGGCAATGTCACTGTACTTTTTCAGAGGGAATTAATTTTGATTTTATAGGGGTGGGAAACCCATGGTCCGTTTTGTTTTCAGTTGTCTGTCCGTCCATTCAAAACTTATTCCGAGGCAAGTTATTTTTTTGGTTTAAAATCTTTAGCCTAATCGGCAATCATAAAAGCAATTTTAGGGGGGGACCTGCTCAATTTTTTTGCGGGTTGTGCAGCCATCCATACGTCCAAAATTTGACGAGTTATTGTTTGCTTTGTACAGTGCTCATGCGTCTTGTGGCATATTTGCTCAAATATTTCCCACCCCGGGATTTATGGCCAAATTGTAGTGATGGAAGATTTTGCACATTGGACAATCCCTATATATTTAACCTGGTGACAGCTATCGTTCCCAAAACATACAATATTTCTAGGTGATTAATGCAGTAAAACATGTTACCACATCACTTGCAGCAATTAATGTGAATCTGAATTAACTTAAGTATATTTAGGGTTCTCTAAAGCCTTCGATCATATTCAACGAGACATGTTGTGGAACAAACTTCAAATCTTGGCCGACATGGCAATATTATGAAATTTCTCATTTTTGTGTATGATAATGTAAAATGCTGTGTAAGAATTAATGGTTTTTTAACAGACTGGTTTCCGATAGATGTTGAGTCAAACAAGGCTGGAATTTAAGTCCGCTCTTATTCTCTATGTATATTTGTTATATAGTGGGAAATAGACTGGTTTGTCGCCTGTGTGAGCTTCCTTGTGTTGGGCATTCGAGTGGGGGAAATGGTGTCGTGTGCAGTCAGGCGCAGAGAGCGCTTGTGAGTTGACAGAGGACATTGAGCTCAAGTTGTGTGATGTTGGTCATGTGACCAGAGTGGCAACCTGTAATTGGTTGAGGCTGCAATATAGGTGCTAGAGATAGGAAATACTGTCTTTTCTACACGTGTCGTCGAGGAAAGCAGGCTGTGTGTGTGGTGTGAAAGAAGTGAAATGGTCATGTGAACTCCCGGGGTCTCTTCTCTTCGTACGGGGTCTCTTCTCATCCACGTGGCTGTCGTGAGGTCTCTTGCACTCATCGCAGAAGACAGATGAGGTCTCTTCTCGCCGTATCGTGAGCAGTCTCTCCGTCTGTAGTCATATTCAAGTCTTCACTTGTCGGAGTAGTGATGAGTTTCACTTGTGAGGAGTGAACGGAGTGGTGATGAGTTTCACTTGTGAGGAGTGAACGGAGTAGTGATGAGTTTCACTTGTGAGGAGTGAACGGAGTGGTGATGAGTTTCACTTGTGAGGAGTGAACGGAGTGGTGATGAGTTTCACTTGTGAGGAGTGAACGGAGTAGTGATGAGTCTCACTTGTGAGGAGTGAACGGAGTAGTGATGAGTCTCACTTGTGAGGAGTGAACGGAGTAGTGATGAGTCTCACTTGTGAGGAGTGAACGGAGTAGTGATGAGTTTCACTTGTGAGGAGTGAACGGAGTGGTGATGAATTTCACTTGTGAGGAGTGAACGGAGTGGTGATGAGTTTCACTTGTGAGGAGTGAACAGAGTAGTGATGAGTCTCACTTGTGAGGAGTAAACGGAGTAGTGATGAGTTTCACTTGTGAGGAGTGAACGTAGTGGGATGAAGTGTTGGTCTGGTCAGAGTGTTGTATTACGGGCAGAGTTTTCTTACGGTCTGAATGTATGAATCATGTTCTGTACTGAATGTATGAACCAAGTTTTGTACTGAATGTTTACTGTGTTGGCCTCATCGTGTTCCTGGTGAAATTAAACAAGTTATGGTGAATACGACGTCTTATCTGTGCTTTTCCATATCTGTTCGACTGGACGAACCGTGCACACTGCAGGTATTTTTAAAAGTTTTTTCTCTGTTTAATTACGGCTTGGCGCAGTCGAAAATTAAGTGTTAATTAAGTCGCCAGCTATGAAACATATTAATCGATCAGGCAATATCCATCAGAGTTCTGGGCAAGGGTGTAGTAATAAATGAACGTTTCAATCTTACTAGATGCCGATGACGTTTTCCTTATGTCAGAGACAGAAGCTGACTTGCAGCTTGTTAAATCATTACAATGGAAATTGAATATAAATGTCGATAAAACGAAAGTTGTACACTATAGAAATATGGCAATACCACGTACAGAATTTGTTTTAAGTGTGTTAGACTATATGTCGGCTGGAAGTCCTACACCGGAATTGCTCTCGGCACCCTTTAAAAAATATTGGATATGCCCACACTCCTTTCTAAAAGTTATTAAAATTCAGAGAACGACAGCATTGGTTTGTCTTACTTATAATGTTAGCTCTTATATGCAGTGCTGGCTTGTAATATGCATTGCCATACCACTTTTAATATCACCACACAGCTCTTTTTCACGGCAATAGCTGAGTTTTTGACAAAACAAATATCACCTGTATGTAATAATAAGACTAAATATGTGTAGTAATTTTTTTTTAGCAGGTTTAGAATATATCACCCCATATCGCGAATGTACATGCATATCTAATCCGACACACTTAGACACAAAATGGCGTCCAAATTTGAGTTGACACAACTCTCTTTATACAGGGACTCTACGTTTGACTTTTTGTGATTAATATTAGCTCTTTCACGAGCCTCGATCTTGTATACAAAAAAAAACAAAAAAAATCTGGATCCGAACCTGAACCAAAAGCTAAACGGTTTGTTCTTGTCACTTACCCAACTCATCCACTTTGTTTTGTCATAAGTCGCCCACAACTTTTTCCTGTATCGTGCAAAATATCGTTTGTGGTCCGATCATTCAATGGTGAAGAATCGCTTTAAATTAAAAAATCCGAATCTTCACCAAAATCGAATTGGCTCGTCCTTGTCACACACCCAACCTGTCCACCAGGTTTCGTCTGAATCCGTCCATAACCTTTTGGAGATATCGGGCTATGTATCGGGTTTTCACCCATCACTCAATTGTGAAGAATGACTGAAAAAATTGTGGGATCCAGATTCGAATCTTCACCAAAATCTAACCAATTATTCCTTGTCACACACCCGACCTCTTCACCAAATTTTGTCTGAATTCGTCCACAACTTTTTGAGATATCCTGTTCACAACCAAACAGACAGACAGACAGACAGACAAACATGGGTGAAAGCACAAGCTCCACCCACCTTTATTGGTGGAGGTAATAAGACAGTAAACATGCAATTGTACAATCACCATGACCTGAGTTTGAACCCTGATCAGGTCGAATGATCGAAAAGCCACCCATTTTTGAAGTACCTCGCAGTGCGCGCTTTCCTTATACACCTGCATCCACGTAGACAGAAATGATGGCACCATGTCGTTTGAAAGGTGTTAGCCCACGTAAGCTGTAACCCTGCCAAAGACCCAAATGTCTTGGTTTTGGTTAACTGTAACACTGCGGCTCCATTAATTCGTACATGGACCTCATGAGTGGAGCAATTAAGACGTAAAGAAAGTAATCGGCATCACAGGTGCTCGACCGGAAGGTTCTCAAAACTGAGCAAAACTTACGGAACCAGAATCAAAAAAGAACACCTGGTCGCATGCATTATGCACCTGTCCGTGCGACACTCCGCTTCGGGGTCCTACGCTGTATGTCCTGATGAAGTTGCACGGGAATATCGATTCACGGACAATTCCGACATTTGCTTTGAAGTATCATGCGACGGCAGGTGATCTGCATCGTATCAAGTCACTTACGGATTTCGGGCGCGTCCCCGCGTTTCCCAAACTACGCGCGTGCTCCACATTCTAAAAGGCCTCTCGTTTGCACTGCGGCGTCACGTATACGTCGTCCCGTTAGAGCCGAAGCCGCGGCCAGGCATACGCACAGGTGATGGTGGAAACCCCGCCCACCGCCGCACAGGTGAAGGTCACCGTGTGGCCGCGCACGTGCACGGCGCTTCCCGTGCTTAGGTCGGGTCGGATTTTGGCGAGAAAAGACCGGAAATTTTCACCAAAAGATTAAAAAATTTACCTGTTGGAGGATGTGACCCGAAAGAGCCACTGACGCGACAATCACATCACCATAACAACGAACGTTGGAGAAACTTGTGAAGCGGCGGTGATGCGTTGTGGGTGGGAGTGCTCTTCACTACAGACAGAAGATAGTGTGAGTACGGACAAATGAGAGACCAAAATGATACTCACTGGTCTGACAGACGAACGACACAGGACTGAAATTGGAATGACCACGTCAAAGCCTGATATCATAGGCCATGGTCGTAATCGACGTCTCGGCAGATGTACCAAAGGATGACGTAAAGGATGAGCAGGATGGCGAATAGGAAGAGAGCGACGAGGATGGCCTTGTTGAATGGAGAAAGCAGAGTCTGCATGGCAGCAGACGCAGCGCTTCGGGGCCCCCTGGCCAGGTGGAGCTCGGGACGCAGCCTTGGTGTGAGGAGAATATGCGAGTGTGAGGAGGGGCGAGTGTGAGGAGGGACGGGAGGGAGGGCTGTATTTCTACTGCTCCGTCTACTTCTGCACATGTACGATCAGTGTACGTAGAAGAGGGAGTGTACACTATTTTCAATGCCTGTTTGTCTTCGACGGCGCACGTCCGCACGCGGGGTTCATCATTGAAACCGAGTGAAGAAGATGATCTTAACCGGTGGTTGGTGTAGCCAGGGGAGTTTTTTGTCATCATTTTGTAGCATCTGTTCTTTGATGCTGTGGAAGGGAATGTATACATACATATGTCATGCCTTGTTGTGCGCAATCGTGTGCTCAAAAGATCACGTGATGACTCCCACTAAAGTCGACCTTTGGTGTCATGGCGACATTGTCCAGAATCAGCATAAAGAACAGTCAGATGGCATGTTCGAATGTCTCCATTTCAAAAAGGTTTAATTTGTAATACTTGTGCAATTCTGAAGTTTCAATACTTCAAGTAAGTGCTCAATGTCATCATAATTTTTCTACAGCCTTTGGGAGCGTGCTTGTGCCGCTGATACAGTGCCCCTGTTAACCGTCTTCTGGTACTCGTTTTGCCCCTGTTAACCGTCTTCTGGTACTCGTTTTGCCCCCGTTTCCAGTCGGCTGGTACTCGTTTTGCCCCTCTTTCTAGTCCGCTGGTACTTGTTTTGCCCCCATTTCGAGTCCGCTGGTACTCGTTTTGCCCCTGTTTCCAGTCCTCTGGTCCTTGTTTTGCCCCCATTTCGAGTCCGCTGGTACTCGTTTTGGCCCCGTTTCCAGTCCGCTGGTACTCGTTTTCCCCGTGCTTCCAGTCCGCTGGTACTCGTTTTGCCTCTGTTTCCAGTGCGCTGGTACTCGTTTTGCCCGTTTCCAGTCCGATGGTACTCGTTTTGCCCCCGTTTCCAGTCCGCTGGTGCTCGTTTTGCCTGTTTCCAGTCTGCTGGTACTCGTTTTGGCCCCGTTTCCAGTCCGCTGGTACTCGTTTTGCCCCCATTTCCAGTCCGCCGGTACTCGTTTGGCCCCCATTTCCAGTCCGCCGGTACTCGTTTTGCCCATGCTTCCAGTCTGCTGGTACTCGTTTTGCCCGTTTCCAGTCCGCTGGTACTCGTTTTGCCCGTTTCCAGTCCGCTGGTACTCGTTTTGCCCGTTTCCAGTCCGATGGTACTCGTTTTGCCCCCGTTTCCAGTCCGCTGGTGCTCGTTTTGCCTGTTTCCAGTCTGCTGGTACTCGTTTTGGCCCCGTTTCCAGTCCGCTGGTACTCGTTTTGCCCCCATTTCCAGTCCGCCGGTACTCGTTTGGCCCCCATTTCCAGTCCGCCGGTACTCGTTTTGCCCATGCTTCCAGTCCGCTGGTACTCGTTTTGCCCGCTTCCAGTCCGCTGGTACTCGTTTTGCCCGTTTCCAGTCCGCTGGTACTCGTTTTGCCCCTGTTTTCAGTCCGCTGGCACTCGTTTTGCCCGTTTCCAGTCCGCTGGTACTCGTTTTGCCCGTTTCCAGTCCGCTGGTACTCCTTTTGCCCCTGTTTTCAGTCCGCTGGCACTCGTTTTGCCCGTTTTCAGTCCGCTGGTACTCGTTTTGCCCCTGTTTTCAGTCCGCTGGCACTCGTTTTGCCCGTTTTCAGTCCGCTGGTACTCATTTTGCCCCTGTTTTCAGTCCACTGGCACTCGTTTTGCCCCTGTTTCCAGTCCGCTGGTACTCGTTTTGCCCCTGTTTTCAGTCCGCTGGCACTCGTTTTGCCCGTTTTCAGTCCGCTGGTACTCGTTTTGCCCCTGTTTTCAGTTCACTGGCACTCGTTTTGCCCCTGTTTCCAGTCCGCTGGTACTCGTTTTGCCCCTTTTTCAGTCCGCTGGCACTCATTTTGCCCCTGTTTTCAGTCCGCTGGCATTCGTTTCGCCCCTGTTTTCAGTCCGCTGATACTCGTTTTGGCCCCGTTTCCAGTCGGCTGGTACTCGTTTTCCCTGTGCTTCCAGTCCGCTGGTACTCGTTTTTCCCGTACTTCTAGTCCGCTGGTTCCCCGTGCTTCCAGTCCGCTGGTACTCGTTTTCCCCTTGCTTCCAGTCCGCTGATACTCGTTTGCCCCATGCTTCCAGTCCGCTGGTACTCATTTTGCCCCCGTTTCCAGTCCGCTGGTACTCGTTTTGCCTCCGTTTCCAGTCCGCTGGTACTCGTTTTCCCCGTGCTTCTAGTCCGCTGGTTCCCCGTGCTTCCAGTCCGCTGGTACTCGTTTTCCCCGTGCTTCCAGTCCGCTGGTACTCGTTTTCCCCGTGTTTCCAGTCCGCTGGTACTCGTTTTGCCTCTGCTTCCAGTCCGCTGGTACTCGTTTTCCCCGTGTTTCCAGTCCGCTGGTACTCGTTTTCCCCGTGCTTCTAGTCCGCTGGTACTCGTTTTCCCCATGCTTCCAGTCCGCTGGTACTCGTTTTCCCCGTGCTTCCAGTCCGCTGGTACTCGTTTTGGCGACCTCGGAAGGATGATGGATGACAGGGGCTCAACTTCAAGACCTGAAGATCTTAAGCCAGCCAACTTAACCTTGAAGCCAACACAAGGATTAGTGTTCAATATGACCTCCCCTATGTTTAATACAATTTGTTATATACAGCAACAGGTAACCACGCATCACTTTCTGAAGGGTGTCTTGAGGAAGTCCTGAGATAATCTCAATAACTGTATCTTTCAAATCAGAATGAATTTCAAAAATTAAAAAAACCAATCCAGTGGTTACGAGTCAGTTGTAACCACAGAGTTACAGAAGAGTTGGGTCCTTAATTTCTGTGACCGATAACACGAGGAGGACATTTTTCTCCGCCAAGCGAGACAGCCAGTATACACATATATATATATATATATATATATATATATATATATATATATATATATATATATATATATATATATGACAAGGATGGCTGTCCCTTCTTCTGTTCCCCGTTACGCTGATGTTGGCTGTGTGAGGCGGCTAGGTGCACTGTGATTGGCTTCTGGAAAAGATTGTTGTATAGGCTTATTAAAAGCTGATATTCAAAATCTGATTCAGTATTATTTATGATTGGAACTCATGGCCTCAACAATTGTGTCGAAATCTAGAGTGAAATTGGAAAAAAAAATTCTGAATTTTTTTTAACCCGATATTTAATTAAATAATGCGCTCCACGGGACATGCGGTAAAACTGCTCCAAACAGAAGTGTTATATTCACAATTGCCATCTGTTCCCTATAGCTTTTCTCATCAGTGTGAAAAAGACCAACAGTGACTATTATAAGCACCATCAAATGTCGAAAGGTTGCAGCCCATCGGCGTCACAGGTGTTCTGAGGCACACAGTTTGTGTCAGTTTCAAGCCTTCCGGTCTATCGGATAATCCCTTTATGGCCCAGTGTAATTGGAATTAATCCAAGCTATTGGCTGTATTATATCCACACTGGCTTGGTATCTGTATTATAAGCAACAGCAATGGTTTGGCTTCGTTATATAACCCCATTTGTTATTTTTTTCGAGGCATAAATCAATCAAGCCGGCGTTCTGTGCCTATGCACCAATTAAATTTTTTTATTTAGGAAGCGAATGAGGTTGTGCTTATACATTGCCCACGTTATTTATTTCATTATTATTTCTGAAGCAATCGAGACTGTGCTTATACACCGTCGGTTTGTTCATTTCATATTTACGCCTGAAGCACATCAAATAAATTGCCCCTAACATTTTGACCCGTTCATGTTTAGCATCCCATTTCGACCCGTTCCCGTTTCCCATTCCCTTATTGCAAATAATTCATCGGACATAATCCATAACTCTGTGTGTATAATCCTGTGTTTATATAATGATATGTCATGTATATACCTGTCATGAAGATAGCACTTTGGCTGACAGGGTGACCTTGAGGTACCCACCCACACTCTCCTTTAAGCTGTCTACCCTGGGTTTGAATCTCGACCCAGTTATAAAATGTCATCCCGATGTTTCACTGGCATGGTGAATCATCAATGTGTGCTGTCCCTCTGAGGGACGTTAAACTGGTGTTCCGTCTTCCGACATTAGTTAATGGGCTTTAAAGATCCCCATGGTGACCTTCACACGTTCACAATGAGTGAGTGGGCGAGCTGTCGCCGGCACCCTGAAAAAATTACAAATTCCTGTCCAAATTACTGCATGGAAGGCAATGGCAAACCACCCTGTATAACCATTGCTCAGGAGGCTGCTTTGGTGGCACAGATGCTCAGTAACGAGTATGGTACATCAGATATCAAATATGAGTAACAACTGAATAGTGAAAAAGAAAAAAATATATATATTTAAAGGAAATTAAAGCCATTTTAAAAGGATAGACACCAACATATTAGAGAGGGGAGGAGAGTGGAGGAGGAGGAGGGGAGAGTGGAGGAGGAGAGGAGAGTGAGGGAGGGAGAGGAGAGTGAGGGAGGGAGAGGAGAGTGGAGGTGGGGGAGGGAGAGGGGAGTGGAGGAGGGAGAGGAGACTGGGGGAGGGAGAGGAGAGTGAGGGAGGGAGAGGAGAGTGAGGGAGGGAGTGGAGGTGGGGGAGGGAGAGGGGAGAGGGGAGTGGAGGAGGGAGAGTGGAGTGGAGGAGGGAGAGTGGAGGAGTGAGAGTAGAGTGAGGGAGGGAGAGTAGAGAGAGGAGAGTGGAGGAGGTGGAGGAGAGTGGAGGAGGGAGAGGAGAGTGGAGGAGGGAGAGGAGAGTGGGGGTGGGAAAGAAGAGTGGGCATGGGAGAGGAGAGTGGGGGATTGAGAGGAGAGTGGGGGAAGGAGAGGAGAGTGGGGGAAGGAGAGGAGAGTGGGGGAGGGACAGGGGAGTGGGGGAGAGAAAGTGTGGATGTTGGGAGGATTCTGGTGGAGGGGGAAGAGGTTTCCTTCTGTATCCATCCTGTTCACCCCATTCCTCCCTACCCCATTGTTTGTGCAATTCTCCCTCTATTTTGTCCTTCAACTCTGCTGTTGGTGACCCCCACCCCACCCTCTCACTACTGTTTATTTGGTCCTGTTGCATCCCGTTTAGTGTCCTAGGTCTACCACGAGCCTTGACTTTGAATACAAAAAACTGCCAAGGGTTGGCAACCATTACCAACCGGCTTGATGGGCTAAATGGCCTCTTTCTGTGTTGAAGTTCCTTGGAAGGAAGGTCATCTATTACATATTGATAACCGTGGTGTCTGTCCGTGCATTCCTCCGACTCCTGTTTATAGCAGTCACTTCCCGCGCTGCGTTTGAAAAGCTCAACATACACTTTTGAAAAGACGTTGATGCCAAATTTTGTTTTGCAACCAGGATATTTTGCCCTCTTTTTCGACAAATCCAACCTCCACAGTCCAATGTAGTGGAAGTTCGAAAATGGTGGGACGTGTCCCTTACCTGCATGGACAGATGTGACGGGGGTTATCCGATCCCCACAGACAAATAAACGTACAAGACAAGAAATTGAAAATGTAACAAATAATGGGTTTAATGAAAAGAAATCCATACACCATCGGTTCCTAGGTAAAACTAAATTCCTAAATGAGGGACCCTCCATCAGACTCAATTACACGACACAGGGAGAAATAAACGAATGCAAAAATAAATGTGTAGTGTGGTGCGTTGGCTGGTACTCAGCTCTGGTCTCCCTCACACGACCCTCGAACCCTGATGGTCGTCGACTGGGTCCCAGGTCCTGCGTGGGAAAATGCCCGAGGGCACGAAGTTGCGCCGCAACCAGCCGGTCGGTCCTCGCGAAGTAGTAAAAATACCTCCTCCTCCGATGGCCCAGGGAGAGAGAGGGAACAATGACGCGACTGCTTTCACCAAACGGAGAGAGAGAGAGAGAGAGAGAGAGAGAGAGAGAGAGAGAGAGAGAGAGAGAGAGAGAGAGAGAGAGAGAGAGAGAGAAAGAAAGAAAGAAAGAAAGAGAGACTTGACTTTTAAGTCCTTTTATTATAAAACTACAAAAACAAGCGTCAACAAGAATAAACCAAAAAACAGTTTTGAAGAGAATACAACCAAAGACATAGACAATCAAATAAATGGAGAAACAATCAATGTAAATGTACTACATTCCAAAACAAGAGATTGCAAGGACAAGGAAACACCTACATGTAAATCTCTAATACATTTTCATTTACCCCGCATATTTTTCCCACACACCATGTCTCAACAAAATCCTTAATGTTTGCATTTCTACTAAAATACTTAAATTCCAGTTTTAACCGAGTTGTGACCAGGGATTGGAAGTGCAGGATCACATTACATTGCTCGGGTGGCTTGCCCTTAATTTTTGCTTTTCGCGACAAATAGATGGCCAGTTTAGCCTCTGACAATAAATAATTCAGAAACATAAAAAAAAATTCCTTTACTGAAGTGACCCCAAGGCCAAAAATAAACAACCGGAGAGAAAAAGGAACATTAACTTGACCAAACACATTGTTCAGTAAAAGAAAAAGAGGACACAATCGGATGCAATCAACATACCCATGAAACAAATCTTCAATATTATTACAAAAGGGACAGATCACCAATACCATGGCATCCAAACGGTTTACAAAAGTGTTTGTTGGCAATACCCCGTGAGCCAGTCTCCATTGTAAATCACCCGACCTTTTTGATATGGGTGTACCATACATTGATTTCCATTCAGGTTCAGAAGGGAGGCCATTAGGTAAAAGAGCTTTCCATCTCATAACTCCTGCTGCAGAGGTGTTTACATTAATCAATGAGAGACAGAACTGGAAAATAGATTTACTCTCAAGACTACGAAATAAACAAGAGCCAGTACTGACTGGGGACAAAGTAGAACCCGTGAAAGCAACAAGTAAGTTAGGAAGCGAAGGATTATGGGATGCCCATTTAACCCCAGTACTCCACTGCAACCCAAGTCTAAAGGATGTACGAATGACTTCTACAAGTACCTGACCTGCAGCTCTCATTGATCTAGTACCAGTAATCTCAGCGACTTCCTTGGCAGATCTCCAACCACAATTTGCTGAGTCACGAAGATGCCAGACATTTCTGATGCCACCTGAAATGAAGTTTTGGGCAAAACAACGGCTCTTGGGAACCTGGGGAAAGAGTGGGTTGAGGAATAGAGATTCTCCCGCAAACATTTTAACCTCATAGGACTCCTTTTGGCGGCTTACCACTATGGCTTGCCAAGCATTCAACAAGCTCTGGTAGAACAGAGGAAGGTGGGACACATCAACTTTTTGGGATTCGATCAAAAAAGTCTCAAGGCCGTAGCCGAGCATTCCAGCTTGCCTCAGTATTCGTTGTGCCACAGGGCGCCAGGGCAGTTTTTCACCATTGAGCAGACGTTGTATTGACCAGCTGAAACGCCATCAGCCGACACTTTAGGTCAATGAGCCCTTGGCCACCAAGAGACACGGGCGGCAAAGTACGTCCATCCGCAACCAGTGGTAACCCCCCCAAAATAAATTTACCAGTGCCTGTTGAATAGCTTTAAGCAAGCCTTCTGGTGGCTACAAACAAATAAATTTATGCCACAGGACAAATGTGACCAAGGTGTTAATAATCAGTATTCGGCCTCTAAAGGACATTTATGGAAGGAACCTTTTCCATTTGTTGAGCCGCTTGGTTGCCTGTTCTACCACTCCTTCCCAGTTAATATGGGAGTACTGATTGGGTCCAAGATAAACACCTAGGTATTTAACCCCTTCTCTTGTCCAACTTATGTCTTTTGGAAGAGACTAAGGGGGGGGGGGGGTGACGGGAAGCCTACCAGATGTACCGTGAGCTGAGGACACCCACAGAGCTTTGCTCTTTTGCCAATTGCACCGCAAACGTGAAGCAAGATAAAACCTGTGCAAGGACTCAACAAGAATGGTTAGGTCCTTATCATTCTTGATGATTACACAGACATCATCAGCATATGCTGATACCATGATGTGGTTCTCTTCTGCAGAAGGCACAAAGCCGGAAAGAGAGGCTCTCAGACTTATGAGTAGTGGCTCAAGAGAAAGGCTAAACAGCAACCCTGACAAAGGACAGCCTTGCCGAACACCCCTCTGAACCTGAATGGGTGAACAAAGACGATTATTTATTTTGCACAAACTAAATATGTTGTGGTATAACAATTTCACAAAGCCTGTAAACCTTTCACCAAAACCAAACTTTTGCAGAGTATGAAACATGTAAGTGTGATCAATGCTATCAAAAGCCTTTTCAACGTCTAGGCAAATCAACCCAAGCCCCTCTTCCTCCTTAAGGCCACAGTCAATCAAGTCTCTATTTAAAAAGACATTATCAGAGATTGATCTTCCCGGAATGCTGTAACTCTGATCAGGATGGACAACAGTGCCAATGACGACCTTTAGCCAATTGGCCAACAATTTGGAAAAACGTTTGTAGTCAGAACACAGTAATGAGATGGGGCGCCAGTTCTCTATCCGACGGAGATCACCACCTTTTGGGAGAAGGCATACAACTGCTCTTCTACAGCTGAGGGGTAGTATGCCAGAGCGTAAGCTTTCTTGTAGCACCAGCAGTACTTCTGGACCTAAAATGTCCCAAAACGCTGCAAAAAATTCCACTGGAAGGCTGTCGATCCCAGGGACTTTTCCGTGTTCAAAGCTACGCAGAGCTATGCTTAGCTCCTCCATAGTAAACGGCTCTTCAAGACCTTGACACTGGTCACAACTCAACGAAGGCAGGTAATTCGTCATATCATCAACCATATCTTTACACACAGCTTTCTCCACAAATAAACCAGAAAAAAACCTTTTCACAAGCATCTTCACATCACTTTCATTTTGTGTAATATTCCCCTTAGCATCTAACAAGGAAAACATTTGCCTTTGGGACTTCTTAACCCCTTCTAACTGGAAAAAACTTTTGTTTGGGGTGTCAGAGAACTTCACATTTTGGATTCTGAGTCTAACTGACATCCCCATTACTTTTTCATGAATCAATTCTCTTAAATAAGCTTTTTCTCCAATAATAACTGAAGTTTCCTGCCATTTTGAGACTTAGCCAAGTCTTCCTCTAAGTGTAAAATTTCAGTTTCTAAGAGCAAAACAGCAATCTTACTCTAGCTTGTGGAAAAGGACTTAAAATATTGACAAAAGATGTGAATCTGGGCTTTCACGTTATCCCACCATAACTGAACAGAAGAGTAACAAGGTTTTCTTTGGATGAGTGTTTCCCAAAAACTACGAAAAGCATCCTGAAAACAGCAATCCTCCAACAGGCTGGTATTGAAAGTCCAATACGCACTTTTACGAATTGACTGAGAAAAGGATAGACCAAGCACAACCAGGTGGTGATCAGAGAAAGTAGAAGGGAAATGATTACAAGACACAAGTACGTTTCTAAAAGTGGAATTAATATACCATCTAGCAAGCCTTGCAAGTGTTATTAACCCACCAGCACAACGGCACCATGTGTATTGAGATGTTGTGGTGTGCTGTATGCGCCATGCGTCAAGTAGACGAAGTGATGAAAAACAATTCAATAAATCTTTATGAGATTCTGGATGTGGTTCTGGTGTATTTCTATCTAAACTAGGTTCAAAGGTGCAATTGAAATCTTTTCCAATACAGATACAATGATCAAAGGCTACTGTGTGAAGGTAATTGGCCAGACGTGTGAAAAAATCTTTACGAGCTAAGCTGCTACTAGGAGCATATACATTGAGTAAGGTGAGATGAAATCCTTGATAGACCAACTCTAAGGATGCTAAGTGTCCTATAACTAATTTCATTAAAATTACAAGAGTCAGGAACAAACCCCGGACGAAGAAAGAAAGCAATTCCCGCAGAAACAGAGGACAGATTGCTAAAGAAGCACTGCCCAGTATTAAGGCGAAGCCAGTCAGGCTGTGAAGTCTCTGTTATGTGTGTTTCCTGCAATAAACATATATCGATATGTTTCTGAAACAATAGGTTTTTAACTTGGAGCTGACGTAAATGGTTAGCACCACCGCCATTCATGTTTAAGGTGCCAAACAGCACTTCCTTCCTTTTCATGCCTTATCAAGGGGGGTTTAGCTGCTGTTGAGACAGTTCCAACCCTGCTTTTGTAGTGAATTTCCTCAGTTGATGAATTTGTGCTTTTGTTACTTCAAAATCTTTAGAATTTCTATCTATACACTTTGCAGTCTGCATGAAGGAAAGCAAGTCAGGAAAATGTTTTTGAATCATGACATTTCGCTGCCTAAATGTCTCATTTAGAAAGGTCACAATAACCTTGGGGGTATTTGTAACTGCTCAGATGACGACTGTGACGGCTCAGTCACCTCCATGTCATCATCTGAAGCAGACAGCCCGGATAGCATTCCACCAGGTTCGTAAATTTCAGTTTGGACCTTTACCAACTCGTTTATGGACTGGTCTTGGGTCTGGGGGGGGCCTGGGGAGGTCGACTTCGACATGAGATGGGGCTGTTACACCACCATCTTGTACAACTACATCGGGCACCTCCGGCGAGGCCACACAAACTGTATTCTGATCATTTGTTGCAGTCGGAACATTGGGAAGGATTGACGCACTATTTCGTTGAGGCTCAGGCAGTGGTGGTGATGATGATGATGGTGATGTCTCCTGACATTCAACCAATGTCTCATCAACAATACTAGACCCTTCATTTGTACAACTATTTGATGGAACCGTACCACCTTGTGCACTTTGGATTAAAATTCCATCATTGGAAGGTAATCCATCTTTTTTCTCACTACCTTGAGGTTCCTCAGCTACTGCACCACTCGTATCCAGTACAACTACTTTGGGGGCACTAGTGGAGCCACGAGGAGCGGAGGCTCTACGTTTTTTTGCCACAGTCACAAAACCCTCCTCACTCTGTGGGGACACAGTGTCAGCAGAAACATTTGAGACACTGGGTGTCACCTCCTCCACCACACGAGGTAGTGGGTTGTTAACCGTTTTACAATCTTGATCAACGTAGCCTGATTCCCCACACGTTGAACAAGCAGCTTTCGGACGAAATCTTTTTAAATGCCCAAAAGCCCCACAAAGAAAACATGTTAATGTCGCTGATGAAGCGTATATTTGATAATCACGGTCATCAATTTTAATCTTAAATGAAATCTTTAAACCCGTATCATCCCCACGGTCTGGAAGAACCATGTGAAGCTGCCGTCGAAAGCTCATCACGTGCTTCGCTTTTTCATGGCGGCACCCGAGGGGGATCATCGAGATTCTCGAAACGATTGTACCATATCGAGACAAAACCGACACGAGTTTTTCATTGGACACGAAGGGAGGACAATTTGAAACGATTATTTTAATTGCAGGGACATCCATCGGGGAGGCCATAACAAAGTGACCACTCTCTGTGGTTAACCCAGAACTCACGACACCGTGAACCAGATGCTCATCCGCAACGAAAACCACTACCTTCTGGTTCATACGTGATGCAGCACGTACATGTTCGATTCCGATAACCTCTCCAACCGCCAAGACGATCTCTTCGGTTGGAATCCCTTCAGGAGGGACACAAACCAGAGCATGTTTGTGGGTTAACGATTCGAACACAGCGTCTTGCTGCGAAGGAGTCGTCGCCATGACTAAAACAAAGGAACTCCGTTTTACCCGAACAACTCGGGTTGAGGGGATTAAAAAGAAAAAAAGGAAAAAGGTAGTAATAATTAAACCAAACGAAAGAAAATAAATATGATTTAAAGTGGGACGTCTATACTCCGGCAAGATGCCGGATTAACGACGAAGAGAAAAAAACGAAACCAAAATTTTATCGCGATAACCAACGCCCAAAACATGGAAAGGCCCACCGCCAGTGCCTCCAAATAGCTGCTCTCTCTCTCTCTCTCTCTCTCTCCTCGACAAAGAGAGGAAAACACAGGGAAAACTCCACAAACACGTACAAGACACAAAGGGAGTGAAATGGGGATAGGAAAGACGCCAACACAGCACAGTACTCACAGCTCAGTGCACACAGCCGCCATGATGCCACACCCAAATCGTAACAGCCGGCAGGGGGCGAGAGGGCGAGAGAGAGATAGAGAGATAGAGAGAGAGAGAGAGAGAGACAGAGACAGAGACAGAGACAGAGAGAGAGATGCGTCCGCTTCCACCAGCCAGGAACAGGCTCGTGATCAAGCCCAGAGCCCAGACCAAGAGAGAATATGACTGCTCGTGATGAAACCCAGGACCAAGAGAGCGAAAATGGCGAGACGTGTCCCTTTTTGCTCCGACGCAAGAATGTTCTCTGACATCACCCGCGGTCCAATCAATGAGCACCATCGAATCATCCCAACCAATCGTCCTTCGGGCGTGGCCTCGCGGCCACACTTGGCGCCCATCGACAAGATTCAAGTTGGGTGGTGTGGTGGTGTCTGGGTATCGTCGGCAATTATGTTCTTTAATTTAGGTGCTGATCACATGGCTGGTAGTGTAAGGTCATAAGAACAAAGGGAAAAACTACAGAAGCATTTACACACAGGAAATTTACACTGACACCCTAACTAATTAGCATAGCTCCACCCCTCGCCATGTAGACACATAACGCTTACACGGACATCCGGGCCTGACTTAGGTACATGAAGGTGGCTACACGGCATATGGCGCACGCTAATCTATACAATCCCATCTGGACGAAGGAATTTCATTGCCATATACAGCATATATATATATATATTGTTACAGACGCGGTTGTGGATGTTGGTTTACCGAGCGGTTTGGTATGACCGCGTCTGCACAGTTTACCCGATTATACTCGAACGTTGGCCGAGTCGCGCTACGCTAAATCAATTGAGGAAAGGACACACGGCTGGGTTTAAATGACACGACACCAGGGGTACAGTTCTCAAGACCTCCGGAGGAGGTTATAATATTTCGGAACGTTGAGATTACAGGGATGAGAGGTACAGCATAGGAAGGTAGGCACTTAATCACGGTCTTATAGTAACCCCGACAGACCACAGATAAACAGGACAAGACTGACTCACACGGGGATTGATGGCAAGGAAGGGCAGGTAGTCGAGGCTCAAGGTGCACCTTGGCTCAGGGGCAGAATCGACCCGGTCCGGTCCAGAGATGCGGGAGGTCTCTCAGCGCTCGGAGGTGGCGTCTGGTTCTCCTCACTTCAAGCTCGGGGCGCATCTCACGTCACGTCCGGTAAGTCGCTGCGTATATCCAGCGGGGAGTGACACGCCCTCGGCTCGTTAGCTCCGCCCCAGATGGAATCGGCCCGTTGCTTCTCATTGGGTGCGGGGGGTTACCGGGCTCCGCCCTTGACGAGGGGCCGACAGTCAGCCCCTTCGTGGTAACCCCGTCGGCGCACATGGGCAATGGCGGCTAACCGAGCCTGAGTGAGGACGCACACTCCCCGCGCGCTGTTGTTGTAGTTGTTGTTGTTGTTGTTGTTGTTTCATGGGGAAGATGGGAGGAGGTATGGGGAGGTCCTAAACTCACTACCGGTGCCATACAATCACATTCTGGTGCAACGAAGAGTCAGAATTAATGGAAACGAGTCCTTAACTGACATAGACTAAGAATAACTAGCAAGATGTCCGAAAGTTGTCTACGTGAGATGCGGTGGACCTGGGCACGACATTTAATGGGGGAAAAAGGGGAAGGTCGGTTCTACAGAGTGTTGTTTACAGACAATGGGACTAGGGAATGGGGGATTGGGGATAGTTGGGGAGTATTGGGGAAATAGGGGAATATTTACAAGCGGATATGGAGGCCAAATCCCATATCCGCAACATTGCACCCTTCTCTACCCTCGGGGCGTCCCGACCCGATAAATTTTTACCTATTTTAGTGTGGCACTCAGATGTAGTTCCCTCTACTATTAACTCTACCCTGAGTGCGACAGTTTTACAGATATTCACAAATGAGTAAATATGTCCCCCTGCGACGTTGCACCCTTCTCCTCACAGAAACACACCCACAGGATAACCGAATCGCGGAAAGAATTCGCAAACTAAACATACAGCCGGTAGGGAGCATTATTTACACAAGACTACACTGATATTTACACTACGATCCAGGACCTGTTTTTGGAGGAACACATGCAGATGTTATGCATAGAGAGAGAGCACGCATGCCAGCATCGATACACCAACCCACGAGTGCTCTGTGGCCTTACGGCCTTTAATAATGTGCAGAGCACCCCTTCCAAGCACCAAAAGCACCACCCCATCACACAGTCAGCACCATCCGGTGCACCAATAAAGTGTTTATAAATCACCGGTGGTGTCGCAGCCGGCCGATGTTCTGCCGCTGGTCTTGCCTTCGTGTGGTGCACTTGGCCTTCTTGCTTCTTTTAAAAATAAAGAAAGGCGCCAACCGCGTCCATTTCTTTATTGTGGCCGTCAGGGGGCCAACTATTAGTGGTTCCCCTGTATGGCATAGGTGCCACGTTGACCCATAGGTCCATCACGGGTGGTGCTTGCCCGCAAGAGAACTGCGGTCCATGGTGGGCGGCCACAAAAATTGCGGTCCATATGGTGTATCGATCCCGGCAGCAAGCAGCGAAAGTGCAGGCCCACAACTGCGGAGCCAGCACCTCTCTCTCCTCTCTCTCTGCCCCAAAGCCAGATCCTCGGAGGTGGGAGACAAAAGAAGAAGACAAGTGAGTAAGGTGGTAAGGGCGCAAAAGTGCACGCAACATTAGGTAATGCACACTAGGGGCACATGGGAACCAGGTGAGACAGGTACGTTCCTACCGTACGCCCCCCCCCCCCACCAGGTAACCTACATGGCCCCTCCCTTACCCCTTACTGTATCCACAAAACACAACACTACCCCTAAACATCTACTTTACCAATCAACAAACGTCCCTACTGTCTTCCCCGTTCCTCCCATAAACCAAATTCGTCTTCTCTCCCCCCTAACCAATCAAATTTGCCATTTTCAACTCTCATCAAAATTTGCCATCTCCAACTCAACATCATAATTTGCCATCACCAATTCATCATCAGTCCCTCCTAAGGAGGGAGAGATGGAATCACCCCAATGTCTCATCCACGTCGTGATGCGTCTCACTAATCCTCACAGCAATTCTCATTTCCTGCAACACAGAACAAAAGAAAACACAGGTGTGGAGTCATCATCACCACAGGTAAGTGGCTGCGTATGGTGCGACAGGTTCATCAATCCTAACTATTTCCTAAATGACTTTAACAACTTTACATTACCCGGGGTCTTTCCCTGCCAAACCATTGGCCCTCTTACACTATGGGTTCTAAAAACCAATTCCCATTGACCAAACTGTGGTGCTTTTCAATTTGGGGTCTCACTCCCCCGATTCATCTCCCGGTGCCCTCGCACAATTTCTGGGCTGTGGCGTGTACCTCTCCCAGCGGGTCTACCCACCTGCACACCGCCACCACTGCAGTTGCCTTCGAGCTTACCTGCTCCTTACCCTAACCTAACTACCTGGGGAAGGCCCTCTGGCGCTCTCCCCACTCGGTGCCCTCTCTGGCACTGGGCTACCCGGGTCCGTCCTCCGGATCCTCGGGCCCCACTGACACTAACGGCTCCCAGAGCCCACCTGCGGCCTCACCTGGCCGACATCCTCACAGTGGTGGAGTGCCCAACCAACTACACACACTAACAGGCTACACGCCCAGCCATTTCCACAACACTAATGCACCCATCCACAATACCATTCTGCAACCGCACCACAAATGCCAATATCCAACCACAATTTACCTATACCCTCTACCTAACACTTACACTACCCGCCCCGGGTACTCGTGAAAGGGGTCCACTCTTCCCCCATTCACACCTTCGCACCATGCACACCACTCCGTACCACTTACTCCAACTCTCTCCACACACCTGTACTTGCACACCTGGTGCCACCTGCACCCTTCTCTCCCCAAGCGCATTCGCGCTGATCCACACACTCACTACTCATACACTGCTCCACACACCTGTCCAGTTCTCACACAGCATCATCTCATCTAACTACTCCCCTCTGAAACTTGCGCTTCCCAGTCGTCCCTTTAAACTAGTGCGCTCCCACGTCATTATAATCCACACTAATCTACCTGCGTCCCCACTACAGGTATCAGTCACTAACTAAACTTAACGTTACCTAATGTCATCTTCGCTAGATCCCTATCAATATCCTAACCCACCCAGGCTAGTTTTCACTGCCATACACCCCATAAGCTATTGCGCATTTGCCCCACTTTTGTGAGGGATGACAGAGTTGCCATCCCACCACATCGGGCATCTCCCACTACCAATTTTGCACATCAAATTTCACCAAATCAAAAATTTGCCAATCACTACTCATCATCTGCCAATCATTACTGCCAATCCTTTGCCAATCATCAAATTTTGTTTTTCTCTAATTTCGGGGCCAAAACACTAACCTCATCACACAGTCTACTCACTAATGCCTCTCGGTGCGCCAATTCCTGTCCAAAGCCCGGCTTCGTAAAGCCGAGCAATGAACGCGGGTTGTTTTGTGCCAGCGGCTGGATACGTCCCGCATTCGGTGCAGGGATGGAGGTTTACCCGGGCCGAGATCCCACGCACCATCTCGGCACGGAGCCATCCCATGGCTCGATCTCGACCTGCCGGAATGCCTCAACAAAAAGTGGTCGCCATGACGACCCTTCCTATCCAGCCGCCCGCTCCGCCTAGTGGAGCACGGACGCGGCCGGTTCAAAGCGAGGCCCAGCACGCACCGAGGGCCCGATTCGGCTATAAGTCGCTCTAACCGCTAAACCGGTTACCGTCGATGCTTCACCTGGACGCTTACACCCCGCAGCCCGTTCCTTGCTCACACATCCAGCCGTTCCCATGCTCCTCGTACCTTTCCTTACACACCCAGGTACACTCATTCCACTCACAGCCTTGGTCACACACCTGACCACCGAACACTTTGGCACACATTCGTCGCTCGCACACCTCACCAACACACCTCTTCGCGCCCCCTCCTCGGTCACCTCCTCTGTGACAATCACAGGTGTGCCCTCACTCGCACACCCAACCACGTGCCTCACTACCAATTCCAGCGTGCATTCCCACTCACGCTCTACCACTCCAGGTGTGCATCCTTCCATTCCAGGTGTACATCCTCGCTCACCTGTCACAACCAACTCACGCTCCTTGTCACTCTCACTACTCTCACCTCCATTCTTGACAGCGCACTCACCCTTACTCTCGACAGCGCACTCTTTCCTCATGCACCTGTCCGTTACACACCTTTCTCGCACACACTCTTGCGCACATTCTCCCGTCACACCCTCTGTAACACTTACCACACCGCGCTTCCATGTGCTCCCTCGCACACGCGCTTCGACCAACTCACTCTTGACGGCACACTCACTCCTTGGCGTGCACTTTTTCCTCACACACCCCAGGGTCGGACTTTCTCGCACACCTCCTTTTTCGCACACCAGACCTGTCGCACACTTCACCAACGGCCTCTCACGAACACCCGGGTCCATCTCGACCCCCAAGCTCATTAAATCACCTGGCGCATCATACGCACGACCATATTGGTCACCACTTACACCGGGTCCTCTTCCTCTTCGCTTCTCCTCCATCACCTGCAAATCCCTCATCCGGTTAATGAGCACATCATCACGATCCAAACACAGACTTTGGACCAATTCTTTTACCTCCTCTTTTATCTCTTTCTTATCCTCTCTCCGTCGCTTCTTAATTTCGCTCACCCCTTCTTCCACTTCTTCTAATTTCTGCTTCACCTCTTTTATTTCCCGGTACGTCTCCTCAAGCTCGTCCTCTAAGGCTACCTTGACCGTTTCCATGTGCGTCCTCACCTGCAGGTCCTTCGTCTCCATTACCTCTGTCACCTCGTCCAACCTCGTTGTCAGTCCCTCACGTACCATCTGACATTCCCTCTTCGTCGCTACCAAGTCATTTTTTAGGTCATTTTGTGTCGCTTTTAACCCTCCTATTACCGCTGTGTTCTTCTTTACCTGGTCCGTTAGTTCTTTTTGTCCCTCTGTCAGTTGTTCTACTTCCTGCGTCAGGTCCTCTATGCCCCCTTGTAACTTTACAGTCCCCTTTCTCACCTCCTTCTCCATGTGCTCCTTACAGTGCCTCACCTCCTCGCGCACTCCTCCGACCCCCTCACTCACACCTCTTCTGATCTCTTTTCCCATCACTTGCATCTCCTGCCCAGATGCCACCCTCATCTGCTCCATTTCCTCCCTGTGAGCATCCAGTTTGGTTTCTACCCCCATTCTGACCCCTCTATCCGCTGCTCCATTTGTTTAACTTCCCTTTCCGCTTGGTCCCTCATGTCCCTCAATTTGCCTTCCATACTGTTTTCTAACCCCTCTAACCCCTTTTGCATCCCTTCCATTTGATTCTCTTGAGCGGCCATTCTGTTTTCTACCCCCATTAACCCATTTCTCACCTCTTTTATCCCGTTGTCTAACCCCTCAAAATTATTGTCTAACTTCCCAAATTTCTTGTCTAACTCCTCAAAATTATTGTCTAACTTCCCAAATTTCTTGTCTAACTCCTCAAAATTATTGTCTAACTTCCCAAATTTCTTGTCTAACCCCTCACCGGTACCCCTCGCTTCGTCCCTCATTACCCCCATTTGGTTTCCCATTACCCCCATTTGGTTTCCCATTACCCCTAATTGCTCACTCTGAGCATCCATCCGGTTCCCCATTACCCCCATCATTCTGCTTTCCATTTCTTCGCTATTCTTGTCCATAAGGGCCTTCATTTGTAGAAAAAAAAGGTTCAAATCTACCAGCGGCGCTACTACGGTCGCGGGCGTGGTCGCCGTGGCCATCTGCGAGGCGCCATTTTGCGCGCCCGCTACCTCGTGCGTGACGGCGCTATTTTGCGAATCTGCTACCCTCACTGCTTCGCTCTCCTCTTGTCCCTCAATTTGGTCCTGGATCGACCCTGCCTCACTCTCTTCTACCGGAACCCAGCCGTCTTGGTCTGCCATAGCGCGACTTTCAAAATACGGGTTTTTTTTTTTTTTTTTTTGGAAAACACAATAAAATTTCGCTGTTATAATTTCGAGCGCGTGAAACGCGCTCCGGATCGAATCCCACTTCCCAGACACCAAATGTTAGACGCGGTTGTGGATGTTGGTTTACCGAGCGGTTTGGTATGACCGCGTCTGCACAGTTTACCCGATTATACTCGAACGTTGGCCGAGTCGTGCTACGCTAAATCAATTGAGGAAAGGACACACGGCTGGGTTTAAATGACACGACACCAGGGGTACAGTTCTCAAGACCTCCGGAGGAGGTTATAATATTTCGGAACGTTGAGATTACAGGGATGAGAGGTACAGCATAGGAAGGTAGGCACTTAATCACGGTCTTATAGTAACCCCGACAGACCACAGATAAACAGGACAAGACTGACTCACACGGGGATTGATGGCAAGGAAGGGCAGGTAGTCGAGGCTCAAGGTGCACCTTGGCTCAGGGGCAGAATCGACCCGGTCCGGTCCAGAGATGCGGGAGGTCTCTCAGCGCTCGGAGGTGGCGTCTGGTTCTCCTCACTTCAAGCTCGGGGCGCATCTCACGTCACGTCCGGTAAGTCGCTGCGTATATCCAGCGGGGAGTGACACGCCCTCGGCTCGTTAGCTCCGCCCCAGATGGAATCAGCCCGTTGCTTCTCATTGGGTGCGGGGGGTTACCGGGCTCCGCCCTTGACGAGGGGCCGACAGTCAGCCCCTTCGTGGTAACCCCGTCGGCGCACATGGGCAATGGCGGCTAACCGAGCCGGAGTGAGGACGCACACTCCCCGCGCGCTGTTGTTGTAGTTGTTGTTGTTGTTGTTGTTTCATGGGGAAGATGGGAGGAGGTATGGGGAGGTCCTAAACTCACTACCAGTGCCATACAATCACATTCTGGTGCAACGAAGAGTCAGAATTAATGGAAACGAGTCCTTAACTGACATAGACTAAGAATAACTAGCAAGATGTCCGAAAGTTGTCTACGTGAGATGCGGTGGACCTGGGCACGACATTTAATGGGGGAAAAAGGGGAAGGTCGGTTCTACAGAGTGTTGTTTACAGACAATGGGACTAGGGAATGGGGGATTGGGGATAGTTGGGGAGTATTGGGGAAATAGGGGAATATTTACAAGCGGATATGGAGGCCAAATCCCATATCCGCAACAATATATATATATATATATATATATATATATATATATATATATATATATATATATATATATATATATACATACATACATACATACAGTCACGTGAAAAAGTAAGTACACCCCATGTAAAGTTTTGACTTTTTCAACATATTTCAACATACAGCTATTTGATCTTCATTTCAACAATATTGATAAATAAAGGTGGTTATAATATAACGAATATCATGAAACATTTACATTTTGTAGTCCATTGTATAATTTAAATAAACATAAATGAAAATTTCGCATGTGGAAAAAGTAAGTACACCCCTACATTTATCACTGCTTCAAATACCTAAAATTAGAATCAGGTGCACCAGCTCAGGTGCAAATGATTAGAACATCGTTAGAGAGGATCTTGGAGGAACCTGTCTTATTTAAACTTCAGACATTTAGTTTAGTTTGCTCTTTGTTGTTGAAGTGTGCGGCGTCACCATGCCCAGATCAAAATAGCTCTCTGAGGCCTTCAGAAAGAAGGTTATAGACGCCTACGAGTCTGGGAAGGGATTTAAAAAGATCTCCAAACAAATTGAAATCAATCATTCGACTGTCCAGAAGATCATCTACAAGTGGAGAAGATTCCATACAACTGCCAATTTCTTCAGGCCAGGCCGCCCCAGCAAGTTCAGCCCGAGAGCAGACCGCCAGATGCTGAAAGAAGTCTCTAAGAACCCCAGAATGTCATCATGGGACCTCCAGGTAGCTCTTGCCACTGTTGATGTCAAAGTGCACGAGTCTACCATTAGAAAGAGGCTGCACAAATTTGATCTACATGGGAGGTGTGCCAGGAGGAAACCTTTGCTGTCCAGAAAGAACATCAGCGCAAGACTAAAGTTTGCCAATGAACACCTAGGCAAAGACCAGCACTTCTGGAGCATTGTGCTCTGGACAGTTGTCAAAGGTAGAGCTATTTGGCCACAGTACCAAAAGACATGTTTGGCGAAAACCAAAGACAGCATTTGACCACAAGAAGCTGATACCAACTGTAAAGCATGGTGGTGGAAATATTATGGTTTGGGGCAGCTTTGCTGCACCAGAGCCTGGACAGCTCACCATCATAGAATCCACTATGAATTCTTCATTGTATCAGAGGGTGCTTGAAGATAATGTGAGGCCATCTGTCGGAAAGTTGAAGCTCAACCGAAGGTGGACCTTGCAACATGACAATGACCCTAAACATACCAGTAAATCCACCAAGGAATGGCTGAAAAGAAAGAAATGGAGGGTTCTGGAATGGCCAAGTCAAAGCCCGGATCTGAATCCCATCGAGATGTTGTAGGGGGATTTGAAACGAGCTGTGCATGCAAGAAACCCCTTAAACATCGCACAGCTGAAAGAATTCTGCATGGAGGAGTGGGAAAAAACTTCTCCCAGTCGATGTCAGAGACTGGTAGACAGTTATAAGAAACACCTACTTGAGGTTGTTTCTGCCAAAGGGGGCAATACCACCTATTAGAGCCATGGGTGTACTTACTTTTTCCACAGAAGGAAATGGCATCTCTGTTAATTTTTTGTTGAATAAATTATTGCAAAGTCTATTCTTCATTGTTTTTTGTTCAATTAGACCACCTTTATCTATAGATACTGTTTAAATGAAGATCAAATATTGATATGTCCACATATGTTAAAAAGATTAAAGAAAACATTTCATGGGGTGTACTTTTTTCCACATGCAAAATTTGCCTTCATGTTTATTGAAATTATACAATGGATTACAAAGTGTAAATGTTTCATGATATTTCTTATATTATATCACCTTTATCGATCAATATTGTTGAAATGAAGATCAAATAGCTGTATGTTGAAATATGTCGAAAAAGTCAAAACTTTACATGGGGTGTACTTACTTTTTCACATGACTGTATGTACATATTACCTCCTCCACTCCCCCCTTCTCCTCCACCACCCCCCCCCCCCCGTCGTCAATGCACACTCTCTAGTCGGCCATGGCTGGCGAGTTACAGATGATGAATTGTGTCAGTTCTGTGGATGACACAAGCTCAAAGCCTAGAAATAATGTTGCAGGTTGTCAACTGTAAAATATCAAATGTAAAATGTCAAAATGCAAAACGGACCTGTGTTCATGTCACTCCTCTACCCTGTCCTGCACGGATATTTGTGTCAGAATTGTGAGAATAGCTCGAAAACACCCACCGAGGAGTTATTTGAGGGCGGGAATGTACAGGATGAGAAAGACTAATCTCCTGATTTCATACCACATATTTCAATGCTGTCGCAGCCAATTACTACCACTGCTCTTCCTTAATTAGCTGTTGCGCGATACTATTTCAACTGGTGTCATACCGATATGTGCATGTCCCTTCGTTTTCATTAGTCAGATGACCGATTTATGCCAAACTCGCTGATTGTCATACCTCAGTCATTTTCTGAAGACAATTAAGCTGATTGTCCTGTGTTAATTAGTTATTTTATGAAGATGACTTTTGAAAAGGCTTCGATTTGTGGAACGTGATGCTTCACCACAGTGCCATATTCCGTACCTGTGTGCACAGTATCAAAGAAGATGATAGTGTTTGTCTTTTAATGATGAAGTAGCTAATTACTGTGGACACCTAGCTCCAATTAGTCTGAATATGATGTTGGCATTCCATTGATGTGAAGCCACCAGGTGGTTGTATCACTGTGTGCAATTTCAAATCTTTAGGTCTATTGATATGGAAAATGAAGCTTTGTTAAAGTCGAAATAATTAGTACTTACAGTCCCTGTAATAATTAGTAACTATAATAATTAGTACTCACAGTGCCTACTTACAATGCATATAAAGTCAACACCCCCTTTCAAATTTTTCGCCTTTTGTTGCCTTTAGCCTGGAATTAAATTGCATTAAATCAGACGTTTTCCACCTTTATTTACACATCGTACCCCACAACTTCCAAGTGAAAAACAAATTCTACAAATTCAGAAAATTTATTAGAAATACAAAACTATAATATTGTCGTGTCGACCCTGTCGTGAACACCTCAAGGTGACGGATGGCCAAAACGAGGTTTAATCCGAGGCGTATACCCAACTTGGTGGTAGTGACATGCGCGGGAAGGTTCGAAGTCTTACCTGATCGGGAACACACACAGGGGTTATCCGATCCCCAATTACACAAAGACAGGACAGCAAAATCCACAATACAAGAAAAGTAAGATTCGACAAATAATGATTTTAAAATTTTTTTATTTTTTTTTGTATACTGAATCGAGGCTCGTGAAAGAGCTAAAACTCTCCCATAGTGATGGGAGCATATTGTTGCGGAGATGAGAACTGTATTTTTTTTATTGTGTGCTGTATTATTGTTATTATTGTTTATTCTGCGCCCCCTGCCTCCGGAGCTGTGTAAAGGTGAAAGGGCATCCCATAATTAGTCCACAAGCATACACGTCAGCCAAATAATAGAATACCTCTGTTTAATAGTCATCTCTTATTATGTGTTTTTAGAGTAAGGCTGTGTCTCCCATTAATTGAAATACTCCATTGCACCAGTGAAAGAGATAGATTCCCTTCATTCCCACTCCCAACACTTCCATTCCCCCCTTTTCGTCAATTGCAATTCGCATTGCCAACTGCATGTTGGGCGGTTTTCCCTTCATCCGCCATTGACCACGAGGCAGGGTTGGGGAAGAAAGGCGGGTCCCCACCTCGTCAGAGAGGGGAGGAGTGAGCCAGCCCCACTCGACCAACCATGAACAAGGGGTTTGGCTTGAGAGGGCGGGGAGAGAATGTTTGGGGGAGGTTCGCAAAGGTTGAGGGGCGGGGCCTATATAACCCACGGCGGGGGTGTTCCCAGGAGAGATGCACTTTGAGTTGAGACAAGGAGGGACGAAAAAGAGCTGGGTCATCAGAGCAAGAGCGCGTAAGGAGGAGAGAACCCGTCACGCCAGACCCCCCCACCAGCGCATCGGCTCCACCAAGCAGCTCCGACCCGTGATCCCGCGCACACGACAGGCCCGGTGGCATCAGCGGCCGTCGAGGTCCAGCCCGACGTCCCGTGCGGGATCAAGCTCCAGCCAGCTCCGTGCCGTCCCCCCCCCTCCAGCCACACACCTCCTTCCAGCAATCCACTCTGCAATTCCCCGCGTGAGTCAGTGTCTTTGTTTGTTCTGTCCTGGGAATAAGTTAAGTATGTAGGTAAGCTAGTATTTGCACTGTGTCACCTGCGTCTTATGTGTTGTAAATAAACCTTGATTGCTCCTTTTTGCTTGTGTAAATAATAAATCCCATTACTCGTCTGTACGTCTTCTCGTTTTATTCCTTTTCCTCTTTGCATTCGTCGTTTTAGTCTTTTCCCTCATTGAGCAGCTGCGGTGCGATCCGGCCAACGTTTGGGCGGGATCGGGTTCTAATCGGGGAGTAACTGTTCGGACGCGGTAATACCAACCGCTCGGTAAAATAACATCTAAAACCGCGTCTGTAACACAATTGTAACATTATTGTGTTACTATTGTGTATTGTATTGTGTATTGTGTATGTAACTAGTGGGGCAACATGTAATTGTAATTGTAACACAATTGTTACAGACGCGGTTTTAGATGTTATTTTACCGAGCAGTTGGTATTACCGCGTCCGAACAGTTACTCCCCAATTAGAACCCGATTCACCCAGAACTTTGGCCGTATCGCACCGCAGCTGCCCAATCTGGGAAAAGACTAAAACGACGAAATGCAAAGAGGAAAAGGAATAAAACGAGAGGACGTACAGACGAGTAATGGGATTTATTATTTACACAAGCAAAAAGAAAGCAGTCACGTTTATTTACAAGCACATAAGACGCAGGTGACACAGTGAAATCTTTAGCTTACCTACACAAGCTTAATTAACCCAGGACAGAACAAACAGAACAAACTCACGTACACAAGAAGGGTGGAAAGGCAGGAGGTGGATGGCTGGAGGGAGAGGGAGGTCCAAGGGGGTCCTGCAGCTCAACCGGCGCGTTTAGCAGCCGCCGTTCCTTTACGGCCCTGCTCCAAACCGCCGTTCAGGCCCCCAAGCTGCTGTTGTGGCTGCTGTGGACGTCGCGTGCTTTGCCAGGCCTCGTCTGACGCGTCTGGTCCAAACCCTCAACTCTTTCTTGTGCGTTCTTGTGCGTTTTCTTCTTGTGTGTGTGTTTTCTTCTTGTGCGTTTTCTTCTTGTTTCTTGTGTTTTCTTCTTGTTCTTGTGCGTTGTGCGTTCTTGTGGTAGAAATACAAAACTATAATATTGTCGTGTCGACCCTGTCGTGAACACCTCAAGGTGACGGATGGCCAAAACGAGGTTTAATCCAAGGCGTATACCCAACTTGGTGGTAGTGACATGCGCGGGAAGGTTCGAAGTCTTACCTGATCGGGAACACACGCAGGGGTTATCCGATCCCCAATTACACAAAGACAGGACAGCAAAATCCACAATACAAGAAAAGTAAGATTCGACAAATAATGATTTTTAAATTTTTTTATTTTTTTTTGTATACTGAATCGAGGCTCGTGAAAAAGCTAAAACTCTCCCATAGTGATGGGAGCATATGATTTAATGAAAATAAATGCAAATAGCAACGAAAGGTGAGGTAAAAACTAAAATTCCTAATTGAGACGCTCCACTCAGTCGTATACCAACACTAGTGGGGCAACTTAGCATAACAATTGTGCATTTTGTGAGGAAAGCACCAAATTTGGCGCACTAGTAGACTATCCTATTATGAACAGATTTGGATTATCATTATCATTTACAGTGCGATTGTTGTTTTACGGAGCCTTTGATTTCCTGGCTGGCCGAATGTAATAAGAACATTAGGGAAAAACCACAGGAAGGCAATCACGTACAGGGGAATTTAACCTTATAGACCATATAATTAATTAGCACAAAACCACCCTCCTTATGGCGACATGCAAATGCTCTTACCCAGACATTCGACACTACTTAGATAGATCGAGATTCCTCTACGTGACACTCGGAGCATTCTAAACCTACATAATTCTATCTCGGCTAAGGTATTTCATTGTTTACGCCCCCACAAACATAACAATATCTTGGTTGGATAAGTGTCTACCCCCTGATAATAACAATTGCAAATTAGGTCAGGTGTAACCAATCACATTCAAAATCACACACCAAGTTAATTGGCCTCCACCTGTGTTAAATTGTAGTGATGCTGATTATTTCAGAATAAAATCAGCTGTTCCTGTAGGTTTCCTCTGGGGGTAGTGCATTTCACAGCAAAGACTCAACCATGAGTACCAAGGAGCTTTCAAAATACCTTTGGGATAAAGTTGTGGAAAGACACAGATCAGGGGATGGGTATAAACATATTTCAAAGGCCTTGAATATCCCTTGGAGCACAGCCAAGACAATCATTAAGAAGTGGAAGGCATATGGTACCACCAAGACCCTGCCTAGATCAGGCCGTCCCTCCAAACTGGATGACCAGGCAAGGAGGAGACTCATCAGAGAGGCCACCAAAAGGCCAATGGCGATTTTGAAAGAGCTACAGGCCTTTATGGCAAAGACTGTTCACTATGTGCATGTGACAACAATACCTCTCTAGAGAGTGGCAATTTCGTTCTGATCGGACAAACCTTTGTCAAGTTATGGTGAAAAATGTTAAATTGTCTATAATTTAGGGCATCACCTTTAAATGAGGTCAAATGCAAAAAAATATTGTGCCAACCCGCATACTTTTTATTCCCATTATTGAAGCTAAATTACATTCCGAATGCCCCATCCGGCGCTGAGAGATACAGCTCAGACATCCAACCTTGAGTGCGAAAGTGTGTGAATATCGAGAATAAGTTGACAACAACAATTATGGTGAAAGTAATTTGATGAAGCATTGAAAATGTTTCTGCCAAGAAGTTCCAGCATGAGCCTTGGTGATGTCATCAGCTTATTAAAAATCTTGGCTGAAGAACATGAAAAATGTCATGTTTTGTGCATTCTTCAGCCATTTGCATTTCAGCTTGGATTTTCTTTCCACCTCTGAGAACAAATGAGTGGATGAAATAGGCAGTAGAAAAATACAAAATACATAATTTATCTGAACAAAACCAATTTAGTAAGTCACAACATGGTTGGAAGTGGGAGGAAGATTAATCGTCATCCAGTGATGGGAGTTTTCTTTGTCTTGCATGATGCATCCAGTTTTAACATCCAAATTCAACATGGCATGTGCACACAAAAACTTTAATTGGGTACTTGACAAACTATAAAATGTGGGTGGAGCCAGAAACAGAGCATTAACAATATGGTTGGGGCCAGACACAGAGCATTAATAATGTGGGGGGGTGGAGGGGACGGTGTGTGGGGGGGGGGGGGGGGGGCAGACACAGAGCATTAATGAAGAATCACTTTAAAATTCTACTAGCTGGATCCGGGTCCGGATCTTCACCAAAATTGAATCGAATCGTCCTTGTCAGACACCCAACCGGTCCATCAAATTTCGTTCAAATCCGTCCACAACTTTTTGAGATATCCTGCTATGTATCGTTTTTGGCTCTATCTCCCAATGGCGAAGAATAACTTAAAAAATTAAATAATTCACATATCCGAAGGGGATGTGGGAGGGGCTAGACAGAGCATTATTAATGTGGGAGGGGCTAAACAGAGCATTATTAATGTGGGGAGGGGCTAGACAGAGCATTATTAATGTGGGCGGGGCTAGACAGAGAATTATTAATGTGGGAGGGGCTAGACAGAGCATTATTAATGTGTGTGGGGCTAGACAGAGCATTATTGATGTGGGAGGGGCTAGACAGAGCATTAATAATGTGTGTGGGGCCAGACAGAGCATTATTAATGTGGGAGGGGCTAGACAGAGCATTAATAATGTGGGAGGGGCTAGACAGAGCATTATTAATGTGGGGAGGGGCTAGACAGAGCATTATCAATGTGGGAGGGGCTAGACAGAGCATTATTAAAGTGGGAGGGGCTAGACAGAGCATTAATAATGTGTGTGGGGCCAGACAGAGCATTAATAATGTGGGAGGGGCTCGACAGAGCATTATTAATGTGGGAGGGGCTCAACAGAGCATTATTAATGTGGGAGGGGCTCGACAGAGCATTATCAATGTGGGAGGGGCTCGACAGAGCATTATTAATGTGGGAGGGGCTCGACAGAGCATTATTAATGTGGGAGGGGCCAGACAGCATTATTAATGTGGGAGGGGCTCGACAGAGCATTATTAATGTGTGTGGGGCCAGACAGAGCATTATTAATGTGGGAGGGGCTAGGCAGAGCATTATTAATGTGGGAGGGGCTAGACAGAGCATTATTAATGTGGGAAGGGCTAGACAGAGCATTAATAATGTGGGAGTGGCTAGACAGAGCATTATTAATGTGGGAGGGGCTAGACAGAGCATTAATAATGTGTGTGGGGCCAGACAGAGCATTATTAATGTGGGAGGGGCTAGACAGAGCATTAATAATGTGGGAGGGGCTAGACAGAGCATTATTAATGTGGGGAGGGGCTAGACAGAGCATTATCAATGTGGGAGGGGCTGGACAGAGCATTATTAAAGTGGGAGGGGCTAGACAGAGCATTAATAATGTGTGTGGGGCCAGACAGAGCATTAATAATGTGGGAGGGGCTCGACAGAGCATTATTAATGTGGGAGGGGCTCGACAGAGCATTATTAATGTGGGAGGGGCTCGACAGAGCATTATCAATGTGGGAGGGGCTCGACAGAGCATTATTAATGTGGGAGGGGCTCGACAGAGCATTATTAATGTGGGAGGGGCCAGACAGCATTATTAATGTGGGAGGGGCTCGACAGAGCATTATTAATGTGTGTGGGGCCAGACAGAGCATTATTAATGTGGGAGGGGCTAGGCAGAGCATTATTAATGTGGTAGGGGCTAGACAGAGCATTATTAATGTGGGAGGGGCTAGACAGAGCATTAATAATGTGTGTGGGGCCAGAGCATTAATAACGTGGTGGGGCACACACAAAGTCTTACCAATTTAAGAGGGGCCAGACATAGCATTAACAATGTAAGGAGAGCCAGCCATCGAAGATTAATAGTGTGTGGGGTCAGACACAGAGCATTAATGTGCAAATGCCTGCTTTCTGCTTCTATCTTTAATAAAACGCAGTGTGCATGCATGCATGTGTGGTGGTGGGAGCAGGGGGGGGTTCTCTCTCTCTCCTCCACCGCTTTCCCTTCCCTTCTTTTCTCTTTTTTTTCTTTCTCTTTCTCTTTCTCTCTCTCTTTCTCTTTCTCTCTCTCTTTCTCTCTCTCTCCTTCGCCCCTCTCCCATCCCCCTCCTCTCTCTCTCCCCCTCTCCTCTCTCCACCCATTCCCCCCCCCCTTCTCTCGCTGCCCCCCTCTTCATATTCTCATCACAAATGACTGACTTCGTGTTGCTGGTGTAACATAAAACACAAGAAAACAATATCGATTATTGAAGGTCATATCGAGCACTGTAAGCCAACAAATAAGTAAGTAGCAACACGACAATTTATTATACTTGTACCCTCCTAAATTGTTTTCTTGACGGCATTAATTTACCACTTGATGAAAAGAAATGAGGGGGAAAGGTGAGGTGGAGGGCGGAGGTAGCAGAGGTTTTATTGCTGGGGCACAAGCTTATTCAAACAATTGCATAAAATATTATGATTAAACAATACACTCCATTGGTTGTTTGAATAAATAAAATATTTACGAGCATAAAACCTAAATAAAACAAGGTTTACTTTGCACATATTGGGAGAGAGAAGGCGAATCCACGAGATCTCAATTTCACTTCTGAAAACTTTAGCGAGGACAATGCACTTGGGCCCAAATCCTCCATGTTCTGTAAACGTCTCAGAGATTATATTATAACAGCATCAAAGTACGATTACGTCTCCACTACAAGCCCAATTAACATGAGGTTGTGGTTCCACAAGACTCAGCATGATCACGACTAGCGATTTCCACTGTGTTTTAAAATATGGTTACAAATATGAATGTGCTTTGGCTTTGCCAACAGTGAGACATCCTCTAATGCCACAAAAGTGTGAAAAGACTATCACTTCATTTGCTGTGCAGAAAAAGCCAATACTATACTGATGAGCAGCTTTTGATCGATAATATTGTGCAGTATTTAATACACTAGGGCATGCCCGTACTATATCTATATCTAAAATTATATCCCCCCCCTCTATTTACATGAAATGGTTTGGTCCAAAGCGAACGGCTTGCGAGTACGGTGACAATCCCCCCCCCCCCTCTATTTACATGAAATGGTTTGGTCCAAAGCGAACGGCTTGCGAGTACGGTGACAATCCCCCCCCTCTATTTACATGAAATGGTTTGGTCCAAAGCGAACGGCTTGCGGAGTTTGGTAAAGAAATCGCCATAGCGTGCACAAACGCGCAGGAAAGCGAAAGAATCGCAAATTAGTTTTAATTAGTTTTAAAACATAGTTGAACGCCAACATAGTTTGCCAACGTGAAATAAATGAATACGCTCTCAAATGTGCCGTCCGAGGCAGAGTCTGTTCGGCACGTTCGGCACACGTGATAGCTCGCTGCTCTCTGATTGGTTGAATCGTTTTTTGGACATAGCTCGGTAACTACTTGTCCGATTAATATGAAACCTTGAAAAGGCACATCCTCGGGTCCCCAGCAATATACCTGGCAAGTTTCAAGTATATCGGACCCGTGGTTGTCGAGAAACAGCGGTCACAGACATACAGACATACATACATACATACACACAGAGATTACTGGAATTATAGATAGACTAGGACGTGCCCGTACGTGGCGTACCCGTAACCGTACCGTACCCGGAACCGTACCCGGAACCGTACCCGTACCGTACCCGTACCCGTGACGTGCCCGTAATGAATATGTACAAAATATAAATATGTATGTACTACAATCGATCGTACCTTACAACAATCAACACAGATTGCAACGTCAAATAAATGAATACGCTCTCAAATGTGCCGTCCGAGGCAGCGTCTGCTCGCCACATTCAGCGTCACTATGACTATCCGTAAGTCCGGAAGTGACGTCCTCATTTGACTGTCCGGAAGGTCGCATATCGCAGTTACGATGAATCGCAAATTAGTTTTAATTAGTTTTAAAACATAGTTTAACGCCAACATAGTTTGCCAACGTGAAATAAATGAATACGCTCTCAAATGTGCCGTCCGAGGCAGAGTCTGTTCGCCACGTTCGGCACACGTGATAGCTCGCTGCTCTCTGATTGGTTGAATCGTTTTTTGGACATAGCTCGCTAACTACTTGTCCGATTAATATGAAACCTTGAAAAGGCACATCCTCAGGTCCCCAGCAATATACCTGGCAAGTGTCAAGTATATCGGACCCGTGGTTGTCGAGAAACAGCGGTCACAGACACACAGACATACACACACACATACACACACACAGAGATTACTGGAATTATAGATAGATGATTACAGGGGATAAAAAAAAAAAATCTCAATCATCACAGGAGCAGAAGCAAATGCATCATAATCATAAAGATATTCCCATTGTGTTGTGAAAATCAATAAAATGACAGAATCCATTGGAGGAGCCTTTTTTTTTTTTTTTTTTTTTTGGTTTTGTTTTGTTTTGTATACAAGATCGAGGCTCGTGAAAGAGCGAACACTAATCACACAGAAAGACAAACAGACACATAAAACAAATAACATCGGGAGCGGTAGACAAGATGGGGAGAGAGGGGGAAGGACACAAACACAACATTTGAGAGCAGGGACCGAGAGACATGGGAGACATCGAGAGATCTGTGGGAGGGAGAGGGCTTTGGGGGGAGGCATGTGAAGGAGGGGGGGGGGGGGTGGGAGAGGTATAAACATATGGACACTGCCAGGATTTCCAGGAAAGAAGTTGGAATTTCAAACAAGGTGGATCTGGGGTGAATTAGTGGGGGTAGAAAAGATCAAGGTTATGGATGGGGGAAGATAAGAGATGGTGGTGAACAGCTGTTTTAAAGACCTGGAGGGAGGAGAGGGATTGAAGGGAGTGTGGGAGTTTGTTCCACAGGCGGGAGAAAAGAGGAATGAAAGAGTGAAGGTGAGCAGAGAGCCGAGATTTCGGCAGTTTAACCATCAGAGGGTTGCTGGCAGATCTTGTGCGACCTGTAGGAATATTTGGGGGACAGAGCACAGAGAGAGCTGGGGGAGCAAGGCCGGAGAGGAGTCGGTAGAAGACAGAAAGACCACCTACCTGCCTGCGGTGAGTGAGTGAAAGGCCCTCAGAGATAGCTTCATCGCGGGAGATTCCAATGATTTTTAAAGCTTTGGATTCAACAGCGTGAAGCCGAGCCAGGTGTGAGGCAGGAGCACCAGCCCATAGGGGAGAACAGTATTCCATTGAGCTGCGGATGAAAGCCTTGTATGTGGTGAGGAGCTCAGGTGTGCCGAGGAAGGACTTCGCACGACAGAGGATGCCCAGTCGGCGACTGGCTTTGGAGGCCAGCTTGGAAATGTGGTTTTCCCAAGAAAGATCATGGCAGATAGTGAGACCCAAAAGCTTGAGCGACAGAACTTCTTGGAGAGGATTGTTGAGAAAGTAGATGGGAGGGTTGTCCAGTCGATCTTTTCGGAGAGACATAGTAAGAGAGTGAGATTTGTCAGGATTGAAAGACATGTTCCACTTGTTTGACCAGTCTGTGATTTTGTCCAGGTCTTCAGAGAGTGAGGAGGCTGCAGACTGCCGATCTGAGGGAAGAGGAATGGAGCGGCAGAGAGTGGAGTCATCAGCAAAGAGATACAGAGGATTTTCCAGAGAGTCGGAGAGATCATTGATAAAGACCAGAAAAAGCACAGGGCCCAGCACACTTCCTTGGGGAACTCCAGCCTGAACAGGAAGGGGAGATGAGAGAAATCCATTCAGGGCCACACGTTGACTACGACCAGAGAGGAAGTCCGCAAGCCATGCATGGAGATTTCCATGGATACCATAGGAGGAGAGTTTGGTGAGCAGAGCTGGGTGCCAGACCGTATCAAAGGCCCGTGATATGTCAAGGGAGACAGCTCTGATTTCCTGTTTGGCATTGAGGACCTCCATCCATTGTTGAGACAGCAGAAGCAGCATGTCCAGAGTAGAGTGACCTGGTCTGAAACCAAATTGATGATCAGAGATCAAGCCATTGGAGAAGAGGAAAGATTTCATATCCGAAGCAATGATGGATTCCATGACTTTGCTGATAATTGGGAGCAGGCTGATTGGTCTGTAGTTGCAAGGATCTGTTTTTGCACCTTTTTTGTGTAAAGCGGTAATGTTAGCTGATTTCCAGGATGCTGGCAGATGACCTTGAGCAAAAGATAGGGTGAAAAGAACAGAGAGAGGGTGAGATAGAGCGGCAGAAAATAAGACTTGTATTTACTTGTGGCAGAGATTTGCCACATTTACTTGTGGCAAAATAAGGCAGAGATAGAGCGGCAGACTTGTGGGAAAACAACAAAAATGATTTGGTGTACTAAACCCAAGTTTAATGGAAGAGCAAGGTGAAAGAGGGTATAAGGCAATGTACCATAAAACTTGTATTTACGTTGGGGTTGTGTTCCTGGAAAACACGACTTTCGATGGGAAAAAAATAAATAGGGGTCACCCAGATCAGTGGGTCGATTCCTGGTCTGGGCATGTAATTTTCCCACAAATGTCAATGAAAAAATTAGATAAATAAACCACCTTCAGAGGCCATTTTCCCCCGCAAAGCGGGGGTTGGCCTTTTTCGGGGACCGTGGTTGTTGTTTTTTGGTCCCCTTTTTGAAGCAATGTTTTACGGCCGGATGCCCTTCCTGCCATCAACCCTTTTTGTCGCCTTTTACGACAATGAAAAAATTAGATAAATAAACCGTATTTTACCAGTGACTTGATAAAAAAATTACAATACGTTAATGGGGGCAAATTTTGGTCAAGGTCAAGAACAAGTACCAAGAATGATATTAAAATAAGTTTCAACTAGAAAACCTTTCAAAATGCAAAGGCTGTCCGCATGCGCTTTGTACTCAAACGAAACATGATGAAAACGACAGTTAGAAAATGTACATTTTATTCATGTGTGTTCTCATGTTCTTATAATGAAGGTTTGTTGAATATTTTATGACAAAAGCTGATGGGTAAAAATGTTAAGGCCTGGACAGACACACTGAAGCTCAATTGTACATAAACTACGTGGGATTCATAGAATACTTACCCTGTGCAGTCAACTTACCCTAATAATTACCCTACGAGACAAATCTTCTGTTTTTGAAGGATTTTTTTTCTTTGGTCCAATATGGCTGCCAGACCACATGAGCAATTACATCATACATGTATATTGTCTAATATAATTGTTGCGTAGATCACGCTGAATTAATTTCAAACTGATCAGGCTAAGCGTTGTCCCTGTCAAATTATGACATCACAATTAAGGAACAAATGAGGTCATCATTAACAACACTTTTTTCCCCATGCAGAGTTCTTTACAATGAGCCACGTTTCAATTTTTTCCATGGAGCGCCTTTGGAGATTGAGGTAAAACGTTTTTTGGTTTTTCCAAGATGGCGCCTGTACATGACCTATGACGTCATAATTATCATTAAAATATTCTATAGGAGGAGGTGCTGCTATGGCGAAAATGTATTGTCCATCAAACCAACAGTTGCAGAGAAAAAATTTCATACTGATCGGATGACGCGTTATACTTGTCGAATTATGACGTCAGCACAGATGACATCGTCATTAACATATCCTATTCCCCATGGGCCCCATGGCATGTGGAGTACTACACAATGAGCCTTGTTTCAATTTTTTCCATTGAGCTGTTTCGGAGATATAGAGGTGTAACATTTTTCCAAGATGGCGTCCATACCACGTGACCTATGACGTCATAATTATGAATAGAACAAGTACAAAAAGTTTTAATTAAAACAAAAGCCGCGTCGATGTTACACAATGCCTAGATGCAGCTGTGCCTATAACGTCGATGTTATAGGCACAGGACATTCCTATTGATTCGATTACTTGATGTTATTTTTGTGCAAAGTGAAAATATATCTCGGCAATTTCCCGTCTGTTATTTCAGGCGGTGTATGACTGACCATGCCGCGATGTAAAAAACAATATATCTCGGCAATTTCCCGTATGTGGCGACACGTGAACGAAGCTATGCTCCTCTCTCCACATTATTGTGACGACGTATAAATGAAATATTTCATCGTGACGATTGTCATCAAATGGACGAATTTTTAATATATCTCGGCATTTTCCCGTCTGTTATTTCGGGCGGTGTATGACTGACCATGCCGCGATTAAAAAAAAAAAATCTCAATGGACTTGAAGTTACAGGCCTTTGAGAATTCATTTCGTTCTATAAAGGGCAACTTTCATCGGATTTTCTTCACGTTTTTTTTCAACCGAGTCTAAAACTATGTTAGCGACTGTGAAAAATGAAATGATATATCGAATTTGATTTGAAAGAAAACTGTGTGAGAGAGCAAGACACCACGGCCACGGGCCTACAAAACAGGCCTCAAAGCTATGCGAGTTAATAAAATGGTGGATATTTGTTTATATGAAGCCTCTCCCACAATGGGTGGAGCTATGGTTCCCAGAATGGGTGGAGCTTTGAGGTTTTGTCTTCTCTGCAAGAACAACAACAACAAGAAGAAGAAGAACAAGAAGAAGAAGAAGAAGAACAACAACAACAACAGCAGAGGGCACTCTATGAGCAGCGTCTTGCGACGCGGCTAAAAATTATACAGGCGAAGGCTATGGTAAAATTTCGTGTCAATCGGACCAACCAACGGTTGCCGAGAAAATGAATTTTAAAAATGCAGACACACTTGAACGCCACACGTACGCCACACGCACGCAACCGAATGCCTAAGCCTGTTTTTTTTTTTGTTTTTTTTTTAAATACAAGATCGTCCCTCCCATCTACTTTCTCAACAATCCTCTCCAAGAAGTTCTGTCGCTCAAGATTTTGGGTCTCACTATCTGCCATGATCTTTCTTGGGAAAACCACATTTCCAAGCTGGCCTCCAAAGCCAGTCGCCGACTGGGCATCCTCCGTCGTGCGAAGTCCTTCCTCGGCACACCTGAGCTCCTCACCACATACAAGGCTTTCATCCGCAGCTCAATGGAATACTGTTCTCCCCTATGGGCCGGTGCTCCTGCCTCACACCTAGCTCGGCTTCACGCTGTTGAAACCAAAGCTTTCAGAATTATTGGAATCTCCGCGATGAAGCTATCTCTGAGGGCCTTTCACTCACTCACCGCAGGCAGGTAGGTGGTCTTTCTGTCTTCTACCGACTCCTCTCCGGCCTTGCACCCCCAGCTCTCTCTGTGCTCTGTCCCCCAAATATTCCTACAGGTCGCACAAGATCTGCCAGCAACCCTCTGATGGTTAAACTGCCGAAATCTCGGCTCTCCGCTCACCTTCACTCTTTCATTCCTCTTTTCTCCCGCCTCTGGAACAAACTCCCTCACTCCCTTCAATCCCACTCCTCCCTCCAGGTCTTTAAAACAGCTGTTCACCACCATCTCTTATCTTCCCCCATCCAAAACCTTGATCTTTTCTACCCCCGCTAATTCACCCCAGATCCACCTTGTTTGAAATTCCAACTTCTTTCCTGGAAGTCCTGGCAGTGTCCATATGTTTTATACCTCTCCCACCCCCCCCCCCTTCCCATGCCTCTCCCCCAAAGCCCTCTCCCTCCCACAGATCTCTCGATGTCTCCATGTCTCTCGGTCCCTGCTCTCAAATGTTGTGTTTGTGTCCTTCCCCCTCTCTCCCCATCTTGTCTACCGCTCCCGATGTTATTTGTTTTATGTGTCGGTTTGTCTGTTTGTCTTTCTGTGTGATTAATGTTCGCTCTTTCACGAGCCTCGATCTTGTATACAAAAAAAAAAAAAACAAAAAAAAAAATCCAAGAGTAAGGCCAAAAAAAAAATATTGCTGGTCTCTGGTCAGACCAAAGTTCCAGAATTGATGCGGCGATGCGGTTTTTCTTTTCTTTTTTGAAAAGCATGGATTGCACATATAAAGGTGTTTTTTGTATCCTCATGCCTTGCGGTCCTCATCTGCTGTGGCGCCGTCCAGAGAGAAATTAAAGACAGCCAATGGGACTTGTAGGGCTTTTTTTGGTAAATAATGAACACAAGCTCGTTATTTTAAAATGTATTTATTCTGAAAATCATTAAGTTCTTCAAGCATATGATAGACTGCCATTTCGTTCTCGAGATCGCCTCGCCGTACCGTTAAACATTCCAATGCGTCGATCGCGTCAACACTGCGCATGCGCAAATGGTCTAACAGGCCGATGGTCTCCCACGATCTCTTCTCCCAGTCCACCAGATTATCACAGACACTTACAACTTCATGACAAACGAGATAGGATCGAGGCCTAACTAACGAGACCACCCGCAGCTCTCTAGGCCTTCTGGTTGCTTCACACGAACCCGACAAAAACGTCTTCGTTTCAATAAATTACAATATCCAGCCGATAGAAGCCTTGCATCGCGTGAGCGTCGTCCATGGCAACCGGTTCCGACCGCCATCTTGGGTGGCATAAACAACATGGCGGGAAAGCTGTCGTTTGATCAGACGGACCTGTCAGTTTACGCCCGTAGCTTGCCCGTTGAGGCGTTTTCGCGGTATTGCGAGAAACTGAGGCTGTGTCATCTGCCTGTGGACCCGTGTGGACCCACAAGTACGCCACACACACTCCACAGTCCACACACACTCCACACGTACGCCACACACACTCCACAAGTACGCCACACACACTCCACATGTACGTCACACACACTCCACAAGTACGCCACACACACTCCACACGTACGCCACACACACTCCACACGTACACCACAAGTACGCCACACGTATGTCACACACTCCACACGTACGCCACACGTACGCCACAAGTACGCCACACACACTCCACACGTACGCCACACACACTCCACAAGTACGCCACACACACTCCACACGTACGCCACACGTACGCCACACACACGCCACACGTACGCCACACGTACGCCACACACACTCCACATGTACGTAACCAAATGCCTAATCCTGCTTTTCGCTTCGCGAGCGAAGGTGACAACCTCACGAGCCATATTCTCACCTGAGAGCTGCAGTCAAGGCAGCCATGAATCCGTTTCCGCGTTGTGTCGTCCGGAAAACGGTAGAATGACAAGCCCGATCCCTTATGAAATCGGGCTGTACATCCGACAGCACAACAACTCTTTACCATCGTGTAGGGGGCAATTTATATGTGAGACGTATGTGAGACATTACGTATGGTGGCAGAAGCAATGTTTTGCCACCCAAGGGGTCACGTGACTAAGACGATGACGTCACATGCAACTTCCTTATTGGATTCATGACGTCACGGCACACGAAACTACTCATATCTTTGGAACGGCTGGTTGGATCTGGACAAACTAAACGCAGTTTTGTAGGGCAGAACTGTGCGCGAACGTCGATACCAAATTTGAAAAACAGAATTGTTGATGCGCAGGGTCAAAATCGATGCGCGCGCTGAAATATATTTTTCTCGGCCTAAATACTTACCAGAAACGGAAGAGGAAATTGCTGATGTTGAGTTGTTGTGATTGGTATGTTGTTGTGATTGGTATGTTGTTGTGATTGGCATGTTGTTGTGATTGGCATGTTGTTGTGATTGGTATGTTGTTGTGATTGGTATGTTGTTGTGATTGGTATGTTGTTGTGATTGGTATGTTGTTGTGATTGGTATGTTGTTGTGATTGGTATGTTGTTGTGATTGGTATGTTGTTGTGATTGGTATGTTGTTGTGATTGGTATGTTGTTGTGATTGGTATGTTGTGATTGGTATGTTGTTGTGATTGGTATGTTGTTGTGATTGGTATGTTGTTGTGATTGGTATGTTGTTGTGATTGGTATGTTGTTGTGATTGGTATGTTGTTGTGATTGGTATGTTGTTGTGATTGGTATGTTGTTGTGATTGGTATGTTGTTGTGATTGGTATGTTGTGATTGGTATGTTGTTGTGATTGGTATGTTGTTGTGATTGGCATGTTGTTGTGATTGGCATGTTGTTGTGATTGGTATGTTGTTGTGATTGGTATGTTGTTGTGATTGGTATGTTGTTGTGATTGGTATGTTGTTGTGATTGGTATGTTGTTGTGATTGGTATGTTGTTGTGATTGGTATGTTGTTGTGATTGGTATGTTGTTGTGATTGGTATGTTGTGATTGGTATGTTGTTGTGATTGGTATGTTGTTGTGATTGGTATGTTGTTGTGATTGGTATGTTGTTGAGAGATTGGTATTCTTCAGATCGGGCAAATATAATCTATATAATACAGTTTAAAGTGAGACTGCTGGCACTCTGTTTATGGTTTTAGTCAGTCACAAAGATCCACAAGTTACAACGATGTGTTAAACCGTTGAAACCAACACACCTTGGTGAAAAGGTTTCCATGGTTTAACCCTCACCTTGCTCTTTCTATAAGTCGTGAAATAATGAGTTCGCTTTTTCCTGCATCATGTTCCGCTGACCTTCGATCCAAACTTTTAATCGCTCCATATTATCCATCACCATATCCCTGGCCTTTTGTTATTACTCCCGCCAGGGAGTAATGCATTCGATCGTGTTCTTGTGTGTGTGCGTGTGTTTGTGAACAAGATATTAGTCCTTGAGCCAACCGGCCATATTTTGAAGTGAATGCTCCGGCGGGGGGAGTAATTCTCATTATGATTTTCCATTAGACCAATGTCTCAAGTGTCAGAAAAGGTGTGATGGACATCTGAGAACGGTAGCTTAGTGCCCGGATGGACGCCATCTTTGAAACCACCCAGCTCGAAAATGCCCATTTGGTGGGGTACATTGTTGCACGTGTATCTGGACTTCTATACTAGCTATCGATGTGCGGTTGACGACTAAATATACGTCCGATGTGTACCGTCTAAATAAAAAATAATATGAAGCATTTTGTTTTAGATTAATTATTATAAAAATCAATTATCGAAAAAAAATCATATATTTTTCAATATTTTATTATTAGACTTGTACTTTTTTTAGTGAAACAACACTGGTATGATTTTCCAAATTATGCATTGTGCTACACCGTTTATCTGTCTATAAAAATAACTCAAAAACTAAAACATATCATCCACCACGAGTGTACACAAAAAATATATGAAAAGGCATGCACTTTCCACAAACCGAAACTATGTCAGTTGGAATTTCCCGCCGATAATCAACCCACAGAACCCAGTGCCGAAAGTGACGTCAGTCTATTCTATATCTATATTCTATATTCTATATCTCAGTCTGAGATTTGTTGCGGTGACCTGATTAATTTCTGAGGGGGGGGGGGGGGGGGGGTGGGTGGCTTAAGAACTAAAAGTGAACATGTTAGATGGCGCCACATACAACTCTATTATAGAGTTGTATTGTGGCGCCATCTAACATGTTCACTGACTTGGATGAGTATGTCTATGTAAGCTGGCGAGCTTTTCGGATATCGGAGTAATCTAACGTCAGTCTTTTTGTTCTTTCAGCTGAGATGGCCGGTGTCGAGGCGAAACGGGCGAAGATTGAACCTGAGTCCGGAACGTGCATCCTGTGCAGCAAGAAGTCGCCACTCTCTGAACTAAGCAAGGCAGCGGGCAACAGTTCTTGGAAGACATTGTGTGACGCAGCCGCAGTTAGAAACTTTTATCCAATTCTAAAGCTAGTCCAAGAAGGCGCAGTTGAACTTCCTAATATTCCAATATTATACCATAGGGCTTGTAGATCAGACTTCACTCACAAAAACCACCTAGCTACTTTGACCAATGCAGCTAGAAGTTCTTCAGTTGATACTGGCGATGCGGTGCGACGGCGATCATCACGGGAAGAGACAGGATCAACTTCAACGGTCTACGATGATAAATGCATTTTTTGCCAGCGTGCTTCAAAATTCATAAAAGGCAGTCGTACCCGTGAAACAGTTGTCTTGGCTGTTGAACTTCGAGCAGATAAGACAATAAGAGATGCTGCGACAGCTCGCAATGATGAGAGAGTTTTGGCATTGACTACACGAGATATGGTTGCAGCTGAGGCTCACTACCACTTCTCCTGCTATAGAAACTACACACGGCCCCAAAAACCTCAAGTAGAAACTGACATTGAAGATAATATCGAGAAAAAAGAAATGATACGATGTATATTCAATTTCATTCGCACTGACTTGTTCTTGAACCCGAGGATTGTTCCAATAGTTGATGTTGCAACAGATATCCTGTCTTCAGATACATTTTCAGTTGATGTTCGTGACTCCATCAAGAAGAATCTGCAGCGCACATTACAAAGAGAGTTTGGAGAATCGCTCATCTTCTTCAATGTGAAACACCGTGTATACTTGATGCCCGATAATCTGACAAAGCGAGAGATTGCTGCAGAGTGCGTAAACCTGAAAGCAGAAGTGAAAGCATTTGAACGAACGGACGGTGAAAGTAACATTGTGCGTGCAGCTACTTCACTGCGACACCAGATCAAAGATGCTCATTACAATGAACGTTGGCCGCCTCAGCCAGCAGAACTCACTTCAGATTACGTGAAGATACCAGATTCTCTTCGTGTATTTCTGCATACTTTGATTTGCGGGAGTGGGGGTAGCTCTGCGCGTGCCGACACACTGGTATGGTCGATGGCTCAAGATATCATCAATGCTGTACACCGGGGTACCATCAGAACATCGAAGCATGTCCTACTTCCGTGGGTCATGAAAACGCTCACCGGTAATACAGAGGTCATCAGAATATTGAATCGACTCGGGCACGGATGTTCGTACACAGTTCTGTAAGAAATCGAGACAGCGCTATGCATAGACAAATTAGCAAGTGTGGAGAAAGATACAGTACCACTTCCGTCACATGTGCACCCTTCGGTCCCGACTGTATTAGCATTCGATAACATCGACAGGCTAGAGGAATCGCTGAGTGGTGGCGGAACATCGCATCGCGTCAACGGTATCATCGTCCAACCGAAGTCGCAGTCGTGTTTGCCGCCCCAACCTCCATCGGCAGTATCCAAAGCAGATAAGAAGCGATCTATCCCGTCATCCAGCGATTTAGTTCCAATATACAGCGGTGGGAAACGAGAGGGCCCACCTGCAATCAAGCCTGCAGATCTTTCTGACACTCTTGCAGGCGCAACATCCCTTGCGCAGCGCCGAAATCACGTATGGATTATGACTCGCATGCTGGAACCATGCGACCAGACAATCAGTTCGTGGACTGGTTTCAACATCATGACTAGAGATCGTGTTCAGGTGACGGAAGATGTAGTTGGCTACCTGCCGGACTATAAACGCGCCTGCCACAGATATGGCAACAGTGCAAGAAATCCTCAGAGAAGCTCTGAACATCATGTCATCACTTCAGCTTGAGCGTGAAAGGGTCAATGAAAAAAACGAACAAAGCTGCACTTGCGAAACACATGGAAGGTCTTGTGGAACCAGCCGAGAACGTTGACAAGCGAAGTGCAACAATAATTGATGCGATGGCTCTCATACAAAAGATGCATGGCGAGAACGACACGTTCGAAGAACTATCTGACCGCATCCTTGCTGCAGCGCTTCACGCTGGTCAAGGCAGTGAGCGCATCGATGTTGTCTTTGACACATACACAGAAGAATCCATCAAAGCAGCTGAGCGTGTGAACCGCGGTTCAAATGAAGGCATCAGTTTCAGCGAGATCAGACCCGCACACAAAATCATGAACTGGCGGCATCTCCTTGCTTGCAGCCAGACAAAGGAGAAACTGGTTGTGTTTCTGGCGGAGTCGTGGAAACATGAAACAAATCGCGAAAAGCTAGGCAACAGAACACTGTATGTCACCTGTGGTGAAAAATGTCTGGTACTGACCCGCGATAGGTGGAAGTTGGTGTAAGCACTCGAATGTAGCCACGGGGAAGCAGACACGCGTATGTTTCTCCACGCAAAGCACGCCGCTACCCACTACAAGACGATCATCTTAGTGGCAGATGACACCGACGTTCTGATCATCAGTCTTCATCTCAGCAGAACCATCGATAGTCAGCTCTTCATCAGACGAGGAACAAAGGTTCGAGTCAGAATGATCGACGTTGGAAAGTTGGCTGCGGTATTAGGGTCTGGAGTTTGCAGTGCATTGCCAGGGCTTCATGCATGGAGCGGGTGTGACACTGTGAGTGCTCTGGCTAGCCAAGGAAAGATAAAGGCTTTGAAGCTTGTGCAAGCGAATGAGCTGTATCTTCAAGCATTCACAGATCTGGGATCTTCGTGGAATGTACCAACAGACGTCTTCAATAGCATTCAGGCCTTCACGTGTCAGCTGTACGCCAAGAACACGAAGATCGTCGGTGTTAATTCGCTCCGTTATCACATGTTCTGTGCAAAGAAGGGCCAGATCGAATCTGGACAATTGCCGCCTTGTGAAGACTCCTTGATGCAGCATACGCTTAGGGCCAACTATCAGGCGGCTATCTGGCGACGCAGCCTTGAAAACCTACCAGACGTCCCAACACCATCAGCAGGACATGGTTGGGAACTCGATGATGGCGGTTCGCTCACAATCCGATGGATGGCGGGTCTACCAGCTCCAGATGTCGTCTTGAATCTCATCTCATGCACATGCAGAAGGACGTGTCGACCGTCAGATTGCTCCTGCATACTGAATGGGTTGAAGTGCACTGTTGTGTGTAAGCTGCAGGGATGCTCCAACATGGTGCAGGATGATGCTATCGTGGCTCAGGATGCCAATGACTCTGATGGCGACTCTGATGATTAACTTTGTGTGCACTGTATATTGTATAGCATATGTTGTTCTCTATTATAATGCAGGCCAAATTGCCTGAAAATCTTTATAGACAGATAAACGGTTTAGCAAAATGTATAATTTGGAAGATCATACCGGTGTTATTTGACTAAAACATGACATGTTCAATGATACCTCCACTTGCTTATTAGGAATATACATCGTATGGTGTTAAAATCAGCTCCATACGTCTTTCCAAACTCTAGTAATGAATAATTAATATAATTGGCGGCCATTTTGAAATCCAAGATGGCCACCAAAGTGCAGATTTCCTATGTAACAATTTCCGCCTGCTTATTAGATATCGTATGGTGTTAAAATCCTCTCCGTACGACATTCCTAACTTGCGTTATCGTCAGAATAGATAATGCCAGCGGCGGCCTAAGTCATTTTATGCCTCTTTACATTTATTTGTTGTAAACTCGTGGTGGATGATATGTTTTAGTTTTTGAGTTATTTTTATAAGACAGATAAACGGTGTAGCACAATGCATAATTTGGAAAATCATACCAGTGTTGTTTCACTAAAAAAAGTACAAGTCTAATAATAAAATATTGAAAAATATATGATTTTTTTTCGATAATTGATTTTTATAATAATTAATCTAAAACAAAATGCTTCATATTATTTTTTATTTAGACGGTACACATCGGACGTATATTTAGTCGTCAACCGCACATCGATAGCTAGTATAGAAGTCCAGATACACGTGCAACAATGTACCCCACCAAATGGGCATTTTCGAGCTGGGTGGTTTCAAAGATGGCGTCCATCCGGGCACTAAGCTACCGTTCTCAGATGTGCATCACACCTTTTCTGACACTTGAGACATTGGTCTAATGGAAAATCATAATGAGAATTACTCCCCCCGCCGGAGCATTACTTTTGGTCTGGCTCAAGGACTATATCTGGAAAAGTTCTGAACGGATTTGGATGAAAGTTGGTGGGATGATTGCCCTTGGGATAAGGAAGAATTGATTAGTTATTGGTGAAGCTCAGGATATTATTCCAGATCCAGGAATTATTTGAAGGATTTTTTTACCATTGGAAGATAGGGCTCATTTTTTTTTACATTATCTTCTATATATTCTATATTTAACATTGTGATATGAAAATAGTTTTCATATTTGTTGTAAATGTGGTTTAAACTCGTGGTTATGCATTGGAGCGGTGTATATTTTTAGCAGCGTCGTCTTCAATGTTCATTTATTAATTTTTCTAATAAAGACATATTCTGTCATTTTAAAACCACCAAATTGTGTATTCGGTTTTCCCGTTTCATAAAATCTATCGTTTGATACGTATAATGCTTTAAAACTGTTTTTTTGTTTTGTTTTTTGTTACCTCGGAAGAGATATCAACATTTAGTATTTACCTCAGCGAATGTCAATTGCGGTGTCAGTATTTGATGAACTTATAAAGACTTAGGTGAGTTATAACTTATAAGTGTGACAAGCATGTGCACGGGATTCTTCCCAGAAGAATGAGTGGTCGCATTAGCTTGTATGACTTAAAATGAGCGAGTTTTGTTTTGACGTTTGGGCCAGTTTTACATGTTGTATCCCTAAGGAATGAAACGAACGTTTTCCTGGCTTACAATTTTATTTGAAGTCACACATGCCTCAAGATACACTCACTTATGTAGAATTGAACGATGAATCCGAAAATGTAAGTGAAATTGCCTTGTTTTTTTTTAAACATTATCTTCTATATATTCTAAATATATATCTGTGCAGTGTCTGTCTTGTGTTGTCTTGTCTTGTGTTGTCTTGTCTTGTGTTGTCACTGAACTACTCCCTCAAACTTTTGTGAAATCGTACTATTCCAACTTGACCCACGGCGGGAGTATGCACTCTACTGAGTGGCGTTCTAGTTCTGGCAGCACTTAAGGTGTGGGGTCCAACATTGAGCACATTCTCTTCTTACCTTTTCCACCTGAGGTTGTGTATTCGCTTCTGTTTGTCTGTGAGCAGGATATCTCAAAAGAAATCAAGGACGGATTCGTACGAAACATGGTGGACAGGTTGGGTGTGTGACGAGAACGAGCCGATTAGATTTTGTTTAACGTCCAGATGCAGATCCGGCCTATCGGGGGTTACACAACTTAAACTGTTCAGCTTGGCAGAGGTATACGCTCTACTGAGTGTCGTTCCACTTTTATTCGAGTTAGCACACATTGTTCTCACCATAATGGCGGGTAGGCCATGATAGATTAAACTCATCTTGGAGACACTGTTGTAGATCTGATTATTTACGACAGTACGTATGGACAACCCAAAAACATAATGCCTCCGGCGACTTTATCGGCGGAGGCATAAAAAATCCTCTTGAGGGAGTTCAGTCACTCAAACGCTTCAGTCTCACTCTCAGCCATGATCTTTCTTGGGCAAGCCACATTTCAAAGTTAGCCTCCAAAGCCAGACGTGGACTGGGCATGCTCTGTCATGCAAAGCCCTTGCTTGGCACACCTGAACTGCTATGCACCAACAAGGCCTTTATCCTTGGGGTACTGCTCTCAGCTTGATTGGGGTACTGCTCTCCTCTCTGGACTGGCGCACCTGCCTCACACCTTGCTCTGCTTGACACTATGGAAACCAAGGTCTTCAAGATCATTGGAATCTCCCACATTGCAGCTGTCTATGGGTCTATCACTTTCACATTGCAGATAACTCGGTGGCCTCTCTGTCATCTACCACCTCCTTTCTGGTGTTGCACCCTCTGCCTTCTCGGGGCTTTGTCTCTTGGCACACGCGGTACACCAGGAACCCCTTACTGGTGAAGCTACGTAAATGGAGAACCACTGCTCAACTCCACTCATTTGCTCCTCTTTTTCCTGCCCGTGGAACCAACTTCAACATTCTCTTCAATTTAATTTCTCCCTCCAGGTCTTTAAGACAGCTGTTCATCACCATCTCAGATCATTCCCCATCCAAAATCACAATCATTTCTTCACCTGTTAAATCACCCTTCCTCCACCAAAGTTTGCTTCTGTGTCCATATGGTCCACACCCTGCGCTTTTCCCTAGTATGTATACATATATGTATACATATATATATATTGTTGCGGATTTGAGAATCCTGCACGTTGGTAATTGTTGTAAATATCACCCTCTGTAAATAATGTAATGATTCCTGTAAATACCTCCATTTGTGTAAAGGTCAAAGGTCGTCCCTTTAGCTAGTCCATCGCATACATGTAGAAAATCATAGGCCCTTCTAAATAGTTATATCATTATTATGTGTTCCAGTTTAAGGCTCTGTTTTCCATTAGTTGACTCTGCATTGCACCAAATGAAATAAGGTAGAATCCCCTTTCAATTGCCCCAGAACCTCCATTGCCAACCGCAATGCCAACTGCATTTGCCCTCCATTGAACACGTGGTCAACTCGGGGAAGAAGGGTGTGGCCCCACCTCGTCATCAGAAGGAGGAGTGAGCCAGCCCCCGATCAACCAACCAAGCATGAGGGGTTTGGCCTGAGAGGGCGGAGAGAGAAAGTTTGAGGAGGTTCAGGAAGATTCGAGGGTGTGGCCTATAAAAACCCGTGGCATGAGCCCCCACCGTCAGATGTTTGAGGGAGGCAGATGATTGAGGGAGGCAGATGATTGAGGGAGGGAGAGGATTGAGGGAGTCAGACTCGGAGTCAGACGAGTGAAGAGAGACGCGCAACCTGCGGGAGTACGAGCGAGGGAGACGCTGTTCCAACCAGCCTTGCCACGACAAGCTCCGATGCGTTGCTGCGAGCATCCCAGCGGTGTGGACCCGAGGGTGGAGAGCCGGCGGCTGCTCGCTCCCGGCCCGGCCATTCTGCAGTCCCACCTGAACCTTCCTCCCCTTCCAGCCATTCGTTCCTGCCTTCATTCCCCATTCGTGTAAGTCTGACTGTCATCTGTCTGTCTGTGTTGTCTGGGGTATAAGTTAAGCTGTATAAGTAAGAATTGCACTGTGTCTTCTTCTTCTTCTGTAAATTACTTTCGTTTCTTTCCTTCTCCTTGGTTTCTTTGGTTGTGTAAATAGTAGTTAATAAATACCTGTGTTCTTCCTACCTTTGCCTTCTTTCCTTCACATCCGTTCATTTTAGAGGTTTCCACATTGAGTTCCTGTGGTGCGATTTCGGACAACGCATATGAATCGGGTTTAGTCTTTGCTAATGGTTCGAACCGCGGGCTGCTAAAAACCGCTCGGCAAATAACATCTTGTCCGCGGTTTCGAGCGGAGTTGCCCACCTGCCTCGTGGAGGGATTGCCGGAGGTGTACGGGAATCTCTTGACCAATCACTTCGGGTAATCCCGCCCCACGAGGGAGCGGGGTAGCTTCAGGATCGGAGACGGCCAGTGCAAATAGAAGGGGGATTAACCCCCCCCCCCCCCCGCTAAGGGGAGCGCCGTCCTCCGTTTCCGTAACAATATATATATATATATAAAAACCCTGGACTAGATGGCATCAGCTCACATTTCCATTTTCCAAGAGTGCTGCATACCCAATCTCGATACGAGATTTTGAAGCCAACCTTGTGAACATTTGGGCTTAATGAGAGTCAACTATAAAACACATCGGTTATTAATGACTAACCGTATATATTCGTACATCTGGCACTCGACCCTATGACTAAAAATTCACTTGTTGCAATTTCTTTATTTTCAAGAAACAATTACAAGATCAGCTTTTCATTTCAAGGTGAGATGATTAACACAACGCACACTAACATCACCGAATCTCATCGATTGTGCATGCTGTCTCGAACTCACCAATGGAGTCCATGTGCACAGACAGGCACCTGTCGGGTACATGCAAGATCGGTCTTCAGGCAAACACATTCTCTTCCAAAAAAAAAAAGTGAATATGGGAAAGAGAAAGCGTTTTGAAGGAAATTCAGCATGGATGTACTTGGCAAGTGTAATGCCGTTCTCTCACTCATTGTGCACATGACAGTCCAATTATATGAGCAGCAACAGTTAATGCCACCGATCAATCCCAATTATTAGTTGCAGAAGTAATTTCCAAATAAAGCTTGCCATGGTTCCATGTGCATGAAATTATGGTCTCAGCAGCATTCTGGTCATGCCGTCTTTTGTGTACTCGTAGGCCAGGAAAAGCGCTCCATTGGCTGGGAACGCCCGGATGATGGTTGGCGTAAACCCCGCGTAGAGTGCTCTTAATCCTTCACACAAACACAATGCATTTTGTTATGTGCGGAACATACAAACGAGCAAAGCACATAATCGTTAGAATGTAATAATAAATTGAAGGGGAGAGGGCTCATCAAACTCGTCATGCTAAAATAAAAGTACTCTTTACTCCAGTTTGAGGAAAGGAGTTCGTGGTGAAAGGGACAAAATTTCTTTTTGTACATAAATAAGGTCGAGGCTCATGGAGGAGATGGAATACTGAATGGACCAGGACGTAAGGTAACAAAAGGAACAATAGAAAGAGGGGTGAAACACCAACAGCATGGCTGAAGGAGAAAAGTGAGGGCAATTTGGACAAACATTATGTGTGGGGGTGGGGTGTGGGAATGAGTGGGGCAAGGTTGGTTAACAGGGGTAGAAAAGATCATGGTTTAAGATGGGGGGGGGGGGGGGAGGATGGGGAATGAGTGGCAGGTTTGGTTAACAGGGGTAGAAAAGATCATGGTTTAAGATGGGGGGGGGGGGGGGGGGAGGATGGGGAATGAGTGGCAGGTTTGGTTAACAGGGGTAGAAAAGATCATGGTTTAAGATGGGGGGGGGGGGGAGGGGGAGGATGGGGAATGAGTGGCAGGTTTGGTTAACAGGGGTAGAAAAGATCATGGTTCAAGATGGGGGGGCGATCTGAGACGGTGGTGAACGGCTGTCTTGAAGACGTCCACCTGGAAGAACCAACTAGAACAAGCTAAACAACCAAATATAAACTGTTCAAGAATTTCGTCCTGAAATTTGTGATCATCAGCCCATAATCTCACCTCGAACGGTGCTCCACCACGACCTTGAATCGACCTTGATCATTTCCCCGTTTGTGTAGCCGTACAGTGAGTGCTCTACAAGATGTTCGCTCATTGACTGCTCAGCACAAGGCCACGGAAGGTTCACGTTTTAGGTATTCTGGTGCGAGTAATCCCCAAGCTGAATGGCTGTGACCATACAGGCCAACACGGCCCGGAGACCATGGAGAAGATCCAAGTGTCCCTATTGCTATAATCCTATTACAATAGAGCAAATGTATATGGTTATGTTTGTTTATATGCGACCAAAACGTCTTCTTCTTCTTCTTCAAACCAAATAAAATTAACACCCAAAACACAGTCCGTGAACTCTTAATTACGTTTCGACTGCTGAGACCCCTCAGACCTTTGAGCCCTTTTAAGTCCCACAAGACCCTTAAGACCACCAAGAACCCTGAAGACCCAAAATACCCTGAAGACCCAAAAGACCCTGAAGACCCAAAAGACGCCATAGACCCCATAGATCCCGAAGATCCAAAACACCCCAAAGACACAAAATACCCTGAAAGGCCCTGAGGATCCAAAAGACCCTGAAGACCGAAAATGCCCTGAAGACCCAAAAGACCCCAAAGCCCCTAAAGACCTAAAAGACGCCATAGACCCCATAGATCCCGAAGACCCAAAACACCCCAAAGACAAAATACCCTCAAAGGCCCTGAGGATCCAAAAGACCCTGAAGACCCAAATGGGCCCGAAGACCCAAAACACCATGAAGACCAAAAATACCCCGAATACCCGGAAGACCCCAAACTCAAAAGACCCCGAAGACCCAAAACACACTGAAGACCCAAAACACCCTGAAGACCCAAAACACCCTGAAGACCCAAAACACCCTGAAGACCCAAAACACCCTGAAGACCCAAACACCCTGAAGACCCAAAACACCCTGAAGACCCAAATGGCCCCGAAGACCCAAATGGCCCCGAAGACCCAAAATATTCTTAAAAACTCAGAGGAACCAAAAGTCCCTTAAGACCCAAAAGCCCCTGAAGACACAAAAGAACCTGAAGACTGCAAAGACCCAAAATACCCTTAAAGGCCCAGAGGATCCAAAAGACCCTGAAGACCCAAAACACCCGAAGACTCTTAAAGACCCCAAAGGCCCAAAACACCCCAAAGACCCCAAATACCCTGAAAGGCCCGGAGGATCCAAAAGTCTCTGAAGACCCAAATGACCCCGAAGACCCAAATGACCCTGAAGACCCAAATGGCCCTGAAGACCCAAATGGTCCTGAAGACCCAAAACACCATGAAGACCCAAAATACCCAAAAGACACCGAAATGGTCAAAGATGCCTATCCCTCTGAAATGGTGTGTGGTGAGGGGCGCCGAGCGTGCCGAGTCATGCCAGTGTATATAATCCAGTAGTTGGTTTATAACCAGCAGCACCTTGGCAGCCCTAAAACAACATACTAATTCTAAAAAAGACGTGGATTGGCAACAAAAATACATCACTGCACACCAAGATTTCATTTTTCTGAGGCAGAGCTATTTCTCCAGCATTATATAGATGTCAAGCTTGGACACGCAACATTCGCATTGGGGTATTTTAGAAAGCAACTGGCAATATTCCACCACACAAGCCCCGCACAAACAACTCAGAGCAAGCTGAGATCACAAAGGAAACAGGTGTTAGTAACAAGAAGAATAGTTCAAAAGAAAAAATAACTCTTGACAATAGTAAAAAAAAAAAATAAAAAAAAATGAAAAAAATGCTGCAATGGTTTGGCCACATGACAAGGTGAGAAGGATTGGGTAATACCATGCTACAAGACAAAGTGAACAAAACAGGAAAGAAGGAAAGATCCAGGACCACTTGAATAACAATTTGATGACATGCACCAACAGCTCACTGCACCAAATGGTCCAGAAGGTGTAAGACAAGAAAGAATGGAGAGAACTGATGGCCAACGCATCATTGGCACCCCCACAGTAAATGTGCTCAAGGAACAGATGATGATGATGATGATCAATAATCACATCAATAACTTGGTAATAGTTGTGCAATTTGGCATTCGAAAAACAATTTAGGAAAGCATGTGCAAAACGTGTCGCTCAGAACCTATTTTAAGGCCCCATCACCCCTTTCCTTTTTATCTTGATTTGTATTTATTTAATTATCAAACTATTTTTGAGACAATGGATGAAAACAGAGCGTCTATTGAGGTAAGCTCGCCACAATGGGAAGTAAGAAGAAGCTGACTTTCAGGTGTTACCCTTCGTCAGAGCAGAGGTTAGACAAAGGGTTAACATCCGAAACGTCAGCTTCTTATAACGATTTGCACGCATATAATATTTTGGAGATTTATATGCTAAAAGCACTTAATGAAAGCTCATTTCATTCATATACCGCTCCAGGTTTTGGTTCCATTATCTTTGCACCTTCATGACGGAGAATCCGAGAAAGCGTCACCAGCAAACCTCCTCGCTCTCCAGCCATGGACATAACCTGGATCCTTGATTTGACCGAGTCGATTGGATATACTACCGCCCAGAGGGCGACTCCACCAAGTCCACCACTCAGAACCAATGACAAAGGTCCTGCAAAGAAAATGTCAAGGTGCAGAGTGTTGAGTACATTTTAAAAAGCCTTAAGCTACAGCTAAGCAAAATATTAAAAACAAATAGTTCAGCAAATCTTCAGTAATTTTATGATGTGAACAGATAACTTGGCAAATGGTTTGTTGGAATTATAGCTGACGGACATTCGATAATTTGTGGGTGTGAAGCATCTTATGTAATTTCTTTTTTTCTGTTTATATAAATCTATAGTTATGTGTGCTAACTGTCCTCCTGGTGTTTCTCATGCACGACAAGGCTGTTGTCTGTTAATCATCTGTTAATTCCACATAATCTATGTCCACAAAGTAAATTTAGTGGTAGGGAGAGTAAAGGAAAAGGAAATGAAGATGGGCAGAGAAATGTAACAAGTAGATAAAAAGGTGAAGACATGAAAGTCAAAAGTGATGGAGATAGAGATATAAAAAGATAGACAGTGAACATGAGGACCGAGTGGAGATTAATAAATAATTATAAGGAGAAAAAGAATAACAATGAAATAGAGCGACTACATTTAAATAATATTTGGCCAAAAAGAAAAACACCATGCAATCATGTCACATTCATTATTTTCTCACAGAATGGCACCGACCGATTCACGGTGAATCGAAGCAAAACGGTGTACATGCCCACGTGATCAGAATTTTCTGGTCACGCCATGTCAGGACTCTCTATATAGAGGGACTCTAAAAGAAGACAATCAGGAAAAAATAAAGCAGGTAAGGCCACTAGACTGGAGGGCCTCACATTGAGGCAGTGGAGGTTCTCTGTTCAGCATGTGTTGACTACATGTGACTTCGTTGCATAACATCATGTGGCGATAAAAAAAAACAAAAACCTGCTGCACGGTAAAACATCAGAATTGTTACAATAGACAAAAGTAAAGATTTTAAAATGGGAGAACTACAGGGGAACAAAACTGATATTTTATCTTATGAAGCTGTGTGTGTCGAATAAATTGACCAGAGAATAAGGTCAAAAGTAAAATCACCAAAAATCAATTTGGCATCATTCCAGGTGACGTGATGGTGATGATCGACGTGATTCCAGGTGATGATCCAAAATAAACCATTTTGATCGATATATTTACATTTACTGAGAGAGCTCATTTGGTGGTGTCTAGGGAAGAATAATGTATCTGAGGTGTATGAAAGACTCATTCAAGATCTAAATGCTGAAAATATGGCTGAAATGGAATTTAGATGTTGTACAACCAATGAGCTTCCCGTTCAGATAATAGGTCTTCACCAAGGAGCTGCTCAAATAAATATCTCTTTTATTCATTATGGACATCTTGACAGCACGAGAATGACAGAGAGATGCACCATGGAACATGTTACTCGCAGATGACATTCCACTGTGTGCGGATAACCAGAAAGAGTTGCAGTTGGACCTGGAGAAATGGAAGAAAGTACCGAAGGTCAATCTTCTTAAGATCAGTTTAATGAAGACAGAATAAAGTAGAACAGCACTCGATAGAGCACATACCTCCGCCAGGCTGAACAGTTTACGTCTTGTATCCCACTAATAGGCCGGATCTGGATCTGGACCTGAACCAAAATCGAATCGCCTTGTTCTTGCCGCCTAACCAACTTATCCACCACGTTTTGTCATAAGTCGTCCAGAACTTTTTGAATTATCGTGCTATATATCGTATTTGGCCCTGTCACTCAATGGTGAAGAATCACTTAATTTTTTTAAATTCTCGAATCCGGATCTTCACCAAAATCGAATCGATTTGTCCTCGTCACACACCCAACCTGTCCACCAAGTGTTGTCAGAATTTGTCCACAACTTTTTGAGATATCCTGTTCAATAACAAACAAACAGACAGGGGTGAAAACACAACCTCCATCCACCTTTGGTGGCAGAGATAATGGCATGTGCATGAAAATAGGACGTAGATAGCAATGTTATTGCTGGAGAAACACAAATAAGAAAAAGTCAATCGGTTTAAGTACCTTGAATAGGGGATGTACAATGATGGTGGAGCAGATGTTTATGCAATTAAGGAGGATCCAGATAACTTGGCACAAAAGGAAAGGAGTTATAAGAGTACTAATGTGATAAAAAAGGAAATGCCACTCGACGTGAAAATAAAGGTGTGTGCAACAATTTATCAACCAATGATGCTGTGGGGAATAGAGCGTTGGCCAGTCATGAATACAGTTGTAGGTGAGGAACCATGAAAATCCTGATGCCTAAGAGATTAAGTCAGGAAAATAGCAGGAGGCCTATCACAGACAAAATAAAGGAAGAAAGAATAAGTGATGGTTCAAATGCAAAGAGAGGCCATTTTGGCAAAAAGAGTGCAAACCAAAGAGATAGATGGAAGAAACCGAGGGAGACAAAAAGTGAGATAGAGTGCAGTGATTAATAAAAATGACCTGGAGATATGTGTATTGACAAAGATTTGGTGCAGGATGGATATGAATGGAAAAAGAAGGACGAGGGGAGACGCAAATGAAAGGTTCGTTTTTCTATCCAAGATGGCTGCCAAACCACGTGACCTACATCATCATTTTCAAACTATATGCAACAGTGCTGTTAGATGATATTTGTAAAATTTTGCATCGATAGGGTGAGCGGTTACAGAGATATAATTATTTAATATTTCCCTTCAATCCAATATGGCTGCCAAACCATGTGACCTATGATGTCATAAGTTTAATAATTCAATACAAATGAGTCATAGATCATATGCCTGCAATTTCAGATTTTTAGGATAAGGAATTCAATTAAAACATTTTTGGCTGGTACACCACTTCACCTATGATGTCATCATTATCATACTTTTGTTGGCCCCATTGGGAGTACTTGACAATGTGCCAAGTTTCAAATTTTTCCATTCAGCAGTTTCCGAGAAATAATTTTTTAATTATTGGCTTTTAATCCAAGATGGCTGCCATACCACGTGACCTATGCCATCACAATTATCATAAAAAACATTCTGCATGGGTGTCACTCCTACCCTGAAAGTTTTGTCTCAATCGGACATGTGGTTGCTGAGAAAAACGAGGTTTAGCCCGTACGGACAGACGGACTGAAGGACGGACGGACAACCCGAAAACATAATGCCTCCGGCGACTTCATCGACTTCGTCGCCGGAGGCATAATAAAGAAAAATAAATGACATCACTGATAAACGTCAAGTCGTATAAGTGGAACAGATTGCTTCACCTTGCTTCCTACGACCCCATTAGGTTTTGTGGTATCAAGCTTTAGGGTTGAATGGGAAACTAGTCTTAATGGTGACTGAGTGTTCTGTGCCAGACAGATTACAACCAAATTATCCGAATTTTCTATGGTAGACAGCATTCTGCAATGAACGTTCTGTCGATTCCATCCATTGCATAGCTGTTGTTTATTTTGTTACACTCTGTATTGTAAAGTCTTTCTTTCTTTCATGAAAAAAGCAGAAAAATGCACAAGACTGAAAATGCTGAGGTTGCTTGCATCTCCTTCAGTGTTGTTGTCTTTGGAGATATCTTTCGTAAAGCAGTTTTCTACCAATGTGCATACTATTTTATCTTCAATCCAATCCTAGAATGGCACTTTTTATTTTTTTATTTTTTTTGGTATACAAGATCGAGGCTCGTGAAAGAGCTAACATTAATCACACAAAAAGTCAAGCCGACACATAAAACACAAAATAAAGGGAGCGGTAGACAAGATGGGGAGAGAGGGGGAAGGACACAAACACAACATTTGAGAGCAGGGACATCGGGAGAAATGTGAGAGGGGGAGGGCTTGGGGGGAGGTGGGAGAGGTATAAAACGTACGAAAGATTGAAAAACAAGGACTTCCAGGAAAGAAGTTGGAATTTAAAAAAAAAAAGAAAAAAAAAGTGTATCTGGGGTGAATTAGCAGGGGTAGAAAAGATCAAGGTTTTGGATGGGGGAAGATAAGAGATGGTGGTGAACAGCTGTTTTAAAGACCTGGAGGGAGGAGTGGGATTGAAGGGAGTGGGGGAGTTTGTTCCAGAGGCGGGAGAAAAGGGGAATGAAAGAGTGAAGGTGAGCAGAGAGCCTAGATTTTGGCAGTTTAACCATAAGAGGGTTGCAGGCAGATCTTCTGCGAACTGAAGGAATATTGGGGGGACAGAGCACAGAGAGAGCTGGGGAAGCAAGGCCGGAGAAGAGTCGGTAGAAGACAGAAAGACCACCAACCTGCCTTCGGTAAGTGAGTGAAAGGCCCTCGGAGTTAGCTTCATCGCAGGAGATTCCAATGATTCTGAAAGCTTTGGTTTCAACAGCGTGAAGCCGAGCTAGGTGTGAGGCAGGAGCACCAGCTCAGAGGGGGGAACAGTATTCCATTGAGCTGCGGATGAAAGCCTTGTATGTGGTGAGGAGCTCAGGTGTGCCAAGGAAGGACTTCGCATGATGGAGGATGCCCAGTCGGCGACTGGCTTTGGAGGCCAGCTTGGAAATGTGGTTTTCCCAAGAAAGATCATGGCAGATAGTGAGACCCAAAAGCTTGAGCGACAGAACTTCTTGGAGAGGATTGTTGAGAAAGTAGATGGGAGGGTTTTCCAGTCGGTCCTTTCGGAGAGACATTGTAAAAGTGTGAGATTTGTCAGGATTGAAAGACATGTTCCAATTGTTTGACCAGTCTGTGATTTTGTCCTGGTCTGCAGAGAGTGAGGAGGCTGCAGACTGCCGATCTGAGGGATGAGGAATGGAGCGGCAGATAGTGGAGTCATTAGCAAAGAGATAGAGAGGATTTTCGAGAGAGTCGGAGAGATCATTGATGAAGACCAGAAATAGCACAGGGCCCAGAACACTACCTTGGGGAACTCCAGCCAGAACAGGAAGGGGAGATGAGAGAAATCCATTCAGGGCCACACGTTGCCTATGACCAGAGAGGAAGTCCGCAAGCCATGAGTGGAGATTTCCATGGATACCATGGAGTACCATAGTCATGGTCTTCTACAGCTTTCACTTCCGCCAGTATTCATCTTGGTCGGTGGTATTGTGTTATCACATTCAGTAAAGTTATACACAAAACGTTTTAAACAATCCTCATTGCATTTCAGGCTCCATTGTTATTACCTGTGCCACCAAGTATGGATGAAGCCTGGTGTTGGCTTAACGGTTAGGGTGCTGGCTTGGGATCTTTGGATCCTGAGTTCGAATCCTGGTCAATCTCTGAATTAACGCCAGGGGGGTTGACTCAGCCTGTCATCCTTCCGAGGTCGGCAAATTGAGTACCAGCTTGCTGGGATGAATGATCCTGGTGTGTACCCCGATTTAGAATCGGTGCACCATATCCCTGCGTGTCGTAAGAGACGACTAAGAGGGTTGGCGTCAGGAAGGGCATCCGGCCATAAAAACATTGCCTCAAACAGGGAACCATGATTGTCATGGGGCCCTTGGCTAACCCCCGCTGTAGCGGGGAAAAATGGCCTTAAAACGATCATTCATACATACTTATACCAAGTTTGATTTAGATCCCTTCAGCTGTTCTTGAGTATAATATTTTAACCTGACGCTGACCTTTGACGCCGAAATCTAATCGGTTCTACTTTTCATCATAATATACACGTATACCAAGTTTGGTCAAAATCCCATCATTGGTTCAGAAGTTAGCACAGCAACAGCATTTTTACCTAATGCAAATGACCTCTGACCTTTGACCTCTTGACACCAAAATCGAATCAGTCCATATTTACATCATTATACATACCTGCACCAAAGTTGATTTAAATCCCTTCAGCTGTTCTCACGTTATCACAGTAATGAAATCCCATCACGGACAGACGGACAGCCCGAAAACATAATGCCTCCAGTGTCTTCATCGGTGGAGGCATAAAACACCTTAGTCACTTTAATTTTTAAACTTCATATCCAGATAATGATTCTCCATTTTCATGTCTTTTACATTTTGTTTGTCTCAAAGACTTAATAGGCCAATGAATATTCATGGCTTGCAGTGTGAATAATTACAAAACGGTCTTCAACTATCACTGCAATTAATCTAATGAAAGTCTGGGAGGAAGTAACAATCTCACCTAAATCATCCTTCGTTTTACCAGCAGGTGTGAGCAGTGATTTGGAAAACTCATTCCCCCAAAAGAAAAAGAAGTATCCAGGGATGTCTCTTATCCACGTGGACGCCATTCCATGAAAAAAACCACGAACTCCTTCCGTCTGGAGCACTGCTCGCATCACTGCAGCTGCTGTACTGTGGGAGGACACATTGCTGTTAAAATCAAATGTGACGTCAAATAAAAGGCACGTGACTGATTCTGCTTGGCCCTTCCAATATTAACTACCGGATAGATTATTGTGAGCCCCTCTGTTGTAAATATTTGTTTTTTTACCATTGTTAATACTAGAAGCACCCGCTCCATATGGGAACAACCAGAGGGCTCATGCTATTATTTTTATGATTTATGATTAACATCACCTTTTATGATTGATGATTAATTCTCCCTCACCTCCATCCTTCCCTCTCTTACTTATTCCCTCTTTCATTCTTCATATGCCTAGGGAAAGGTGTATGCTGCATGTGTGAGAAGTGTTATGATTTATGGGAGCGAGACATGGGTAATGAACGTAGAGCAGCAACGAAGGCTGGAAAGGGTGGAAATGCGAATGGTTTGATGGATGTGCGGAGTATCGTTGAGAGAGAGGAAGACAAATGATGAATTGCGAAAGATGATGGGAATATTGCCTGTGATTGATGCTGTGAAGAGGAACAGGTTGAGATGGTTTGGTCATGTGTTGAGGAAGGATGAAAGTGACTGGTTGAGAAGAGTGATGGAAATTAATGTAGAAGGAAGTAGAGGACGGGAAAGACCGAGAAAGACTTGGCTAAAGATGGTGGAAGAAGAAATGCGGGCAAGGGGGTTAACAAGGAGAGATGCAGAAAATAGGGCAAAATGGAGAACATTGTCATGGGGACCGCAAGGCTGACCCCCGCTCTAGCAGGGAAAATGGCCTGAAAAGGCATGTTGTTGTTGTTGTATTCTTCATATGCCTCTCTGGGTAATTAAGAATGGTTGATACTACTCCTCAATATACAGCGCCTTCAGAAAGTATTCACACTCCCTGACTCTGACATTTTGTTGTGTTACAGCCTGAATTTCAAATGGATTAAATTGAGATTTTTTTTGTCACTGATCTACACATTATACCCCATATAATAATGCCAAAGTGGATATGTGTATATATTATAGACATTTTTACAAATAATTAAAAATGAAAAGCTGGAATGTTTTTAATAAATAAGTATTCAACTCCTTTGTTATGACACTCCAAATTGAGCTTGGGTGCATCCAATTTCCTTTGATCATCTTTGAGATGTCTCTACAACTTGATTGGAGTCCAACTGTGGCCAATCGAATTGATTGGACATTATTTAGAAAGAAACACACCTTTCTATACAAGGCCTCACAGTTGACAGTGCATGTCAGAGCAGAAACTCTACTATGAAGTCCAATAAACTGTCCGTAGAACTCTGGGATAGAATTGTGATGACGCCTAGATCTGCGGAAGGTTATAAATCAATTTGTAGTGTTGAAAGTTCCCAAGAGCACAGTGAGCTCCATAATTAGGAAATTTAAAGAAACTACCCAGACTCTTCATAGAGCAGGCTGTCCGCCCAAACTGAGTAACCGGGCAACCTTTCCTGCATTGCCATGGCTTGTGGTTGAGCCGACACCCAGGAGGGTGGGAGGGGGGGCGGGGGGCGCAGGGAGTGGAAGTTGGAAGTTGAAGTCACCACGAATGAACAACAGAGAATTGTGATGGATGGTTAGATGGCTCCATGTTGGTTGAAACAGAAGTACGGTATATGAATGAATGAATAAATGAATGAATGATCATTTTAAGGCCATTTTTCCCTGCCAGAGCGGGAGTTAACCTTGCGGGCCCCATGACAATCATGGTTCCCTGCTTGAGGCGATGTTATTATGGCCGGATGCCCTTCCTGATGCCAACCCTTAGTCGCCTCTTACGACATGCAGGGATACGGTGTACCAAGTCTAAATCGGGGTACACACCGGGATCATTCATCCCAGCAAGCTGGTACTCAATTTGCCGACCTCGGAAGGATGACAGGCTGAGTCAACCCCCTGGCGTTAATTCAGTGATCGACCGGGATTCAAACTCAGGATCCTAGGATCCCAAGCCTGCGCCCTAACCGCTAAGCCAACACCAGGCTCAGAAGTACGGTATATATGGAGTTGAATGAAAAAAAAAAAAAGTTAGAAAGAAAAATCCATGAAGCCATGCTATTTAGCATGTGAGCTGCTCCAGGGCTGACTTACCAGTTACTTACGTTAATGGCAGACTTGCCAGCAGCATGCATCTCACGTGTTGCTTGCATGCGGCACTTTATCAGCTCTAGTGGACAGATAACAATCGAAGAAAACCAGGCCGCCAAAGATCCTGAACATGCCATCTGCATGTCACTAACAAACACAAAGGCCAGGGTGACAGCACAATTTAAACCAATTAAGAAGCTTCAACATTATACAACAAGTATCAATAAAACCTGCAAACTGCTCAACAAAAAATATTTTTCGAATGAATTTGATGTAACCATCGATACATGCAATGGATAGAACCAAATGTACAATTAAACTAGAGAGTTCATAGAACACCTGACCCTGCATAGTCTTGAGAAAAAGGACATGGGAAGAGTCTTTTAAACTCTTCCTTTGCACTTCCAAGCACGATGTACGTTTGTTTTGTTCGTGAATGTTGCATACCAGGCTTGATGGAAACCATACTAAGCCGATAGGTCAAACGGAAGAGTCCAAAGCTGACAATGCTTCGCTGAGATGCGTTTTTGTTGTCGTTGGTTTATCCATGCATTTACATGATTCCAAATCTTCTGCCAACTCCTTGTGGAGAAAATGACGATTTTGGAACAATCTTTGAGAAAAAGATGCACAAAACAATCAGCGCTAGATGCCACCATATTCATCTGTTGCTCTGTCGAATCTCACACAGTTACTCTGCCCTCAGGACATGAGACGGCCTGAATGCTGATTCTCATAGTTAGTCTGCCCTCAGGGCATGAATAGTTTCCCAAGTACAGTACTGCTAAACAGAATGTTTTTGAAAGTGCCAAAAAGGCGATGTGTGTTCTACAGTATTTAAGTATATCATTAAAATGAAATTTTATAAAACATCTTAACGGTTGTAGAAAAGAAAAATTCCGGTAGTTTACCGCCATTGATGCAGTGTCTTTTACACCACCTTATTTAACACCTCAAATGAGTTATTCATGCCTGTTGTCTGTGTCCTTTATAACATCCTTAAAAACAGAAAGTTTCCTGTTTGGAATGATTTTCAATTTTGTTTGACTGCCAGAGAGGCAGTAAAGAAATTATCTCACTCCTCTCTGCACATGTGCAATCAGGATGAATTCAGAGCAAAAGTACTGTTAAACTACAGGTTCTTTTTCCCATTTGTGTTCAAAACATAACATTCAATTCAAATGAAGTTGTTCCTCTACATAAACCGACGTTTGTAGACAGACAGAAGTGAACCAATTATTGCTTAACCCCGCTTTTCACTTTGTGCGTGCGGGGTAATTACAAGTGGGTACGTACAAGGAACTTCAGACAGAAATAGGCAATCATGACCATATATCCTGTAGTGAACCTTCACCGACACAGGAATTAACAAACACTATGCAACATGAACTGTATACAGGGTGGTAAGTAAAAATCTAGAAAGAGACCACCAAAAATGACGATAAGGCCTGAAAGCAGTTTTTTGTGTTCGTGATTGCCCAGACACTTATTACCTCTGCCACCAAAGGTGGATGGAGGTTATGTTTTCACCCTTGTCTGTTCGTTTGTCTGTCCATTTGTCTGTCTGTCCGTTTGTGAACAAAATATCTCAAAAAGTTGTGGACGGATTCGGCCGAAATTTGGCAGAGATGTAGCATATGTCACAAGGACGAAATTATCAGATTTTGGTGAAGATCCGGATTCGGATCCGGCTACTAGAATTTTTCACCGGTTGGGTGTCTGACAAGGACGATGTGATTCGATTTTGGTGAAGATCCAGACCCGGCTAGTAGAATTTTGAAAGAGATTCTTCATTCATTGGGTGATATGGCCAACCAGGCAGAGGTGTGCTCTCGGCTGAGTGCCGTTCTAGTTTCTTTTCTTGATGACAAAATGCAGGTGGGAAAGCAAAGGACTGGAATACAAAAAGGGGAGGAAAAAAATAACGCACTGGAGTAGTTGGAGTTGTGAAGATACAAACTACTTCGGAAAGAAATGGAGTTGCGGGGACTCGTGTTTCCGAGACAAAAGGCTTTTCAATGTCAGTCAGCTATGCTTCGATAAAGTGCAGTTGCACCAGAGTCAGAAAAGATTGGTCGGACCACAGAATGTGAAGATCCCTTGAAGGATGAGGCTGCAGAGACAATTTTATGATTTCTATACGAAAACGGAACTTATGGTCGAGCGAGTTAAAGGAGGGCAAAAGGGCAACGAAGTGACAATGGGAATGAATAACAGTTGACACCAGCAAGGAAATGAATAAACAAGAAAAAAGGAGAAAGAGAAGGGAAGGAAATAGCAACCTGCAAGAGGGTTAGGGTAGTGTTAACACGGGTAGAAAAGATTGCTGATTGGGATGGGGAGTGATATGAGATGCTGTTGCACCACCAGCTTGAAGCCCTGGACAAAGGGAGATTGAACAAACTCAGAAAAGCAGTTCCAATGACGGGACAAAACAGTAATAAACGAGTTGAAGTGTGCAGCAAATCTGGATTTTGAAAGTTTAGCTAGGAGGGGGTTATTGAAACAACATGTGCATCCTGGAGTTGCTAGGGAGGGTCGGAGTGCTGAAAGAGGGGAGGTGGCTAGACTAGAAGGGCAGAAAAAAAAAAACAGAGGCCTCTGACCTGTCTGTGATGTAAGAGAAACAGGTTTATGCTTCGGTCAAGGGAGATACCAATAATTTTGAAAGCTTTGTATTCTGCAGAATTGAAGAGAGACGTATATGATGCCGGGGTGAACCTAAATGATGGGGGAGAGCTGTCGAGTCAAATTAATCCATTTAGCAGCTCACTCAGGTAGCTACACTGTAACTAGAAAACAATGCTACCAAGAAACCGCTGCAAACCTTTTTTAGATGATACGTAACACACAGAACAGTCACACACAGACAGATGAACCCAGCACCGCAATAAGCAGAGCAAAATCAAAGTGTAAATCGAGCAAGGAATTCAAATGCCGGAGGTATCGGATGAGATCTGAAAAAAAATACCATAAGGTTCAGATCAGGTAAGCATAATATCGCACTGAGATACCGTAAAGAAAACACTTTTTAGTAGGAATAAACTTTCATAAATGGCAGTTTGGAGACGAAAGGAACCTACCTCAATCGGGTGTCATTGTTTGTTTGGCAAGCCAACCGTACAAGGCGCTGACAGAGACCATATGACAGAAAAAGCATGGCATTCTCAGAAATGTTTGCTGCCAGTGCAGGCGTGCTCCCACGATAGATGCCTTGGATTCCTTCTTCCTTGAATGTTTGTACCATGCATCTCAAGAACGTGCGGTAGAGGGACGGGAATGTCTGCATTTTCACTTTCACCGTATCGAAGGGTTGTCCGCTATACACACATGCAACACCACCTGCAAGCCCAAAGAGCAAAAGGCAAAGTTAACCTCCATAGGAATCAAAATTGAGGCTGGTATTGAGCATTAGCCCTTCGTTGGATTAAAAAAGCCTGTTTTATTCTGATGAAGGGTGAATGCTCAAAACCTCACAGTGCACCAATATTTCAATGCCAGGTGACTTACCGTAATCAGCTTTCAGTTCAAAAATATCCATCATTCCAGTTATGAGTTCATCTGATTAAAGTTCATGAACTTTGGCTGCAAAGTCTGAGTGGACTATATCACCGGCACAGTGATCTCTAATCTTATTCAATAAGCAGCAACAGTCTTTGCAAAAAGGTATGATCGCAACATGGTATCATTATCGATACTAGAAAGGCACTCGGTATATGGCATAACTCCACCAGGCTGAACAGTTTACGTTTTGTATCCCACCAATGTGCCGGATCTGCATCCGGACCTTAACTAAAATGTAATCGGCGTACTTGTGTCACCGACCCATCTCATCCACCTAGTTTTGTCAACAACTTTTGGCCCCATCTCTCATTGGTATCCATAAAAAGTTAAACAATCAAGTTAAACAAGTTAAACAATCAAAATCACTTAAAAGTTAAACAATTCTCGTATCCAGATCTGGATCTTCACCACAATCCAATCAATTTGTCCTTGTCACACACTCAACCTGTCCATTAATTTTCGTCCGAATCCATCCATAACCTTTTGAGAAAGCTATGTTTTCAGGATCAGCCACGTTCTACGCAGGTATTCTTTGGTAAATGTTTTGTGCATTTGTGACATATTTAGTGGCCCCCTTAAACCTTTGAGCACAGGATTTTTTTTTGATAAAATTACCCCCGATATGGGATTAATTTGGCATTTTGGTACGGGAATTGAACCACGTACTCTAAGGGTTAATACGTACAACCACGTACTCAACCACGTACTGACGATCTATTTATATGTATAGTCGATGACGTGTAGTAACGTCATCCGTACACAAAACTTTTTCGCAGGATGTGGCACTGGACGTCATCCGTACTCAAAGGGTTAAACTCAGAGGTATTTGTATGATGCTCCGTTGTCGAGTTCCTGTATTGTTGTATTCATGTCGATTTTGATGTCAGTTTGTATTGGACTACCTTATATGACTGTGCACTTGGCACACTTTTCGAACCATTTGAATGTCGTCTGAGCACTATTTCACGAATTTCAGTTGTTATGCCAATTTTTAGTCATTCGGTACAAAGAGTTTCAAATCATCCATGTACATTAGATGTGTCACCTTTCTTGTCTCTTTAGAAGTTCTCTTATTGGACGATAAGGTGTATCCATGTCCTTGCTCATTAATGAGGTTGCTCAGTTGGTCCAAGGCTAGGCAAAATAGGAGGGGTGAAAGGCTGTCTGTCTACCTGGAGGATTCCGCAACATATCTTCATCCCTGGTTTTTCGATTTTTCCTTCCTAGTGCTGTAGTATTGTAATATCAATGTGGTATTCTGAAGCTCCAGTTTGATTATGTGGGGTTGATCTTATACAATTGCATGCATTTTATCATCCATGATTGTGGAACACCATCGTTTAGTAATACGTGGTCTATTTTAACATTTTTACCATTTTAGCTTTTGTCAACAAATCATTATTATGAGAACATGAAGACTAATTAGTAATAATTGGGTCAAAAGGTGAAATGTCTAAGGCCAAGGTCACATAAAAAAAATCAATTTTCATTTTATGGATTTGAAATTTGAACAGAATTTGCATATTGTGTCACTGAATTTGTTCACCAAACAAAAGCTAGAAGGCTATTGTTTTTGAGGTCAAATGATCAAAGTCACATAGAATCACCAATTTTCATTCGATCGACTTTAAATTTCAACAGAATTTGCATATTGGGTCACTAAATTTGAATTGTTTCACCAATCAAAAGCTAGAAGCCTATTGTTTTTGAGGTCAAGCTCACAAATTCATCAATTTTCATCGAATTTATTTGAAATTTGAGCAGGGTTTGCATATTGGGGCACTGAAGCCTTTGGTTTTTATTTGAAGTCAAAAGGTGCATGTCACATAAAAATCACATAAAAAAAACAATAAACATAAAAATGTCACATAAAAAATTTCATTCCCATTTTCTCCCGCCTCTGGAACAAACTCCCCCACTCCCTTCAATCCCACCCCTCCCTCCAGGTCTTTAAAACAGCTGTTCACCACCATCTCTTATCTTCCCCCATCCAAAACCTTGATCTTTTCTACCCCTGCTAATTCACCCCAGATACACTTTTTTTTTGAAATTCCAACTTCTTTCCTGGAAGTCCTTGCAGTGTTCATATGTTTTACACCTCTACCACCTCCCCCAAAGCCCTCCCCCTCCCACATTTCTCCCGATGTCCCTGCTCTCAAATGTTGTGTTTGTGTCCTTCCTCCTCTCTCCCCATCTTGTCTGCCGCTCCCCTTATTTTTTGTGTTTTGTGTGTCGGTTTGACTTTTTGTGTGATTAATGTTAGCTCTTTCACGAGCCTCGATCTTGTATACAAAAAAAGAAAAAAAAATTTCACCCGATTAATTTGAAATTTCAGCAGAATTTGCATATAATTATTAAGTCGGGGGAGGGGAGTGGGGAAGGGGGAAGGGGAAGAGTAGGAGGAAAGGGGGAGGGAAGGAGAGGGGAAGAGGTAAGGGGGATGAGGAATGGGAAGTGGGAGGTGAGGGGAGAGATATACTGTATGTAGGTATGTATGTATGTATGTATGTATGTATGTATGTATGTATGTATGTATATATATAGAAGACTACTAAATAAATTAAACAATTTTTAGCTGTTGTTTCACTCAAATTTAGTTTGAGTCCAAAGTGACTGTGGACTTTGCATTTTGGGATGCTTTCCAATTCATCATTTCAGCAGTGGCTTTGCCGCAACAATCAGACTTGACTGCTCCAACGTTGTTATTACTCACCAGGAATCAGTCAAAGTCAAACAGACAGCTTGAGGTAATTATATTTAAATAATATGTTGTTATTTCAAAGTACAGTGTTTTAATGAACTTCACTTAGGAGGCATTGGTATTATAATGAATTCTCTGTGGAATGTACATCTTCAGCTGAAACGCAAGATACATCATTCCAACATTTATCTGACTGAAATGCTGAAACAATAGCAATTGCCAAAATAAATAAAAAATATCAATGTGATCCGTAATCAGTAAACAAATTGGACGTTAGGAATGCGCCTTGAAGTTTCAAACCTGCAGTGCCAGACATGATGTCCACAACTGCTTCAACGGCAGGATTCAGATGCATGTTGATGGATACCAAAGGCAGTCAAAAGGTGTCACCTTTCTTGTCCCTTTTCTTCGATTTCTTCAGAACACCACGATAATTTCCGGAGAAAATGCACAAAGAAAAAGGAATAATCAATAAATAAGAAAGCCATTTTTATGTCTGTTATATCCAACTGCTATATCATCTACGAGCAATTTACTTATGTTGTTTTTAAATTAATGATGCTTGAAGTACTCAGCAACAAGTTCAGTCAGGTCATTATCCTCAGTTAAAACAAGCCTGTGCCTGTGCAGCGACGTGTGGTGAGGCGAGCGTAGGGAGCCGATCCATGCATGTGGGTATAAAGGAATGTGTTATGGCTGCTATTTTTAGTGCATCCAGGTTGGGACATGGATATACAGTATGGTAAAGTATTATTAGGTTCCATTGTATGGGGTATTGTACCAAGTCCACTACTATTTGTAGCTGTGATGGAGGTGCTGGCTCAGAACGTAAAGGAGGGTTTACCGTGGGATTTGTTGTATGCAGATGATGCTGTGTCGATTGCGGAAAGTATGGATGGACTGAAGGAAAAGATGAACAAGTGGAAGGAATGCATGGAGACAAAAGGTCTGAAGGTGAATATAGGAAAGACTAAGGTGATGGCAAGTGGTAAAGCATGTGGTGAGGTGGAAAGAACTGGGAAGTGGCCATGTGCTGTGTGCAGGAAGGGTGTCGGAGTGAACTCCATTCAAAGTGAGAGAGGTGCGCGGAGGTGCGCGGAGTGAGATCATAAAAAAAGTAGTGGTCTGAGAGGATCATTAACCAGTGTGGCAGCTACATTCAAATGTAAGGTGTGCACAGAGGGAGCTGCAGATGGAGGAAATGTTGAGTTGGATCTTGGAGACAGCGTGAAGCTGGAAGGTGTGAAAACATTTTGTTACCGAGGAGACATGCTGAATGGAGAAGGTGGATCAGACTCGGCAACGGTTGCTAGAGTGAGATGTGCATGGAAGAAGTTTCGGGAACTGTGTGGCGTGCTGATGAGGAGGGGAGTGTTGCTGAAGCTGAAGGGAAAGGTGTCTGCTGCATGTGTGAGAAGTGTTATGATTTATGGGAGCGAGACATGGGTCATGAATGGAGAGCAGCAACGAAGGCTAGAAAGGGTGGAAATGCGAATGGTTCGGTGGATGTGTGGAGTATCGTTGAGAGAGAGGAAGACAAATGATGAATTGCGAAAGATGATGGGAATAGAGCCTGTGATTGATGCTGTGAAGAAGAACAGGTTGAGA
>NC_136272.1:34095948-34100948 GCF_964187855.1 Myxine glutinosa | reverse complement strand
ACCTTAGAAAACACGGTCGTGTTGGCCAACCGGGCGGAAAATTCCTGAATGTGTGGGACCGGGTAGCGGTCGGGGGTGGTGGCATCGTTGAGCTGGCGGTAGTCCCCGCACGGCCGCCATCCCCCGCCGGGCTTCGGCACAATGTGCAGTGGAGAAGCCCAAGCGCTGGTGGAGCGCCGTATGATCCCCAGCCGCTCCAGCGTGGCGAACTCCGCTTTTGCCACGGCGAGCTTCGTGGGCTCGAGCCGGCGGGCCTGGGCATAGACCGGCGGCCCGACCGTGGGGATGTGGTGCTCCACCCCGTGTTTAATGGCCACCACAAGTGCGAAAAGTGTTTTTTCAACACTAACACAAGTGCGAAAAGTGGTTTTTCAACACTAACACAAGTGCGAAAAGTGTTTTTTCCACACTAACACAAGTGCAAAAGTGGTTTCCTGCACCAACACAAGTGCGAAAAGTGGTTTTTCAACACTAACACAAGTGCGAAAAGTGGTTTTCAACACTAACACAAGTGCAAAAAGTGGTTTTTCAACACTAACACAAGTGCGAAAAGTGTTTTTTCCACACTAATACAAGTGCAAAAGTGGTTTCCTGCACCAACACCAGTGCGAAAAGTGGTTTTTCAACACTAACACAAGTGCGAAAAGTGGTTTTTCAACACTAACACAAGTGCGAAAAGTGGTTTTTCAACACTATCACAAGTGCAAAAAGTGTTTTTTCCACACTAATACAAGTGCAAAAGTGGTTTCCTGCACCAACACAAGTGCGAAAAGTGGTTTTTCAACACTAACACAAGTGCGAAAAGTGGTTTTTCAACACTAATACAAGTGCGAAAAGTGGTTTTTCAACACTAACACAAGTTCGAAAAGTGTTTTTTCCACACTAGTACAAGTGCAAAAGTGGTTTCCTGCACCAACACAAGTGCGAAAAGTGGTTTTTCAACACTAACACAAGTGCGAAAAGTGGTTTTTCAACACTAACACAAGTGCGAAAAGTGGTTTTTCAACACTAACACAAGTGCGAAAAGTGTTTTTCCCACACTAATACAAGTGCAAAAGTGGTTTACTGCACCAACACAAGTGCGAAAAGTGGTTTTTCAACACTAACACAAGTGCGAAAAGTGGTTTTTCAACACTAACACAAGTGCGAAAAGTGGTTTTTCAACACTATCAGAAGTGCAAAAAGTGTTTTTTCCACACTAATACAAGTGCAAAAGTGGTTTCCTGCACCAACACAAGTGCGAAAAGTGGTTTTTCAACACTAACACAAGTGCGAAAAGTGGTTTTTCAACACTAACACAAGTGCGAAAAGTGGTTTTTCAACACTAACACAAGTGCGAAAAGTGTTTTTTCCACACTAATACAAGTGCAAAAGTGGTTTCCTGCACCAACACAAGTGCGAAAAGTGGTTTTTCAACACTAACACAAGTGCGAAAAGTGGTTTTTCAACACTGACACAAGTGCGAAAAGTGTTTTTTCCACACTAATACAAGTGCAAAAGTTGTTTCCTGCACCAACACAAGTGCGAAAAGTGGTTTTTCAACACTAACACAAGTGCGAAAAGTGGTTTTTCAACACTAACACAAGTGCGAAAAGTGGTTTTTCAACACTAACACAAGTGCGAAAAGTGTTTTTTCCACACTAATACAAGTGCAAAAGTGATTTCCTGCACCAACACAAGTGCGAAAAGTGGTTTTTCAACACTAACACAAGTGCGAAAAGTGGTTTTTCAACACTAACACAAGTGCGAAAAGTGTTTTTTCAACACCATCATAAGTGCAAAAAGTGTTTTTTCCACACTAATACAAGTGCAAAAGTGGTTTCCTGCACCAACACAAGTGCGAAAAGTGGTTTTTCAACACTAACACAAGTGCGAAAAGTGGTTTTTCAACACTAACACAAGTGCGAAAAGTGTTTTTTCCACACTAATACAAGTGCAAAAGTGGTTTCCTGCACCAACACAAGTGCGAAAAGTGCTTTTTCAACACTAACACAGGTGCGAAAAGTGGTTTTTCAACACTAACACAAGTGCGAAAAGTGGTTTTTCCACACTAATACAAGTGCAAAAGTGGTTTCCTGCACCAACACAAGTGCGAAAAGTGGTTTTTCAACACTAACACAAGTGCGAAAAGTGGTTTTTCAACACTAACACAAGTGCGAAAAGTGGTTTTTCAACACTAACACAAGTGCGAAAAGTGTTTTTTGCACACTAATACAAGTGCAAAAGTGGTTTCCTGCACCAACACAAGTGCGAAAAGTGGTTTTTCAACACTAACACAAGTGCGAAAAGTGGTTTTTCAACACTAACACAAGTGCGAAAAGTGTTTTTTCCACACTAATACAAGTGCAAAAGTGGTTTCCTGCACTAACACAAGTGCGAAAAGTGGTTTTTCAACACTAACATAAGTGCGAAAAGTGTTTTTTCCACACTAATACAAGTGCAAAAGTGGTTTCCTGCACCAACACAAGTGCGAAAAGTGGTTTTTCAACACTAACACAAGTGCGAAAAGTGGTTTTTCAACACTAACACAAGTGCGAAAAGTGGTTTTTCAACACTAACACAAGTGCGAAAAGTGGTTTTTCAACACTAATACAAGTGCAAAAGTGGTTTCCTGCACCAACACAAGTGCGAAAAGTGGTTTTTCAACACTAACACAAGTGCGAAAAGTGGTTTTTCAACACTAACACAAGTGCGAAAAGTGGTTTTTCAACACTAACACAAGTGCGAAAAGTGGTTTTTCAACACTAACACAAGTGCGAAAAGTGTTTTTTCCACACTTATACAAGTGCAAAAGTGGTGTCCTGCACCAACAGAAGTGCGAAAAGTGGTTTTTCAACACTAACACAAGTGCGAAAAGTGGTTTTTCAACACTAACACAAGTGCGAAAAGTGTTTTTTCCACACTAATACAAGTGCAAAAGTGGTTTCCTGCACCAACACAAGTGCGAAAAGTGGTTTTTCAACACTAACACAAGTGCGAAAAGTGGTTTTTCAACACTAACACAAGTGCGAAAAGTGGTTTTTCAACACTATCAGAAGTGCAAAAAGTGTTTTTTCCACACTAATACAAGTGCAAAAGTGGTTTCCTGCACCAACACAAGTGCGAAAAGTGGTTTTTCAACACTAACACAAGTGCGAAAAGTGGTTTTTCAACACTAACACAAGTGCGAAAAGTGTTTTTTCCACACTAATACAAGTGCAAAAGTGGTTTCCTGCACCAACACAAGTGCGAAAAATGGTTTTTCAACACTAACACAAGTGCGAAAAGTGTTTTTTCCACACTAATACAAGTGCAAAAGTGGTTTCCTGCACCAACACAAGTGCGAAAAGTGGTTTTTCAACACTAACACATGTGTGAAAAGTGGTTTTTCAACACTAACACAAGTGTGAAAAGTGGTTTTTCAACACTAACACAAGTGCGAAAAGTGGTTTTTCAACACTAACACAAGTGCGAAAAGTGGTTTTTCAACACTAACACAAGTGCGAAAAGTGTTTTTTCCACACTAATACAAGTGCAAAAGTGGTTTCCTGCACCAACACAAGTGCGAAAAGTGGTTTTTCAACACTAACACAAGTGTGAAAAGTGGTTTTTCAACACTAACACAAGTGCGAAAAGTAGTTTTTCAACACCATCACAAGTGCAAAAAGTGTTTTTCCACACTAATACAAATGCAAAAGTGGTTTCCTGCACCAACACAAGTGCGAAAAGTGGTTTTTCAACACTAACACAAGTGCGAAAAGTGGTTTTTCAACACTAACACAAGTGCGAAAAGTGTTTTTTCCACACTAATACAAGTGCAAAAGTGGTTTCCTGCACCAACACAAGTGCGAAAAGTGGTTTTTCAACACTAACACAAGTGTGAAAAGTGGTTTTTCAACACTAACACAAGTGCGAAAAGTGGTTTTTCCACACTAATACAAGTGCAAAAGTGGTTTCCTGCACCAACACAAGTGCGAAAAGTGGTTTTTCAACACTAACACAAGTGCGAAAAGTGGTTTTTAAACACTAACACAAGTGCGAAAAGTGGTTTTTCAACACTAACACAAGTGCGAAAAGTGTTTTTTCCACACTAATACAAGTGCAAAAGTGGTTTCCTGCACCAACACAAGTGCGAAAAGTGGTTTTTCAACACTAACACAAGTGCGAAAAGTGGTTTTTCAACACTAACACAAGTGCGAAAAGTGTTTTTTTCCACACTAATACAAGTGCAAAAGTGGTTTCCTGCACCAACACAAGTGCGAAAAGTGGTTTTTCAACAATAACACAAGTGCGAAAAGTGGTTTTTCAACACTAACACAAGTGCGAAAAGTGGTTTTTCAACACTGACACAAGTGTGAAAAGTGGTTTTTCCACACTAATACAAGTGCAAAAGTTGTTTCCTGCACCAACACAAGTGCGAAAAGTGGTTTTTCAACACTAACACAAGTGCGAAAAGTGGTTTTTCAACACTAACACAAGTGCGAAAAGTGGTTTTTCAACACTAACACAAGTGCGAAAAGTGTTTTTTCCACACTAATACAAGTGCAAAAGTGATTTCCTGCACCAACACAAGTGCGAAAAGTGGTTTTTCAACACTAACACAAGTGCGAAAAGTGGTTTTTCAACACTAACACAAGTGCGAAAAGTGTTTTTTCAACACCATCACAAGTGCAAAAAGTGTTTTTTCCACACTAATACAAGTGCAAAAGTGGTTTCCTGCACCAACACAAGTGCGAAAAGTGGTTTTTCAACACTAACACAAGTGCGAAAAGTGGTTTTTCAACACTAACACAAGTGCGAAAAGTGTTTTTTCCACACTAATACAAGTGCAAAAGTGGTTTCCTGCACCAACACAAGTGCGAAAAGTGCTTATTCAACACTAACACAGGTGCGAAAAGTGGTTTTTCAACACTAACACAAGTGCGAAAAGTGGTTTTTCCACACTAATACAAGTGCAAAAGTGGTTTCCTGCACCAACACAAGTGCGAAAAGTGGTTTTTCAACACTAACACAAGTGCGAA
>NC_136272.1:33789242-34095748 GCF_964187855.1 Myxine glutinosa | reverse complement strand
CTCCCCCCCCCCTCCCCTCCACCCTCCCTCCACCTCCCCTCCCTCCCCCCTCCCCTCCACCCCTCCCACCCCCCCTCCCCTCCACCCTCCCACCTCCCTCCCCCCCCACCCTCCCACCTCCCTCCCCCCCCCCCCACCCACCCTCCCACCCTCCCACCCCCCCCTCCCTCCCCCCACCCACCCTCCCACCCCCCTCCCTCCCCCCTCCCCCCACCCCCCCTCCCCTCCACCCCCCACCCCCCCTCCCCTCCACCCCCCACCCCCCCTCCCCTCCACCCCCACCCCCTCCCCTCCCCTCAACCCCCCCTCCCCTCCCCTCCCCTCAACCCCCCACCCCCTCCCCTCCCCTCAACCCCCCACCCCCTCCCCTCCCCTCAACCCCCCCTCCACCCTCCCTCCCCTCAACCCCCCCTCCACCCTCCCTCCCCTCAACCCCCCCTCCACCCTCCCTCCCCTCCACCCTCCCCCTCCCCTCCACCCTCCCCCTCCCCTCCACCCTCCCCCTCCCCTCCACCCCCCTCCCCTCCACCCCCACCCCTCCCCCCCACCCCTCCCCCCCCACCCCCTCCCCTCCCCTCCCCCCACCCCCTCCCCTCCCCTCAACCCCCCCTCCCCTCCCCTCAACCCCCCCTCCCCTCCCCTCAACCCCCCTTCCCCTCCCTCAACCCCCCTCCCCTCCCCTCAACCCCCCTCCCCTCCACCCCCCTCCCCCTCCACCCCCCTCCCCTCCACCCCCTCCCTCCCCTCCCCATCCCTCCCCTCCCCTCCACCCCCCTCCCCCTCCCCCTCCCTCCCCCTCCCCCTCCCCCTCCCCCCCCCTCCCCTCCCCCTCCCCCTCCCCCCCTCCCCCTCTCTCCAAAATGGATGACATGCTTGACAACGTATCAGTGGACACGGATGGCAGGGTAGGTATTCGTCCCATTTCATGAAACCCACCCACGTGTGGCGATCTAACACACACTAACACACACACACACACACACACACACACACACACACACACACACACACACACACACACACACACACACACCTCTACCTGGGAGGGCTCCGTACCTGCATGAACCTGCATGTGGAGTCAGCAACCAAAGACACCTTGTACTTGTGGTTATAGAGCAGAGGAATAGTTCGTGAATGCGCAATACAGTTGCCGCAGATTGAACGGATGGGTGTAATGAGTCACGTCCACGACCAGTCATTGGAGGAAGCTGACGCGACTACTCAAACAAAACGTCAATACCCTCGGTAATAAATAATCGCCTCATGGATAATGATGGAGGGAGTAGTGTTCGAACTTTGAGCCTTTTCAACACCGTAGAGTCGCGTTGAAAGGGGTCGACACCCGGACGGGGTGTGGCCAAGTTTACACATTCAGAGATGAGCATTCGGATCTCGGGGAGGGATCCGCAAAAAGGGGGGAGAGAGAGTCCACAAGACAAGACCCTAATGTCAGTACAGTGTACAATGGATCACGTGATGTGGAGTTATGGTAAAAGAGGGTTGTAATGTATTTGTAATAAAGCGAGGGCGGGAAATGATCCGTTCTCTCGTGAAACCGCTACACGCACCACGTGAGGGGATGATAGATTGAGCAAAGGAAAAGGTAACCGCGGATAAACCACACCTTGAGGGCCGCGTCTGTGTCTCCGCGTCCTTGTCCACTTTTGGAAGGAAGGATAAAGTGGTACGGGAACGGGAGTACGGGATTGAAGAGACTAGGCGTGGCTCACAGCCTCAGTCCTACCCCGCCCCTAGCGGGAAAGCGCGCCATTGATTGGCTGTCTGGTTCGGTGTTGTTGTTTTAAGGACACTTGGCCCGTTACGCAAAATACAACCGTTTCCACTCCGATATGATTTCTACTTTTCTTGGTGCTGTTTCTCAAATACGCGATGGATTATTTCTCTTGTCATTTTATTAAATGTTTCAAAGGTTTCTTTCAACATAAGCCAATAAAGACAACTACGTATATAAATAAATAAAAATCCACGAGTTTTCGTCTGTGGGCGATGTGTTTATATTGGCGTTGGTCGGCAAATGCCGTTGGCATGACGTAGCTCGTGCGTGCCACTGTTTGTGACGTAACGACGTCAGGACCTCCTTTTACGATAATAAAAACCTGGACGAAATGCTCTTTTGGAGAACAGCATCGTTATGGGATGCTTAAAGTGAGTATTTTCTGCGACCCAGAAAATTATGCTTTTGGGGGCGGCCTCGACGCGGAGGCAGAGCTGCTCGCGGGGGTGGTCCAGGTCGAGGTGGGAGGTGGGCCGGCTTGAGGCGGTCCACGGAGATACGATCTGGAGCACCGCCGATGTCCACGGTGAAATGCTTGTCCACGGTCTCCAGCACGCGGAAGGGCCCGTCGTACGGTGGCCGCAGTGGTGCCCGGTGGGCGTCGTGCCGGACAAAAACGTACTCCGCCGTGCGAAGCTCCGGGGCGACGTGGGAGGACGGGCAACCGTGGTGTGCCCGTCGGCACCGGGGCGAACCTCCTGGCGGTCTCCTGAAGGGTGGAGCGCTGTTGCGCCGCGGACCAAGCGGCCGTGGAGTCGGATAAATTCGCCCGGTACCCGCAGTGGTTGTCCGAAGACCAGCTACGCCGAGGACGCGCGCAGGTCGTCCTTGGGCGCCGTCCTGAGGCCCAGCAGGACCCAGGGGAGCCTGTCGGCCCAGCTGCCGTCGCGGAGGCTGGCCCGGAGCGCGGCCCTCATTGAGCGATGGAAGCGCTCGCACAGGCCGTTGGCCTGGGGGTGGTAAGCCGTGGTGCGGTGCAGCTTGACGCCGAGCCCTTGCGCCACTGCTCCCCAGAGCTCCGAGGTGAACTGAGGGCCGCGGTTGGACGAGATGTCCGAGGGGGCGCCGAACCGGGCAACCCACGTGGCGATGAAGGCTTGCGCGACGTCAGCCGCAGCCGTCGCCGCCAATGGCACGGCCTCCGGCCACCGGGTGGTGCGGTCCACCATGGTGGTGAGGTGGGTGAAACCCCGCGAGGGGCGCAGAGGTCCCACCAAGTCGACGTGGACGTGGTCGAACCGACGTTCGGGCACCGTAAACGGGGCCAACGGGGCTTGGGTGTGGCGGTGGACTTTCGCGCGCTGGCACGTGAGGCACGTCCTGGCCCAGTCGCGGACGTTCTTCCTGAGGCCATGTCAGACAAACTTCGCCGCGACGAGCTTCTGGGAGGCCTTCGCGCCCGGGGGGGACAGGCCGTGGATGGCATCAAAAACCGGGCGCTGCCAGCCAGCGGGCACGATGGGGCGAGGCCGGCCGAGGGAGATGTCGCACAAGAGGGCAGTGCCCGCGACGTCGAACGGCACCTCGGTGACGCGGAGGCCCGTGACGACGGTCCGCAAGGCCTGGACGTCGGGGTCGGCGGTCTGGTCCGCCGCCATCCGGCCATAGTCGATCCCGAGGTGGACTGCGCGTGCGACGGACCGGGAAAGGCAATCCGCCACCGGGTTGACCTTACCCGCGACGTGACGGATGTCCGTCGTGTACTCGGACACGGCAGAGAGGTGACGTTGCTGCCGGGCCGACCATGGCTCGGCGCCCATGGCCATCGCGAAAACAAGGGGCTTGTGATCGACGAAGGCCGTGAACGGGCGGCCCTCGAGAAGATGACGGAAGTGTCGGACCGCCAGGTGGAGCCCGAGAAGTTCGCGGTCGAAGGTGCTGTACCGGCGTTCGTGTGGGCGAAGCTGCCGGCTAAAAAACGCCAGCGGCTGCCAAGCACCACTCACCCACTGCTCGTGCACCGCACCCACCGCGTAGTCCGACGCGTCGGTGGTGAGGGCGATTGGTGCATCGGGCGCTGGGTGCGCCAGCATCGTGGCGTTGGCCAAGGCCAGCTTTGCGCCCGCAAACGCCGCGGCCATCTGCTCCGTCCAGGCGATGTCACCTTTGCCTGGCTTCCCCCGGAGGGCCTCGTGCAGGGGGCGCAGGAGCTGGGCGACGCGGGGCACGAAGCGGTGATAAAAATTCACCATGCCCAGGAATTCCTGGAGCCCCTTGATTGTGCGGGGGCGCGGGGACCCCTGACTGCCTCCACCTTGGCTGGTAAAGTGATGGCCCCGTGCCTGGTGATGCGGTGCCCCAAGAGGTCGATGGCGGTGACGCCGAAACGGCACTTCACGGGGTTGATTATCAGGCCATGCTGGCCCAGGCGTTCGAAGAGCGTGCGGATGTGGAGCAGGTGCTCCTCCCGGGACGCGCTCGCAACTAGGATGTCGTCCAGGTAGACGTAGATGAAGGACAAGTCGCGCAAGACGCTGTCCATGAGCCGCTGGAACGCCTGGGCCGCATTTTTCAACCCAAGAGGCCGAAAGGTGTGATGATGGCCGTCTTTGGTACATCGTCCGGTTGTACGGGGACCTGGTGGTAGCCCCGGATGAGGTCCACCTTGGAGAAAATGGTCGTTTTCGCCAACCGGGCGGAAAAGTCCTGAATATGCGGGACCGGGTAGCGGTCGGGGGTGGTGGCGTCGTTGAGCCGGTGGTAGTCACCGCACGGCCGCCATCTGCCGCCGGGCTTGGGCACAATGTGCAGGGGAGAGGCCCATGTGCTCTTGGAGCGCCGTACGATGCCCAGCCGCTCCAGCGTGGCGAACTCCGCTTTCGCCACGGCGAGCTTCGTGGGGTCGAGGCGGCGCGCCCGGGCGTAGACCGGTGGTCCTACGGTGGGGATATGGTGCTCCACCCCGTGTTTGACGGCCACCGCTGAAAAGGTGGGCCGCGTGAGTGCCGGGAAAGTGGCGAGGAGGCGGATAAACTCGTCCGCTGCCGGAAGCGTGCAGACTAACTTCGCCGGGATGGAACCGCTCAGCAAGCCGCTCGGTGAGCCGCTGAGCGAGCTGCTCAACGAGCTGCTCAGCGAACAAGCGAGCGAGCTAAAGGTTTCGGCCTGGACGAGCTGTCTGCGCTTCACGTCTACCAACAGCCCATTCGCACAAAGGAAGTCCGCACCGAGCAGGGCCATTGGCACGCTGGCGGTGATGAAAGACCATTTGAAGCGCTGCCCTCCGAAACGCAGCGAGAGGCAACGCTTCCCGAATGTGCGGATGGGTGTTCCGTTGGCAGCGAGCAAGGCGGGGCCTCGGCCCGCGGCTTGCTTGTCGGACGCGGAGGCAGGGAGGACGCTTACCTGCGCTCCCGTGTCACACAGAAAACGACGACCAGATGAGGTGTCTGTGATGAACAGGAGGCTGCCGGAATGGCCGACGCTCATGGCCGCAAGTGAGCGCCGGCCCGGTCGTTTCCCGACCCGTCGAAAGAACACGGCGGGCGGCACGCTCTAGCCTTGCGGCCGAACCTGGCATGTAGCACCAGGTTTGCGGTGGTGGCTGCCGCATAGGCCGTGCCGGCGGCGGTGGTGGTGGTGGTGGTGGCGGTAGTGGGCGGGGCGTAGCAGCAGCCACGAGGGAATCGGGGGCGCTGTAGCCGCCGCACCGGGATCCACTACGGCAGCACCGTACACCGACCGCGTGTCGCAGGCCGCAAAAAATTTGTCCGCCTCTCCGGCCAGGGCGCGGGGTTCCGTTAAGTTCGAACCGGCCAGCGCGAGCCGCACCTGCGCAGGTAGCTGGCGGAGGAAAAGCGCACAGAAAAGGAAATCCGGGCGCTGGTCTCCAAGAAGGGACAACATAAAATCCATCCGAACGGACGATCGTGTGTCGCCGAGGGCGGGAAGGTCCAGGAGGCGGTCGGCGAGTTCGACCTCCGTGAGCCCGAACGTGGCGAGGAGAAGACGTTTGAGTGCCGCGTACTTGTGGGCACCCAGCGGGCGCCGAAGGATGGACACGACGCGGGCGGCAGTGCCGGGCCCGAGGGCGGCTACCACGTGGTAGTACATGGTGTCGTCCGCCGTGATGCCCCGGAGCTGGAATTGAGCTTCGGCCTGCACAAACCAAACATCGGCTTGCGCTTCCCAGAACTCCGGGAGTTTGACGGCGACAGCGTTGGTAGCCATGGCGCGTTCAGGGGTCAGCTACGGCTGAACCAGTCGGGGTCACCAGTGTGGTGCTGTGCACACACGATTCGTTTGCCAAGAAGGTAGGCCACAACGCGTTGTACAAACTGAAACACTTTATTAACAGCTCGCACGTAAGCACTGGGTGGGTTTGACTATCGAGCCCGCATATATGTCCCGAGGCCACGCCTTGCCCTCGGGCGTGGCCGGTCGGCCGAAAGGCGGGGCATGTATCTCAGTTCCACCCTGCGCCTCGTGCCGCCTTTGCTCTGGGCGTGGCCTGAGCTGCGCTTCCACGCCCGGACGCTCGCGCCACCCACTGGTGCGCGGAATTATTTCCCACTGACTATGTGTCCGCCACACTTGGTTTATTTATTAACAGATATTGCTTCACCTAACACTTAATTGTTTTTCTATTTTTTGAATAAATATCTTGGAAAAAAGATATGAATGTTTTTTTTCGTGGCCTTGTCCCTTTACTCTCGATTTTCCCCGCTCCACAGAAAACGGCTATAGGTGAGGGCAGACTACCGGAAGTAAGCTGGAGCACGAGCCCTTTTGTGGTTTGTTTTCAACGTATCCAATCACGTGACTGTTGTCGCGGGGGTGCACTATCCGGAAGTTACGTCGTTCCGCGGGCGCCTATTTGATAGGCTACGTGACCTGCTACGTCATCGCGGGAATTTTTCTTGCCACGGGTAGTTCTTATAACCTATTTTGACTAGCTATCAGAGGATTCTCGATAAGAAAAAAATCTTCATCTTATTCACTTTCTGACGAGTCTGAAGGGAGTTAGTTGTGCTACTATTATCCGTTGCGTGCTGAGACGACCTTGCCTTTGAAGACGTCACGCAAGATGTGTTTGATGGGTTTGCTTTTTTTTACTGTAACACCTCAATTATTTTAGAATAATAACGACGTTCAGTTCTTTGTTTATTGCTTAAAAATAGAGAATGACCTCAAAAAAACATTTTCTGTGTCTGTGGACCTTTAAGTAAGGCCCCAATGAACAGTTTGAACGACTGCGACACGTGATAAACTAAACAAAATACCGCCAACCCTTTCAGCCGAACCATGCATGTGCTGTATATGATATTCATCAACACGAAAAAGGCTGAAACAGCCATTTTGACTGTTTTCATTTTATAATTCCTCTTGCTTCCTGAGTTTGAACAATCAAAATGACTGCTGAAATAGTTCTAGGTAGGCACAAGTTCAAGTTGTCGGGTAACAGGATTTTTACCTAACATGTAACATGAACTCTGACGAGTGGACCTCGTGGCCCCAAAATCGAATCAGTTCATCTTCACATCATTATACATACCTGTACCAAGTTTGACGTTGTTCCCTTCAGCCGTTCTCAAGTTATCACGGGAACGAAAACCTATCGCAGACGGGCGGACGGATGGACGGACGGACAACCCAAAAACATAATGCCTCTGGCGACTTCGTGGGCGGAGGCATAAAAATTTTCGGGATTTCTCGTGTTAAATAGTGGGACACGTGCGAAACCCACGGGCATAACCAAAAGTACCGTACATTCACAAGCCTATGAGTTGTATTTCTTAAACAACCGTATTATTATTTGCTCTGTATTGCTGATTATATTTGTACTGTAAATATTCTTTGCTCGGCTTCACACTACAAACTTTTGGAATAATTAGAATCTCCGGCGATGCAGCTAATTCTGAGGGCCTTTCTCTCTCTCACCGCAGGCAGGTAGGTGGTCTTTCTGTCTTTTACCGACTCATCTCCGGCCTTGCTCCCCCTGCTCTGTCTGTGCTCTGTCCCCCCAATATTCCTACAGGACGCACAAGATCTGCCAGCAACCCTCTTCTGGTGAAGCTTCCAAAATCAAGACTCTCTGCTCACCTTCGCTCTTTCATTTCTGTTTTTCCCGTCTCTGGGGAAAAAAAGTCCCACACTCCCTTCAATCCCATTCATCCCTCCAGGTCTTTAAAATCAATCCCACTCCTCCCTCCAGGTCTTCAAAACAGCTGTTCACCACCCCACCATCTTATATTTTCCCCCATCCAAAACTTTGATCTTTTCTACCCCCGTTAATCCTCCACAAACCCACCTCCTTCATATTCACTGTTTTCTTTCTTTCCAGTCCCTGCAGTGTCAATTTTGTTTACCCTTTTGAAAGTAAACAAACCTTCATTAAACAAACAAACGTTGATTAAACGCATAACTTCCGCTTCCGCTTCCGGTCCGGTATGAAGAGGACGCAGGCGTCACATGCTCGCCGCTTCTTCGACCGGGCCACTGTCAGTTGCTTTCTTTTTTGGTGGTCGTGCGGATTTTTTGGCCATTGAGTCTGCCCTCTGCATAGCCCCGGCTCTGCTCCCTGCTTCGCCTGCCCGGCTCCTTCGCCTGCTCGCTGTTTCCTCGGGCGCGCTCTCGTGGGTTGTGACCATCGCAGCGGTTTGGTGGCAGTTTCCCGCCGTGATCTAGATTTGTAGCGGCGGCGGTCGATTTCCGCTGCATTTTCCGCTTTGCCGTGATCAACCTTGGCCTCGTGATCGTCTCTTTGCTCCTGCCTGCCCTCTGCTTGGTCCCGGCTCTGCTCCTGGCTTCACCTACCTGGCTCCTTCGTTTCCTCGGGCCCGCTCTCGTGGGTTGGGACCATTGTTTCACCTCCTCAACCTTGGCCTCGTCTCGTCTCTCTGCTCCTGCCTGGCATGGCTCTGCGGTACTCCGCCGCAAGGCTCCTTCTGCTCAATACCCGCTCCACCCCATCATGTATCTCTGCCATCAAATCAAATGGACTCCTCCGACGACCCAGGTACATTCACCGTGGCTCCGGTCGTAAGTTTGTTTATTTGCAATCAGGTCACTCCATCCCCGTCCTCTGGTCGGCTCAGCGCACTCTCACTCTTCGTCCCAGCGCACCTGGTCACAGCAACGCACACGATCGCACCTCCTGCCTATGAACCCTGGCTAAATCACCTGAATTCATCCCTGCTGTTCAAAACAACATCAAGCTCACCCTGTTCAACACCCGGTCCCTCAACAACAAATGCCTCATCCTGAACGAACACATCCTGGATAACAAACTGGACTTTCTCTGTCTCACTGAAACCTGGCAACAACCTCTGGACTACTACACACTCAACCTCACCACACCCAATGGATATTCCTACGTCAATAAACCACGCTCGGAGGGCCGAGGTGGTGGAATTGCCGTTATCCACCGTCAAGACATCAAGACCAACCTCATCTCCATCTCATCTGCTCCATCATTTGAACACCTGGCTTTTAAACTCTCTGGTCACACGCAGTCAGTCATGGCTGTCGTCTACCACCCTCCCAAACCACACCCATCATTCCTGTCTGACTTCTCCTACTTTCTGACCCAGCTATGTTCTCTCTCCCCCTCAATCCTCCTCCTTGGTGATTTCAATATCCACATGGACTCCACTGACTCCACAATAACCACTGACTTCACTGATTTACTCACCTGCTTTCACCTCACTCAACATGTCGACTTTCCTACCCATATCCGTGGTCACATTTTGGACCTTGTCTGCTCCACTGGATTAAATTTGCACCATCTCTCTGGCTCCGACCTCACCCTCTCTGACCACTTAGCCATCACTCTGACCATCAACATCCCCGCCCCAACATCAAGGCATTATCGCACTATCAACTTCCGTAAGCTAAACGCTCTTTCACCTACCTCATTCTCATCCACCCTCTCTGAAAAAATGTCCACTTCTCCCTTCATTGACCTCCACACCCCTTCCGACCTCACTGACTACTACAACCACACTCTCTCCTCCTGCCTTGACCAGCTTGCGCCTGTAAAAACCAAAACAGTTTCTTTCACCCATTCTGCTCCCTGGTTTACCCCTGAACTCCGCCTGATGAAAACTCGTGCTCGCCAATCTTGAAAGACTCCGCAATAAAACGGGTCTCACAGTTCACTCCCAAGCCTACAAGGACCACCTACAACACTATAAAGATGCCCTCTCCCGCGCCCGCTCCACCTACTACTCTCAAATTATCCACTCTGGCTCCGGAAACCCAAAAGCACTCTTCTCGACAATAAACAAACTCCTCCGCCCCCTGAACACCACCACCCAGTCATTCACAGTAGACAACTGCATCTCCTTCCTCTCTTTCTTCCAACACAAAATTGACAACATCTACAACAGCTTGACCACCGCCGCACCCGCTCCTCCTCCAACCACCTGCCCCCCCTTGTCCTGCCATCCCCTGTCTCGGTTCTCCCCAATCTCCCCTACTGACCTCTCTGAACTCCTCATAGGAATGAAAACTGCCACCTGCACTCTTGACCCCATCCCCTCCAGCTTTGTCAAGGCCTCCCTCCCTGCTCTCTCTCCACTTATCATTGCAACAATAAACTCCTCCCTGTCTACAGGCATCGTCCCACCTTCCCTCAAAATTGCTGCTGTTACCCCCATTCTAAAAAAACCTGGTCTAAACCCTGACACCCTAAACAACTTCAGACCCATCTCCAACCTACCCTTTCTGTCAAAAGTTTTGGAACGCGCTGTAGCCACTCAACTCAAACATCATCTCTCTGCCAATAACCTGTATGAAACATTCCAATCCGGATTCCGCTCCAACCACAGTACTGAAACTGCTCTCCTCAAAATCACCAACGACCTTCTCCTCTCCTCTGACGCTGGCAACCTCAACATTCTCGTCCTCCTCGACCTCAGCGCTGCCTTTGACACCATCGATCACACCATCCTCACCCGACTTGAATCCACCTTTAACGTTACCGGCACTGCCCTCTCTTGGATTAAATCATACCTCTCTGACAGACGCCAGTTCATCTCCATCAATAACTGCAAATCCCCCACTGCTCCCCTCCCCCAAGGTGTCCCCCAAGGTTCAGTTCTTGGCCCCCTCCTCTTCATCCTTTACCTGTCCCCCCTCGGTCACTTAATCCGCCGTCATGGTCTCCAATTCCACTGCTTCGCCGATGACATCCAGCTTTTCATCTCCACCAAGTCCGTCTCCACCGACACCCACTCTATCCTGACAAACTGCATCACTGAAATAAAATCCTGGCTTCAAATCAACTTCCTCAAGCTTAACTGTGATAAATCTGAAATAATCATCATTGGCCCAAAAACGCTCACAAAATCCACCCATAACTTTGCCCTCAACATTGACGGTATCCCAGTATCCACCTCCCCTCACATCCGGAATCTTGGCGTCATCTTTGACCAAACCCTTTCCTTCGACAAATACACTAAACAGATCACAAAGTCAGCCTTCTTTCACCTGAAAAACATTGCCCGTCTCCGCTCATCCCTCTCCTCCACGGCTGCAGAAACCGTCATCCACGCCTTCATCACCTCCCGTCTGGACTACTGCAATAGCCTCCTCTATGGTTCACCCTCAAAAATCACCAATAAACTCCAATACATTCAGAACTCCGCTGCCCGTCTACTCACCCATTCCCGGACCCGTGACCACATCACCCCCGTCCTTTACAAGCTTCACTGGCTCCCCATCCCCCAGAGAATCCAGTACAAAATCCTCCTCTTGACATACAAAGCCCTCCATAACCTGGCCCCATCCTACCTGGCTGACCTCTCCAGACACACTCCCACCCGCAACCTCCGCTCTGCTGGTACCAACCTCCTGACCCCCTCCATCCGGACCAAATCCAGATCCTGGGGGGACAGGGCCTTCTCCATCGCTGCTCCCACCCTCTGGAACTCACTACCTCACACCATCAGAGACTACTCCTCACTCACCACATTCAAAACATCACTAAAGACCCACCTGTTCAACACTGCATTCAACATTCAACCCACAGCATTTAACCCCTGACTATCTCTTCTCCTTCTCCCTCCTTTTGCTTTAAATATTTCCCTATTGATTCTTGTCTTTTTGCAATTGTTGTTTTCATGTATTGTTATGCATTATGTTTTCCACTCTGTCAAAGCGCCTTTGGGCTTCTGGAAAAGCGCTATACAAAATAAATGAATTATTATTATTCTTATTATTACCCTGTGTACCCTGCCCTCTCTCTTCCACGGATCTCCTGATGTCCCTTTCCCTCCTGTTGTTGTGGTTTCCTTTCTCCCAACCCCCTCCCCCCTTCGTGTCATTTGCTTCTTTTGTTATCCACCTTTGGCGCCCGGTGATGCCACCATGCAGCACATGGAGATGCATTTGCGAGGGAGCGGTATATAATAATAATTGATTGATTGACTGATTAATTGAGTAATTAAAATAAATAAATAATAATCGTGAAATAATAAATTTCTTAATCAATTTGCTAATAGCATACCTAAACCAGCAGGTTAGCCTGGTGTTGGCTTAGTTGGTGTTTGAGCCTGGCGTTGGCTTAGCGGTTAGGGTGCCGGCTTGGGATTCTAGGATCCTGGGTTCGAATCCCGGTCGATCACTGAATAAACACCAGGGGGGTTGACTCAGCCTGTCATCCTTCCGGGGTCGGCAAATTGAGTACCAGTTCATGGGCAATTCCCTGTGTGTCGCAATTGGCGACTAACAGGGTTGGCGGCAGGAAGAGCATCCGGCCATAAAACACTGCTTCAAAAAGGGGACCAAGGTGCCCGAAAAAGGCTGACCCCTGCTCTGTGAGGAAAAATGGCCTCTAAAGGTGGTTCCATACCTAAACCAGCACTGCTTCATCCGAAACTGTAACTTTGAAAAATAATTAATTGGAAAATGAAATAATTAATCGATTTTAAATCAATAAATCAAAAATCACTTGGTCACTGTCGTGTCCAAATATCAGCTTCCTATCTCAAAAGGTGCCAGAGATATTGCCCAGATGAGAAAGGAAATAAATAAGTACTTAATAAATCGCTAATAATTATAATAATTAATCAATTCATTGATTAATCAAAAAATAAAAAACTGTTGTTGCCGAAGCACGTGCTCACTATTGTGCCGACATTTAAGCTTCCTATCTCATAGAATGGCCGAGATATCGCCCGGACAAACAATAAAACAAACAATCGGATTGAAAACTGAGTATTCTCTTCGGTGTCTGGCAATGACTTCATGCAGCGTCTGGAAATGGCATAGGAAAGGAGCGGCGTACAATTCATTCCCATCAAAAAGAGGAAGAGCTTAAAAATAGACAGCACACTGTGCAGAAATTAGAGGAAGAAGCTTGCATTGGAGATGTCAATTAGCAGGAGCAACAAGAGCAATATGAAGAGCTGTGGAAAGGAAAATAAGTAATTGTATTGAAAAGAGAACAAGAGATGAGAGAAAGATAACAATGTGCAGATAAGGGAGCAGGAAGTATTTTAGAGAGAGACTATAGAGCAAAAACAAAGAGCCACAAAAGCTTCCTTAGCAAATAAAATAGGAAGAAGTGCTTCGAAAAACACATGCTGATATCTATCTATAATTCCAGTAATCTCTGTGTGTGTGTCTGTGTGTGTGTGTGTGTGTGTTTGTCTGTGACCGCTGTTTCTCGACAACCACGGGTCCGATATACTTGAAACTTGCCAGGTATATTGCTGGGGACCTGAGGATGTGCCTTTTCAAGGTTTCATATTAATCGGAGAAGTAGTTACCGAGCTATGGCGATTTATTTACCAAACTAATCACAGAACAGGTTGCGGGGTAGGCCAGCCAATCACAGAACACGTTGTTGCGTAGGCGTGGCCGATGTGAGAGCGCGTGCGCGGATAGTAATTCGAGGCGTAGCGGGCGCCATTTGGAGGAGCTGGGAGGACTCAGTCGTGATAGAGTGAGCCTGAGTGAGTATATCAAGACAAGAACAAGATCTAGAAGGAGGTATGTACGGTGCGATTCATATAATATATTGTTTAGTTATCGTCGATGAGGAATTTGGGGTCGGAATGGGTGATCGGCCTGGGTGACTGGGTCTCGACTAGATGCTGGGCCGCACCAAGGAACGGGCACCCACGTACGGGCACGTCCTAGTAAATAAAACGAGGAGAGCAGAGGGAATGCAGAGAGTGGAGAGATAAAGAAGAGGAGCAAAGTAAAAGGAAGAGCAGAGAAAAAGTGAGGAAGTTGAGTCAAGGAAAAGAAGAGCAGATATCATGGTCTTGGTTCAGAATGATCCACATCTGGATCCGGATCTTCACCAAAATCTAACCATTTCGTCTTTTCCACATACCCAACCCCTCCACCAATTTCGGGAGGAGTTGGGTACAAACTTTCGGACAAACAAGGGATGCAGGTATAACGATGAGGGGTCGGGGGAAATGCAAGGGGTGGACAAGATGGATACATAAGCAAAAATTTTAGGCGGTGTATGGGTGGGTTAAAAGATGTAGAAAAGATCATGGTTTTGGATGAACAGAGACCGCACGGTGTTGGCAGGATATGTGAGCAGCAACAGAAGCCTCACCGTGATGAAGAGCTACAACAACAACAGCAGCAACAACAACAACCAAAACAATATGGCATCTAGAGGGTGCAGTAACAACATGCTATTCGACACTAATGAAAGGCTGCAACAGCATCAGCAACAGAAACATGTCGAGGGGCCACACCATACTCAGGACCTTCAACAGGTAAGCACTCTTCAGTACATTGGAGAAGTTGGGCTGAACATACTATGTGTAAACACAGCGAACCCCAAGATGATGTTCGTGTCCCATTTTTGTCTGTGCCTCAGAAGTGTTGAAACAAACGAATATGTCGCTGCACTCTTAAGCCAGACAAACGTCAAACAAATCTGTAAATTGGTGGCAGTCCGATGTCAAACAAGTGGAACATGTCTTTCAATCCTGACAAGTCTCACACTCTTACGATGTCTCTCCGAAAAGACCGACTGGACAACCCTCCCATCTACTTTCTGAATAATCCGCTCCAAGAAGTGCTGTCACTCAAACTTTTGGGTCTCACTATCTGCCATGATCATTCCTGGGAAAAAAAACATTTCAAATCTGGCCTCCAAAGCCAGTCGCCGACTGGGCATCCTCCATCGTGTGAAGTCCTTCCTTGGCACACCTGAGCTCCTCACCACATGCAAGGCTTTCATCCGCAGCTCAATGGAATACTGCTCTCCCCTCTGGGCTGGTGCTCCTGCCTCACACCTAGCTCGTCTTCACGCTGTTCAAACCAAAGCGTTCAGAATCATTGGAATCTCCCGCGATGACGCTATCTCCGAGGGCCTTTCACTTAATCACCGCAGGCAGGTTGGTGGTCTTTCCGTCTTCTACCGACTCCTCTCCGGCCTTGCCCACCCCCCCCCCCCCCAGCTCTCTCTGTACTCTGTCCCCCAAATATTCCTACAGGTCGCACAAGATCTGCCTGCAACCCTCTTATGGTTAAACTGCCAAAATCAAGACTCTCTGCTCACCTTCACTCCTTCATTCCTCGTTTCTCTCGCCTCTGGAACAAACTCCCCCACTCTCTTCAATCCCACTCCTCCCTCCAGGTCTTTAAAACAGCTGTTCACCACCATCTCTTACTTCCCCCTTCCAAAACCTTGGTCTTTTCTGCCCCCGTTAATTCACCCCCAGATCCACTTTTTTGAAATACCAACTTCTTTCCTGGAAGTCCTTGCAGTGTCCTTGTGTTTTATACTTCTTCCACCCCTCCTCCCCCAAAGCCCTTTCCCTCTCACAGATCTCCTGATGTCCCTGCTCTCAAATGTTGTGTTTGTGCTTCCCCTTCTCTCCCCATCTTGTCTACCGCTACCCTTGTTATATGTTTTGTGTGTCTGTTTGATTTTTTGTGTGATAAATGTTAGCTCTTTCACGAGCCTCGATCCTGTATACCAAAAAATAATCATAAAAAATTCATCAAAAGCTTGTGGAGTGCATCAATCTTTTCTGCCATGGTGGCCTCTGGGATATCACGGTCTTGGTTCAGAGTCAGTGTTGTTTCTCTCTCAAAGAAGTTAAGCTTCCCAGTTTTGTTGTGACGTATGAAGGGACATCGCTCAATGTTGTCGCCACGTCCTCATGAATTTCCTCGCTTTCCCATGGAGTGATTTAATGATTGCTCTAATTCTGATTTGATGATTACCTTCGCCATCGAAGGTGGACGGAGGTTATGTTTTCACCCCGTCTGTCTGTTTGCTTGTCTATGAACAGGATATCTCGAAATTATGGACGGATTCAGTCGAAATTTGGTGGAAAATTGGGGATGTGACATGGACGAAATGCTTAGATATTGGTGAAGAATCCCGATCCGGATGCCAGAATTTTTTAAAATTATGCTTCACCATTGAGAGATAGGCCCCAAAACGACGATATATCGCATGATATCTCAAAAATTGTGAACAGATTTGGACGAAACTTGGTGGACAGGTTATCTATCTGTGTGACGAGGACAAATCCATTCGATTTTGTTGAAGATCCGAATACGGATCTGGATACGAGAAGTTTTCAATTTTCCAAGTGATTCTTCACCATTGAATGATAGGACCAAAAGTGACATATAACATGATATTTCAAAAAGTTGTGGATGGATTGAGTGATAGGACCAAAAGTGACATATAACATGATATTTCAAAAAGTTGTGGATGGATTGAATGATAGGACCAAAAGTGACATATATAACATGATATTTCAAAAAGTTGTGGATTGTTTGAATGATAGGACCAAAAGTGACATATAACATGATATTTCAAAAAGTTGTGGATGGTTTGAATGATGGGACCAAAAGTGACATATAACATGATATTTCAAAAAGTTGTGGATGGTTTGAATGACGGGACCAAAAGTGACATATAACATGATATTTCAAAAAGTTGTGGATGGTATGAATGATGGGACCAAAAGTGACATATAACATGATATTTCAAAAAGTTGTGGATGGTTTGAATGATGGGACCAAAAGTACATATAACATGATATTTCAAAAAGTTGTGGATGGATTGAATGATAGGACCAAAAGTGACATATAACATGATATTTCAAAAAGTTGTGGATGGTTTGAATGATGGGACCAAAAGTGACATATAACATGATATTTCAAAAAAGTTGTGGATGGATTGAATGATAGGACCAAAAGTGACATATAACATGATATTTCAAAAACGTTGTGGATGGATTGAATGATAGGACCAAAAGTGACATATAACATGATATTTCAAAAAGTTGTGGATGGTTTGAATGATGGGACCAAAAGTGACATATAACATGATATTTCAAAAACGTTGTGGATGGATTGAATGATAGGACCAAAAGTGACATATAACATGATATTTCAAAAACGTTGTGGATGGATTGAATGATAGGACCAAAAGTGACATATAACATGATATTTCAAAAAGTTGTGGATGGTTTGAATGATGGGACCAAAAGTGACATATAACATGATATTTCAAAAAAGTTGTGGATGGATTGAATGATAGGACCAAAAGTGACATATAACATGATATTTCAAAAACGTTGTGGATGGATTGAATGATAGGACCAAAAGTGACATATAACATGATATTTCAAAAAGTTGTGGATGGATTGAATGATAGGACCAAAACTGACATATAACATGATATTTCAAAAAGTTGTGGATTGTTTGAATGATAGGACCAAAACTGACATATAACATGATATTTCAAAAAGTTGTGGATGGATTGAATGATAGGACCAAAACTGACATATAACATGATATTTCAAAAAGTTGTGGATGGATTGAATGATAGGACCAAAAGTGACATATAACATGATATTTCAAAAAGTTGTGGATGGATTGAATGATAGGACCAAAAGTGACATATAACATGATATTCCAAAAAGTTGTGGATGGATTGAATGATAGGACCAAAAGTGACATATAACATGATATTTCAAAAAGTTGTGGATTGTTTGAATGATAGGACCAAAACTGACATATAACATGATATTTCAAAAAGTTGTGGATGGATTGAGTGATCGGACCAAAAGTGACATATGACATGATATTTCAAAAAGTTGTGGATTGTTTGAATGATAGGACAAAAAGTGACATATGACATGATATTTCAAAAAGTTGTGGATGGATTGGGTGATAGGACCAAAAGTGACATATAACATGATATTTCAAAAAGTTGTGAATGGTTTGAGTGATAGGACCCAAAGTGACATATAACATGATATTTCAAAAAGTTGTGGTAAAATTGAATGATAGGACCAAAAGTGACATATAACATGATATTTCAAAAAGTTGTGGATGGATTGAGTGATAGGACCAAAAGTGACATATAGCATGATATTTCAAAAAGTTGTGGATGGTTTGAATGATAGGACCAAAAGTGACATATAACATGATATTTCAAAAAGTTGTAGATGGATTGAGTGATAGGACCAAAAGTGACATATAACATGATATTTCAAAAAGTTGTGGATTGTTTGAATGATAGGACCAAAAGTGACATATGACATGATATTTCAAAAAGTTGTGGATTGTTTGAATGATAGGACAAAAAGTGACATATGACATGATATTTCAAAAAGTTGTGGATGGATTGGGTGATAGGACCAAAAGTGACATATAACATGATATTTCAAAAAGTTGTGGATTGTTTGGGTGATAGGACCAAAAGTGACATATAACATGATATTTCAAAAAGTTGTGGTAAAATTGAATGATAGGACCAAAAGTGACATATAACATGATATTTCAAACAGTTGTGGATGGATTGAGTGATAGGACCAAAAGTGACATATAGCATGATATTTCAAAAAGTTGTGGATGGATTGAGTGATAGGACCAAAAGTGACATATAGCATGATATTTCAAAAAGTTGTGGATGGATTGAGTGATAGGACCAAAAGTGACATATAACATATTTCAAAAACTTGTGGATGGATTGAGTGATAGGACCAAAAGTGACATATAACATGATATTTCAAAAAGTTGTGGATTGTTTGAATGATGGGACCAAAAGTGACATATAACATATTTCAAAAACTTGTGGATGGATTGAATGATAGGACCAAAAGTGACATATAACATGATATTCCAAAAAGTTGTGGATGGATTGAATGATAGGACCAAAAGTGACATATAACATGATATTTCAAAAACTTGTGGATGGATTGAGTGATAGGACCAAAAGTGACATATAACATGATATTTCAAAAAGTTGTGGATGGATTGAATGATGGGACCAAAAGTGACATATAACATGATATTTGAAAAAGTTGTGGATGGATTGAATGATAGGACCAAAAGTGACATATAACATGATATTCCAAAAAGTTGTGGATGGATTGAATGATAGGACGAAAAGTGACATATAACATGATATTTCAAAAAGTTGTGGATGGATTGAATGATAGGACCAAAAGTGACATATAACATGATATTCCAAAAAGTTGTGGATGGATTGAATGATAGGACCAAAAGTGACATATAACATGATATTTCAAAAAGTTGTGGATTGTTTGAATGATAGGACCAAAAGTTGACATATAACATGATATTTGAAAAAGTTGTGGATGGATTGAATGATAGGACCAAAAGTGACATATAACATGATATTCCAAAAAGTTGTGGATGGATTGAATGATAGGACCAAAAGTGACATATAACATGATATTTCAAAAAGTTGTGGATTGTTTGAATGATAGGACCAAAAGTGACATATAACATGATATTCCAAAAAGTTGTGGATGGATTGAATGATCGGACCAAAAGTGACATATAACATGATATTCCAAAAAGTTGTGGATGGATTGAATGATCGGACCAAAAGTGACATAACATGATATTCCAAAAAGTTGTGGATGGATTGAATGATCGGACCAAAAGTGACATATAACATGATATTTCAAAAAGTTGTGGATTGTTTGAATGATAGGACCAAAAGTGACATATAACATGATATTTCAAAAAGTTGTGGATGGATTGAATGATAGGACCAAAAGTTGACATATAACATGATATTTGAAAAAGTTGTGGATGGATTGAATGATAGGACCAAAAGTGACATATAACATGATATTCCAAAAAGTTGTGGATGGATTGAATGATAGGACCAAAAGTGACATATAACATGATATTCCAAAAAGTTGTGGATGGATTGAATGATAGGACCAAATGTGACATATAACATGATATTTCAAAAAGTTGTGGATTGTTTGAATGATAGGACCAAAAGTGACATATAACATGATATTCCAAAAAGTTGTGGATGGATTGAATGATAGGACCAAAAGTGACATATAACATGATATTCCAAAAAGTTGTGGATGGATTGAATGATAGGACCAAAAGTGACATATAACATGATATTTCAAAAAGTTGTGGATGGATTGAATGATAGGACCAAAAGTGACATATAACATGATATTTCAAAAAGTTGTGGATTGTTTGAATGATAGGACCAAAAGTGACATATAACATGATATTCCAAAAAGTTGTGGATGGATTGAATGATCGGACCAAAAGTGACATATAACATGATATTCCACAAAGTTGTGGATGGATTGAATGATTGGACCAAAAGTGACATATAACATGATATTTCAAAAAGTTGTGGATGGATTATGACAAAACTTGGTGGACGAGTTGGTTAGGGGACAACAAGCCGATTTAATATTGGTTGAGGTCTGGATTCAGATCCAGCCTATCAGTTTGATACAAAACTTGTTCAGCTTGGTGGAGGTATGCGCTCTACCGAGTGTCGTTCTAGCTGCATATGTATCCGTATAAAAGTCGGTGTGTACACCTGGATAATCATTATAAACTAATTGTTGGATAAACCTTAATGTAAAACTAGTGGGAGTTGGTGATGAAGAAAATGAAGATGTGAAATTGAGGGAAGAATACAAGAAGGATGGAGAAAGGAATAGAGAAAATACAGTATTTACAAGATTGTGTTGAAAGACATGATAATGGTGGAGATTTATATTATGATGACAACACCATTGAGTGTTTCCCCCCCCCCCCTCCCCCCTTTTATTGATGTGTGTGCAGAGACAGAAGTCATTTTCATGTCCCCTGGAGAATAAGATGTGATTTATGGCAGTGAATCCATCATCGCTCCCTCATGTAAGCACTCCAGGAATGTAAGACAAAACATCAGGCTCTTACAGATGGCCGATCCAAGATTAAAAAAAAAAAACCAAAAAAAAAAAAACCAGTCTCCAGAACTACAGGTACCATAAACACTCCATGGACTTTATTGAACCGTTTGCACCCATTTTGAAGCCTACTTTGTCAATCTGTCACTTCCTTGTTCAAAATATCATGCCGAGAACTGAATAATTCAAGTGACTACTTCAGACGGGTCAGGTCTTTCCCTGATTCGTACAATAATGTCAGTCCGACTGTCACTCACGAAAGGAATTGCAGCCATTAACCCTCGGTGTTCACTGCAAGCGTGACGTCATTACTGCACAAACACATTTACACTCGAGCGTTGTCTTTCACTTTTTTCTTCCTTCCCTTTATCTGCTGCCATCTTCTGGATCGACTTTAAATATTTTTCCAAAACATCTCCAGCCTTAACTGTGTCCACAGTCTCTTCTACCTCCTTAAAGCAAAGACCTGGTCAATCACAAATCCCCTTCGTTTTTCGCAACAGCGTTCACTCCGACCTCGCTTATCAAACCCACCTGCAAATTCGATTAGAAGCACCTCGATCAGGTTCTATCTCAAATACTGCACTAAATGACTGTTATGATTATTTAAAATGGCTCTCTCTGCTATTTGGTTTGAGGATCAAAGCAGTGAACCCGTGACTCTTCCTGAATGGTGGTTTTCATGAAAATCTCTGCGTTTGTTGAAACTGCTCAAAAAGATACCTTGGAAATCAAGTCAAATTCTCTTCTGATCAGCAATCAATATCCTTGGTATCGATTTTACTGAAAACGTTCTCATGCCTTGTGTTTGTGTGAGGATGGAGTTCACTGACCCAGTGCTGATGCTCAGTCTCACTAATGTACCTGCTGAGGTCATTCGTCAAAAGTTTGTGGAATGCATCAATCTTTTCTGGTATAATGGTCTCTTTGGGGCATCACGGTCTTGGTTCCGACTCAATGCTGTTTCCCTCCCGAAGAGGTTCAGCTGCCCAGTTTTTGTGGCATACGAAGAGGGCATCACTCAGTGTTGCCATCATGTCCTCATGGATTTTCTTTGGGGCCAGCTTTCTTTCCGACCGATCATCCGTACATGTACTTTTGTGTATGCGATATTTCAAAAATTGTTGAATATTTAGCTTTCATATTGCAGATATCTATTCCTCATGACATTATATCATAGCTGTGATTGGCTGAATTATTTTGCCATCTTGGCTTGTGGACACGATGTTTAAAAAACCGTTCAAGATTTAGCTTCCATATAACACAGATCTATTCGTCATACTACGCAAAAGGCGGGGGACCTATGGTATCAGCTCCTTGTCTTTATTGTCTTCTCTTCTTCCAACACCTCCATCATTAATCTGATTTTATTCATCCTTTCAAAACAACATGATACTACAACCAATGAAATGTTCAGAGACATATCTTTCTTTCCCTCTTCCTCATACTATGAAGCCGCTGCGAGCACAATAAATTAGTTTGTTGCAAGTTGTTACAAGTTGAAAGTTGTTACAAGAGGATTGAGTAAAACTGAAAACTACGGCCTAGACAGCATTTGCTCGAGGATCATGATAGCAATGTTTACATTGGAGGTCGCTATGCTGTTTAGTGGTGCCGAGCACTCCGTTCTGCTGGAGTGGTTTCCTGAGCAAGCCGCTTGGCAACCGATAGCAAGCTGTTTGCTAACGGAACACACCCCGGAGCATATCTAAGTCTAACACGTGACCTTACATCCATAAACACATGGCATCTTCTACACTGGACATTGGATTTCCGGACCTGTCCAAATAGTTTTCATCACAACATACTGTTACAGCCATGGGTTTTGGGGTCTACTTACGAGGGGAGCCTCAGTTCCCCACAGACTGTCAGGCCTGAGGCCAATGAGCATGGATAACTCCATGCTCTGGTGGATTGCTAATCAACCACAAACGCCAATTAGTTGACCACATGGCTCAGGGTTCTCCATCTAATTACCCTTTACCTTGGAGTCATGTTGTTTTCTAGCCGGGTAAAGCACCCTCGGTTATGTACTGATCTTATTTCTTATAGATCTGAAGTACTGTATATGCAGCTGAGCGAACTGCCAGTGCACACCGGATATGGGGATGGGGTGAAAACGGACGTAATAACTCTACCAGGAAGGGGGGAGGGAACAAGAACAGAGGGCCACAGGGAGCATACAGTGAATTTCAAAACAATGAATTATTCAAAGCAATCAAAAATGGATGCAGGATTTTGGTAAAGCACAGGGACAGAGAGCAGAACTATCCCGATCTATCTGGCTTATACATCTTCCTTGTATAAACACATTACAATGGCGCCCCACCAGAATCATCTGTGGAAGGGTAGATAGAAAAGAAAGAAAGAGCAGTGTGAGGGTTTTCACGATCTCTTTGCTCACCAAGCATGGGCTGACGAACCCACACTGCCCATTCACTGAGGGAGGGGGTAAAAAGGAGGAATACCAGTTGGTTTTTAAGGTGCGTATTGAAGAGGTGTGAGTAAGGGTGCGAGGAGGAAACTGGAAAGAGGTGCGTATTTGTGAGGTCAATCTGAAAAGAACAGTTTATGGCTGTGCCTTTGTTGAGCTCCTTGCATCCAAAGTCGACGATCAGAAAAGAGAAAGAATGTGTGAGTGGACATATTTAACTTAACATGTGAGGCGAGAGATTACTTATGTGTGTGTGTGGTGATGATTGGCCTGGCCCTAATGAACGCGCCCTGCACGGTGCCTGAATCGCTCGTTTACCCAGCGCTCCGTCTGCCTCTCGCTCTCCAAGCTTCGCTCCACACCACCAGCTCCGTTCCACCTTTTGAAATCCCATCCTCCAAGAATCCTCTCTTAATGACCAGACCAAGAATGAACCCAGTTTACCGTCGGGGATGTGATGCTTTATATAGTGGCTTGGCAGGGGATGGGCTTTGGTGTGGATCAGGAGAGTCACTAGGTGTGGTTATCTGGATTTGTGGTGCGCCTGTTGGTGCACACCTGTTTTCCAGCACCACCCATGTGAGTTCACAGTTGAGAAAATGGTGTCATTACCTCCCGGACAGGCCACACATTGGAGATCTGTACTTAACATAGAGCTGGCGTCTTTGGCTGCGTTTTCCGAGCACGAAAGTTCGCTAGAAACCTAATTGGCATAACAAGTAAGCGGAGCGTCAGGGCTATTCAGGTGTTAATGGGTGAATAGGGCACATATGTGCTCCCTCTTATCGATGGTCTGAAGAGGGAGGGTTAGACGCCTATTGCCATCGCATCACACCGTCATTGCTGCTGCTTTGCAGGTGGTTGTGGATGGTTGTGTGGTGCTTGTAGTCTTATGATTGGCATTAGTTAGTGCTTTGGTTGAGGTGGCGTGGTGGTTCGTACTGTGGTTGAGGCATCGTAGTTGTTGAGCAATGGAGAGCATGTATAGCAAGCTGCTATAATGTTTTAATGAAGGGAAGTGTTAATAAATGTGTCTTAATTTTATTAGTCTAGTGTGGTTATTGTAGCGTTTGTAGTGGAAGAGTTTTATCGATTCGAACGATGAATATACAAATTCGATTCGATAGGGTTCCACGCAAAGTATTGACATGGGCATTGAGGAAGTTTAGAAGTGGAGGAATGGTTGATCAGAGTAGTGATGGCAATGTACAAAAGAGCACGCACAGCTGTAAGGACGAAGGACGGGAACAGTGGTGAGTTTGAGGTGAAGGTGGGAGTGCATCAGGGGTCGGTACTAAGTCCACTACTATTTGTAGCTGTGATGGAGGTGCTGGCTCAGAACGTAAAGGAGGGTTTACTGTGGGAGTTGTTGTATGCAGATGATCTGGTGTTGATTGCGAAAAGTATGGATGGACTGAAGGAAAGGATGAACAAGTGGAAATAATGTATGGAGACAAAAGGTCTGAAGGTGAATATAGGAAAGATGAAGGTGATGGCAAGTGATAAAGCATGTGGTGAGGTGGTAAGAACTGGGAAGTGGCCATGTGCTGTGTGCAGGAAGGGTGTCGGAGTGAACTCCATTCAATGTACAATGTGCGCTGAGTGGGTTCATCAAAAATGTAGTGGTCTGAGAGGGTCATTAACCAGTGTGGCAGCTACATTCAAATGTAAGGTGTGCATATAGGGAGCTGCAGATGGAGGAAATGTTGAGTTGGATCTTGGAGACGGCGTGAAGCTGGAAGGCGTGAAAACATTTTGCTACCTCGGAGACGTGCTGAATGGAGAAGGTGAATCAGACTCGGCAGCGGTTGCTGGAGTGAGATGTGCATGGAAGAAGTTTCGGGAACTGAGTGGCGTGCTGATGAGGAGGGGAGTGTCGTTGAAGCTGAAGGGAAAGGTGTATGCTGCATGTGTGAGAAGTGTTACGATTTATGGGAGCGAGACATGGGTCATGAATGTAGAGCAGCAACGAAGGCTGGAAAGGGTGGAAATGCGAATGGTTCGGTGGATGTGCGGAGTATCGTTGAGAGAGAGAGGAAGACAAATGATGAATTGCGAAAGATGATGGGAATAGAGCCTGTGATTGATGCTGTGAAGAGGAACAGGTTGAGATGGTTTGGTCATGTGTTGAGGAAGGATGAAAGTGACTGGTTGAGAAGAGTGATGGAAATGAATGTAGAAGGAAGTAGAGGACGGGGAAGACCGAGAAAGACTTGGCTAAAGATGGTGGAAGAAGAAATGTGGACAAGGGGGTAACAAGGAGAGATGCAGAAAATAGGGCAAAATGGAGAAGATTGTCATGGGGACCGCAAGGCTAACCCCCGATCTAGCAGGGAAAATGGCCTTAAAATGCATGTTGTGTGTGTGTTGTTGTTCTAGTGGAAGAGTGTGATGGAGGTGAAAGTAATGTGGCAGTTCGATTCTGGTGCACGATTCAAACCAGGTTTTAGTGTGCATATGCAAATGAGGTAAGGCGGTCATAGGCGCAGGTGGTGTGAGTTAGGTCGAGTTGTCTTGTATTTGTGTATTAGTTTACTTACTAGGAAATGATGAGAAAAATGGCAAAACCTAGCTAATCCCACACAACGCATAATGACCCATGTAACACACTACACAAAATGGAAGGACTATCTGCACATGTACTAAGGAAATAACTAACGAGGGACCTCTATGTTGGTTGTCGTTGCCTCGGAGCATGCTGGTTCGTAGAACCGCAACAATACCATTGCTCCCATATACTCTTACTCCTAAGAATATTGAACCAACTCGATGATATTACGGCACAGGTGGTAGTAATGCTGCCTTCCACATTCTTACTCTGGAAAGAAACCCAACTCCCATCACAATAACTAGAATGGCACTAGATATAGAGCATACCTCCGCCAGGCTGAACAGTTTATGTTTTGTATCCCACTGGGCCAGATCTGGATATGGACCTGAACCAAAATCCTTCGATGGGGGAGGTAATACATGCATTTCAACTGGGCCAAGAATAACTCTACCAGGACTCTCTTTTTATCAAATAAAAAAAATTAATTACACATTAAAACTCCCAAGACAACTTAATTACATACAAAAAGCAACTGCATGTGGCCTAGCAACAACAAAGGTTCATCTCAATGCATAAGATGGCCTCTTTCCTTTTCCACAAGGTACCAACTACCAAGTCCCAGATACACAGTCACCAAATGAGTCTCCTTCCTTGATATTGATGTTCCAACAACCCTTGTCGAGGATGACCAGATGTAGGGCTGCCAACATGTTGAAGCAAAAAGAAAAGAGACTCCGTTGGATAAATGGAGGAGGGGAGGGGGAAGAGGCAGTTCCAGCACAGCCATCATAGCTTTGTCTGCACAACTTCAGTTATCCATAAGAGTTGGATTGGTGCGATGAACACCAAGGTGGGATAGCAACAATGAACGCCAAGGTTGCTCAACTTGCAGGAATTTCTGGGTTCATTTCATGCACCATGGCAAGAATGGTATCATGTACCTATATGCCTGGGGGTTTACACATCACACTGATCACCAGGCTCTCACAACATTTGTTGTATTTGTGTGGTGTATTTTGTGTGCTATTTGTTAGCTGCTGTGTTTGTGTGATGTATTGACGACGTAGATGTATGGTCATACAGCACCCAAACAGATGTTTTCGGTTTTATTGCATCCGTTCACATTCCAATCATATGCATTTTATAGACGTACTCGTATTCCAATTATACGTACTCTATAAACATATGGGAGGTTTTAATTCCCCAGGTAATTGGCTTTAAACGGTCTATGTCCGATGTGCACTGGCAGTTTTGCTCAGCTGCATCCAATTAAGATCTGAACACAAGATAAGATCAGTGCATATTTGAGGGTGCATTCTCCGACTGGAAAACCACGTGACCCACAGGTAAACGGTAATTAGACGGAGGACCCTGCACCACGAGGTCAACTAATTGGCATTCGCTGTTGATTAGCAACCCGCTGGGACATGGAGTTATCCGTGCTCGGCGGCCCTCAGGTCCGGTAGTCTGGGAGGAACCGAGGCAACCCCCCTTTGTAGTAGATCCCGAAACCCATGGCTGTAACAATATTTACCTCCACCACCGTAGGTGGATGTAGGCTATGTTTTCACCCCTGTCTGTTTGTTTGTAAACAGGATATCTCAAAAAGTTGTGGATGGATTCAAACGAAATTTGGTAGCCAGGTTGAGAGTGTGAGAAGGACGAATCAATTCGATTTTAGTGAAGATCTGGAGCCGGATTTGAGAATTTTAAATTTTCTTAAGTGATTCTTCACCATTGAGTGACAGGGCCAAAAACAATATATAGCACGATATTTCAAAAGGTTGTGGATGACTTATTACAAAACTAGGTGGATGAGTTGGTTCGGTGACAAGAACAAGCTAATTAGATTTTGGTTCAGGTCTGGATCCAGATCCGGCCTATCAGTGGGATAGAAAACATAAACTGTTCAGCCTGGGGAGGTATGTGCTCTACCGAATGCCGTTCTGGGTTGTTCTTGTATTGGCTAACTTAAGCTCTCTCTACTACTCCTGCCTTAACTGCCCTTTACTTTGTGTTCTGTCTACCGTAAGATGCTCTTGGGAATGTTGGCTCCTCTGGAACGTTCTTCTTCCAAGCGATTCACCAATCATTTGCTCCCACAGTACATTTATCACACACTTTCTAGCTGGTTTTCTTTTTTGCATCTCTACTTTTAAATTTGAACTCTATCAAAAGCAATTTCGGATATTTCGTGCTGTATGATAAGAATCTTCAAATGTCAAGAACTCATAAAAATTTGAGGAAATGCAGTCCCTTTTTAGGTCATCTCATCTCGAAACTCGAAGAGATGAACTTGTAAAATGGGTCGTGATGTCCGGACGTCCGTTAACTTTTTGCTACTCCTCCGTTACCACCCGGTTGATTGCTCTGAAACTTGACACATGGATACAACAAGACAGTAGCCCGCGCAATCGCTAAGGCTTCAATTTCTCGATTTGGGGGAGGGGCAGGGGGAAGGGGGTGGGGGTGGAAGGGAGGTACTTTGGATCCCTACTCATCCCTTATTTTCAAACAAATTGCTCTGAAACCCAATATCACCCCTCTACTCAATGGTTCCCAGGATCAGTCGGTCTTCTCGCTTTTAATTTTGGATAAGGGGGGATAAGGGGGGTTCCCCCTATTCTCAACTTCAGGAGATGACAGTCAGCCCATTCAGAGCTATTTATTGTAATTATATTCAATCTAGATGACGTGCGCAGCACGTGATGCCAATTCGGGCTCAACTATCACATTTCAGAGTAGAGTGGTGTCAAATGTAGACCAGACCAGATGTGGCAGGCAGACTTCCTCCTCCGTCATTAGAGAGCCAGCTGGGTTTGTATGTACCAACAATATGATAGTAAAATAGTGATTCTGGGAGTATACCAGGTTGCACAAGCTTCCGATCCAAGACATTGTTAGTTTTGCTTTCAGCCAGATCTGAATCCACAACCTCTTGTTGGCAAATTTACCATCCTTGCCATGACTAGTTCACTATAGACCTGACTGAGGAAATGGGACGCCCTCTCCAGGCTTCTAAACCATGGTGCAGTGAGGCACATTCTTTGCTTATCTCCCAACTGTTAAAGCCTTCAAACACCAATCTAGCATAGGATTCTAGCAAACGGTCTCATTCACATTACTCTCCTCACAGCACAACCTTTATGACTCTCATCCGTAACCACCGGATTCAGCAAATGCAACACCACTTTCCCCAAAGGATTGACATCTTGTGCGTCACTCAACATGACCAAAGGAGCAATGGGAAAGGATTTTAAAAAAACAAAACAAAACAACACAAGCTGCAATTTAGTTTTTTCAAGCGTGTTTTTCCAAGCTCTCCACGTCAAAGTAAAGTATTTTTCCCGTTTGTGTTTTTGTGAAAACTGGACTGTTTATTTTACTGTGTATGTGTCTACTGTGTGTTCCTAGTAAGATCTCGGTTGTAAATCGTGCATACCTGTGTGTAATCGTCGGTTGTTCGTGCCGCGTTTTCAGGCCTGGTCTCTTGAGGCTTCCCTGTCTCATCGATGGTCGTTTGTTGTCTATTTACTTTCGTTCTCTCACTGTATTGCTTTTTTCTTTCTTTCTTTATTCACCCCAGATCCATTTTTTTTTTTGAAATGCCAACTTCGTTCCTTGAAGTCCGAGCAGTGTCCAATTGTTTGTTTTTTTTACCTCTCCCACCCACCCACTCCCTCCCACAGATCTCCCTGTTCTCTACTGTTGTACTTGTGTGCTTCCCTCTCTCTCCCCATATTGTCTCCCGCTCCCTTTATTATTTGTTTTATGTGTCTGTTTGCTTTTTTGTGATTAATGCTAGCTCTTACATGAGCCTCGATGTTGTATACAAAATTTACTTTGTGTTAAAATGTAATTAACAGGATTATATTAATCAATTGATGTCTTCAAATTATATCATCACAATATACATTAGAGTGAAAAACATTTATTTGCTCATCATGTGACAGCCAGTAACCATCATAAACAACACCTGACAAGAGGCTTTGTGGGTGGTAAATGGAGCAACTCATCCATCAAGAAGGCAAGAAGAGAACCTAGCACAAAGTGATGTCAAAGGCGGTGGATGGTGTGGCGATCGGAGACCGATTCAGGGTTATCAAGGTTTTCCCACCAGGAAGAGAGCAGTGGAGAATCGGCAATGCGTTTGAACCATGGCGAAAGTGAGATGGCACCAGTCTCGGCCTCTCTCAACATTGAGCAAACACCATGTAACGTCACCCAGCGACAAGTGTGCACCTCGTTGGGGTTGGGGTTGATGGCAAGGTCTTTGCATAGCAAAAGGACATAGTCGACCTCATGTTCACCCCATATGCCATCCGACGATGCCTTGTACAGCACTCTTGTCATAAATGTCAGGTCCTCTGGCTGGACCTGCATTGGAGAAAGGGAAAAAGGGGGCATGATAATAAGGAAGCATGATGAGCGAGTGGAGTGAGCTGGGTATGATGGAGCAAAAGAAGCACAGGGTTGACACTGGAATTATTGTTATGGACAAATACCTGAACACCGTATGTAATCCAACCTGGAACATTAAAAAACTTCTGAGATGCATTTTGAGCGTTTTTACCCATGTTAAAACACTGATCACAGGTTACTTTGTGTCATCTAGTTCTGTTAAGTCACATCTAACTTCTGGTGACATTCGTGATCAGATTTCTCCAAACATTCCTATCCTACACTGCTTCCCGAAGCTCTAGTCAAGACAGCTTAGTTGCAGCCTTTACCACATCCATCCAGTGCTTACAAGGTCTACCTCTTCCTCTTCTTCCTTCAGCATGGTTGATTTCTCCAGGTTTTTTATTTTCTGCATGCATGATGTGTCCAAAGTATGAGTTTCTGTTTTTGCTTTTTTTTTTTAAACAGTGATCCAAGGCTCAGGAAGGAGCCAATACATGTATCGAATGTAGTACAAGGTACAATATGGGTTTTTACTGGGATCTCAGCAGAAGATTGGTGCTCAGATGGGAACGCTAAACAGGCCAAATCCTGAGATATTACTTAGATGACTACCTCTGTGCAAAAAAACAACAACAACCTTCAATCAACGGTTTCCCTCCCCTTTGTATCTTCAATTTCTCACTGAAATCTCAGCAATCGGAATCAATTTTCAGTTTACAAGATCACGTAGAAAATACGTAGTTGTGCTCGCCAAAGCCCTTGACGTGTACGTGGCGTTATTTTAATTTCCATGAAGTGCATTAAAGGTGTCATCATCAAGTAGTGAGCAGCCACCAAAAGGGAGAAAAGGAAAAGTCATGGCAGGGTGGTTGGAGGCAAGCATCACAAGCGGTGTTAGGATGGGTTACATAAGGGCAAAAGGCAGGCCAATTAAGGTGTTCTCGGCAATGCCAACACAAAATATACCTGGATATTTCATAGAACATGATACCCCATGCAGTATTATTATTTTGTATGCAGTCTGTGGCTGCTAGTTGCATCATTGCTGAGTGTGGCTGTGTCGCTGATGCAGTGCCTCGTTGCCATCAAGCTGGTACTCATTTTGTCGACCTCGGAAGGATGACAGTCTGAGTCGACCCTCTTGGTGTTATTTAACGGTACTACAGGGGCTCTAACTCAAGACCCTAAGATCTTAAGCCAGCCATCTTAACCATTAATCCAACGGTGTGTTCAGTTATGACGTTTCTTGAAAAGCGCTCATCAAGTGGCTTAAGCCCTCAAGCAAGCACTCTATTCGAAACCATTGATACAGAACGACTCGCTTGGCAAGCACTAGCTAGCTGCTTAGTAAATGAACATACCCCAGATCTATTCCGCACAGTGTTCAAGTATAGTACTAATTAAAAAACAAAAATCCGGAGGTTTAGTGCTGCTGAAGCAGTCGTATATACCTCATCTTTGTAAAATGCAATAACACGACGTTGAGTTATTGATTTTTTTTATTGATCTTTATTGATCACTATCAAACGCAGCGTAAATCGGCAGCATACGTAGCCATATACACAGCATTGTCTTCACCCTGACACTCTCAACATGCCATAAGCAAATCTGGCATCATTGGGCCTTTCTGGTTGAAGATGAAGATCAAGATGAAGGGAAATCGGTAACTGTAACCACTGAACGGTACTTGAAAATTATCCATCAGGTCAGGGTTGCATTAGCGAGGAAGCTCCACATTGACAGGGCTGTGCAATGGTTTTTAACAAGATCAGGCCACATCTCACACTTCCAACAAATGGAATAGTCTCTAGAAAATCTTGATTGGGTGCTCCATTCTCTGGATGTCAACCCACTTGACTTTAATCTTTGCAGTTACCTGAAGGACTGAGTGTACCAGGGGAAACCTCAGACTATTGATGACCTCAAAAATGCAATTGCCACCAACATCAAAGCTATTCTCGTTCAGGAATGCAGCCGAGTTATCGTCAACTTCACCAGGAGGATCCACTTGTGTCTGCTACAGCACGGCAGACATTTAGAACATGTTTTGTGAACTGCCTTCTGAAATCACTAGTTTCATTTTAGTGTTACTTTATTCCACATATTACAAAGATTATTATGTACAAGTTTCATGTTTTCAATTTGAAATTAAAATATAACCCCTTGGGGGGCTGAGGGTTATTTCCCCACGTTTTCTAAGAAGATTTTAAAATCAATTACCTGAATTTGAGGTGAAACCCCCCACTCAATCTCTTTATAGGGAGCGTATCTGATGGGGAGCAGAACTCCATGAGAACTTGCTGTCCTGATGCATCGTACCAAATTTGGTTCATAAATCGGTCGGGTAGTTTGTGAAGAGAAGATAAAATGTTTTAGTCAAATGTTAACAGGCAGCCGGACACCGGAACCCACTCTATAAAAAGTATACAAATAACTTTGGGTTGTGTTTTTTTAATGAAACATCCTGTGTTAGTGTTCTTCAAAAGCATTATCATTGTAACTCAAAGTATTGTTATGTCTGTGGGGTAGGCAGTGATATGTAGTCAGGTAGATTTGTGTCGGTATCATGCTCCGGATGTCGGGTAAGAACCATCACCATGTAATTTTTGTTTAGCCGAATGTCGGAGTAAGGTGTATCTTCATCCCCATCATGAGGGGGTGGGGCATGTTAACTAGCTTAGGGCATAAGGATAAATTATACCTTGTAAGTCTTACCCGATATGATTTATCCTTTGTCCTTTTTGGCACTGCACCATAGACACCAGTGAGGAAATGCCCATTAATTGCACTAAATAAGAACCATAAAACCAACCGGAAGCCAGTTCTGAGCATGGCCATTTGGACGCACCAGCTACATCGCCAAGGAAGACAGGCAGGCCAAAGACACACCCCGAGGAGCCGTGATTGGCCAGGGTGGAGCAACTCGCTATTGGACGGGAGGGGTAAGAAGGAACTCATGATTGGCCAGGGCAGAGCAATAAGCTACCCGTTGATTGGTGGAGGGAAGGCCGAGGAGGAAGAGCGCCGATTGGCAAGGACCACCGATGACGACAGAGGCGAGCAAGAAGCGGCGCGCAGTTTGGTGGAGAAGCGCTGATGACGTCACGACCCCGACGATAAAAACTCTAGGACCGACATTTTCTCTCTTGCCTTTCCCCCTTCACGCTTTCATCTTGCCCTCAATGACCTCTTGCCCTTCCTCGCCTCTCGCATATTCCTCTGTCCCTCGACGTTCCTGCCTCTCCCTCACCCCTGGTCTTCGACACTGTTGCTGATACAATCCTTTGGCGTGCGAGGAGAACGGAGGCCTGACTTTGTGCACGCACGCCAAACGACGAGCGGTTTCCCGCCAACACCGGAGCCACGTCAAGATTGCGCGCTGGGGCCTGGACGATTGCTGACACGGCACCGATTTGAGTCGACTGCCACAATTAAACTATACACCCTTATTTTCCAGTTCTTTTATTCCCCATTTGTCAATGTTATAAGTCTGGTGTGAAGGATCCTATAGGAACTTAGTTTTACCATCTCGTTCTTGTTATCGGCATCCATTTTAATAAATCCTTTTATTTTCCTTGTACATTTCTAAACCCGTTTTTGTGCGAGTTTATTTTCAGCAGGTTGAAGACTGCACGGCGGGATCGCTCAGGTAAGCGCTTCAGTTTCCTCCCCTTTTCCCTTTCCTCCCGCGCTACATAGTAAAGTCCGCAATTGAACTGAACGCTTCGGAGTAAAAGCTCGCTATTGGCCATTCGTGATCCCTGTGGTGTTCACCTGAGGGAATCACACGACAGTATTTTAAAAAGCTAATTGGTATTCATTGTACGGGATCTCTTATTACGCCTATAAGGAACGTCACAGAAACCTTAAAGAGCAACACAGCATGGGATGAAGGATATAAAATATGAATTTTTGTGGGGAAATTATAGTTGTGATCAGAGAGGGGTTAAAATAGAAATAAAAAAGCAAAAAACAGAAACCATAAAAGGAGAATAAACCAACACAGATCAAAATAGAGGTCATGGCCTACATGTTCACGGTCAATGCCAAGTTCAGCCTCCAAGCGTCGGCAAGCAGCGCGGCGGACACCAATCGCTGACTCCTCCTCCTGCTCGTTTGGTACAGCCAGTGGATGACTGCAGCAGCTGTTCGTAAAGCAACCTGCTCATAAAAACAACGTACATGGCAGCATCATTTCCAAGTTGGTCACTGGGTTGTGCAACGCTTCAAGTTCCATTAAATATTACAGGAAATTTGGAGGTACATTGCTCTCCTTTGTGGGCCAGGGGCTCCTGCATCCTGTGTGCCTTAGCTGGAAGCTGTGGTTGTTAAAACTGACCATCATTAGCATTAGGAGGCCAATGCACAGGCTTGCTTCCCTCTCAGTGCTGAAAAACTATCTCGTTTATACACTATTGTTTCATTGATAGCCGGCGAAGCCGGTGTTGTCAATGAACGCGTACGTATTATGTTGAAAAAACAGATTATGCTGGATCCCTTGGCTTGATAATTTCGAAGCTTTGACGCACCAAATCGCTCAATGGAGGCCGCCATCTTGCGGATGCGGAAGTATGCATAACAAATTTGAAAAAGTTCCATAGGAGTTTGTTTCACCCGTCTTTGTTTAATTCACAATCTTATGCACCTCTAATTTGTAATTAAAATACTTTAAGACCAACCTCGGCCCGCACGGGCCTGGTTATCTTAAACGAAAATCGTCACCAAACACCGGAACCAATGAGATTCGAGCATTTGAAAAAATATTTCAAAAACCAAATCACTCAATGGAGGCCGCCATCTTCCGGATGCGGAAGTATGCATAACAAAATTGCGAAAAAGTTCAATAGGAGTTTGTTTCACCCGTCTGTTTGATTCACAATCTTATGCACCTCTAATTTGTAATTAAAATACTTTAAGACCAACCTCGTTATCTTCAACGAAAATCGTCACCAAACACCGGAACCAATGAGATTCGAGCATTTGAAAAAATACTTCAAAAAAGCTTATTACGCATTTCGGAGGCTGAAAACGGCATCAAATATTCTAAAATTGACGAAGAATTATTTTTTAGAAATCTCGCAGCAGTAGGGGATAGTTTTTCACAGCCGGAAATATCCGAAGTTGAGACGGAATTCACCGAAGTATATTTTATCAATTTTAATCTCATCCAGAATGCAAATGGTGTCATTTTAGGTCTGAATTTGCGAAATTTTGTGAGCTGACCAATCAGCGATCAGCTTAGGTCAGCCAATCAGCGCCATCGACACGGTTTCATTAACGACAGTCACACATTGCCATTGAAACGGCGCTATCGTCTGATCTGTCGGCACTGATCTTACTGCAAGCTAACTTCTTCTGGTGGGGGAAGCCGCAGTGCCCAGTGAGAACCAGTCCTGACAGCGACTGAAGTTAGAAGACTACACACATACTGTGAAAACGTATGTTAAGCCCAGTTAAAATTTCTTAAAATAGGCCCTAAGCCAGCACATCGTATAGTTACTTCCTTAAGCTTCTTGTGACATTTATTGTATGTCGGTATTGGGGAGGACTGTCTGCTCTTCTCTTTCACCAAGTCTTACCAGGTACGGTACCTACTACACCTACCTACTACCAACTACCTAACCCACTGATGCCATTGTGATGGGTAAAATAGTGGCAAGAGGCTTTGGCTTCGCCGGCTCATTGCGGCTTTGCAGTCGGGTACTAGTAAAATCTGAGCATACGGATTGGTGGAGACTCTATAGAGGTATAATGGGGGTGGGGTGGGTAAAGCACAAGTTATTAACGCACAGGTTGTAAACCTGGTGCGTTATAGCGTTTGCCTGGGAATTTCTGTCTCTCCAAAAGTGAAGCTCCAACAGTGTAGACGTTTCTGTCGCTCAGATGTGTAGACAGTTTCTGTCGCTCAGATGTGTAAACATGACGTCATCAAATCTATATTTAGGCTAATTGGATGTACAATATGTCTGATGTACAGGACCTTCTCTCTTTCAGTTTCCTTCTGGTCTTATCCCTCCTGCCTTCTCTGCTCTGCATCCCAACTGTTTGAACACGTTTAATAAGTAAACTGCTCTCAAGTAAAGCTAAGAAACTGAACTCTCAAGGACTTACCAGGAAAGGTGATTTTGGCAAATGAGCGTTGTTGCAAAAGCAATTCCTTCTGAGAGTTGAAAATAAATACACTGAAGGCCCGATGCAGCATTCCTGCCAGGGTCAAAGTGCAGGTAATGTATTTGTCTTATTGTGTTACCTGCTTGATTACAAGAAAATAACTTTTATTTGTGATGGAAAACAATGTATTTTTACATTCAAGAGGCAAAATGTTTGAAATAATAGGAAAATAAATGCCTTCAGCACCTTTGTTAATGTTCTTCATGAGATGGCACTCGTGCTTGCTGGAACTGCCTTGTGGCCTGTCAAGCTCATCTACCAGGATGCACGGTTCTTTTAGCAGGGCAACCTGCTGGGCATCCAACCCAACTGTCTGCTCACCCGCTTCCGTCGTTGTAATCCCACTCATATTTACCGCAGTTGTCCTGGAGTAAATGGACAATATGAAGAATAATCTGGACATTCAGTGTGCAAAAATGGTGGAGGTTTTAATCAACAACACAACACAACATGCATTTTAAGGCCATTTTCTGGTGCATCCCTCTTCCTTCCATTCCACATTGTTTTTATACAGGGTCTAATATAAGGCTCATGGAAGGGCTGGAACAAAAATTACACGAGCATGCACGCACACACACGAAGCTTAGGGGGGAGTGACATCACTTCCCAAAGCACTCTGGGTATTAGCAACACCATCTTTTTTATGATGTTGTTTCTCTCCGCACCGAGTTGGGTGACTAAGGAGGAATTTCCTCCTCCTCATGGATGCCAACACTTGGGGTTTTTCTGTACTTTTTCCTTTTTAAATACAGAGCGTTAATAAAGGAAGCAATTTGAAAATCATCCCTTTGACTCGGCCGGGTTTTGAACCGCCGACCTACCGGACTCGGAGTGGAAACTCTGACCGTTATGCCTCCGTGTGTTGCAATTCAAGATTGAAGTGGAATTTAATTCTTTAAAAAAAAAAAATCAACAAAACTCAAGGAAGTTGATGAAGCATCACCTCTTTCTCAAGGTGCACATATACACCACACACACACATTGCTCTCTCTTCCAGTAATCCCTTTCTGGTTAAACTCACAAAATCCGAGCTTATTTCACACCTCTTTTGGTCCTCTTCTCTACCGTTTAAGGAACTGCCACCCTAAGGATGTTCAATCCCACTCTTCGAGCAGGTGACGCACTACCATCCCAGGTCATCCACCCTCCCGACCTGCCATGTTTTATACCCCCATTAACTCGACCTAAACCAACCATATTACTTGCAGGTTACCGTTTCCTCCCCTTTTTCCTGTTCGTTCATTCCACAGCTTGCTGTGTCCAACTATGGCCCCAATGATCACCCACTGTCAGTTCGTTGCCTTTTTACCCTCTTTCTCTCTTCCATGAGCCAAAGTTTTGTATTTTTAAAAAACAAGAAGAAGAAAAAGAGCTTCTTCATACCAGTTAAAATAAACATTTTCAAACCATAGAAAACTTTCGGGAAGATAATTATCATTTCTGTGATTATCATTCATGCTTCTACATCCATTTCCACCGATCTTGCTTCTCAGCCCAAACATATTCCCCCTCCATGCGTACGTAAAAAGTAGATGGACTCATTCTCCATCAGCGAGCGTTTTGTGAACCCAATGCATTTTTTATATTTCTACAAGTTCCGGTTCTAAAGCTTGTGGAAGAGCTGTCACACAAATTGCAGGAAACAAGACGAATGAATAGACAGAAAATCTGTGCATTCCGTTTACTCCTTTCAACAAAATTAATCAAAACCTTTCACACAAATCCAACCACAACTGCAGGTGCAGGTGCAGGCACCACTTACGTTCTGGATTCAACTCACCAAGAGCTCTTGCTCCGAATATTTTGTATTTTTGACGAAGTTTTGCGGCTCACGTACCCCGATCCTCTTACCCCATTGGCTGCTGTAACCACGCAACTGAGAAGGCGTCGCATAAGGAGAGGCTTGGCTGTCCAATGGGAACCGAGGGGGCGCGGTCACGTCATCACGTGAGAGAAATAATTGCCTTGCAACAAGGTTATTGAAGTGCCGTTCAGGTGAATAGTTCTTTATCAATACGCGATGCAAAGTGCGGAACAGTGAATCGTAACAACGGAGGGTGTGCAAATGTCAGGGTGGATTCGTTTGTGTGACAATGAAATTATTCATAATACCATGGCCTGTAATTACGTGTAGATTAAGATATGCACAGGTGTGATTGGCAAACAGAAAAAAAGCTCACTTTGTTAACTTCCGGGAAGATTTAAAACCGTTAAGCTTACCTGAATTTGGTACGTGCTTCAAGCCTCCTTACACAAGGTTCAGAATTTAAAAATGAGAGCACGGACAAAAAACATAGCCATAGGTAGGGGCGGTAATGCAGGACAGCTCACAGGCAAAAGTTTCCACGATTTGGATTTTTTTAGTTGGGGTTATGAATTATGATGCGATACAGCACAATAAAAATAAATTAAACAACAAAGCCAAGAAGCAATGAAACAAGAAAAGAAAAACCGTAGAAGGAGGACTTCCAGCTCGGCTCAGAAACACTAACGATGCACCCTGATTACAAAAACGATTAAATACACCGTTATTATTTCCAGCAGGAAAATGTACATCAGACAATAGTTTAATTGTGACATAGGTGAATTTAAAGCCTGAGTTCTGAAACGTGGCTCACCTGAATGAAGCAATGCTGAAACAAAAGCACGAAATACTACGCGAAGTAAGCAATATGAATATGAGATACCAAAAACATGTGGTTATACATGTATTTATATATATATATTTATATAGATATGGGATGGGCAAAGTTCGGCTTGGGTTCTGGGTGGGTTTTTTAACTGGGTTCCACATGGGTCTCATCTGGGCTGCCGATGTCATTGTACAACTAGAACGACACTCTTTGATGTCATATCCCACCTTACAAAGCTGGCTGGGGCCCACATAACATGGGTTTTCGTCGGTTAGGTGGGCTGACTGGACTTTGAGTGGGCTTTGAACTAGGCCACATGTGGCTCCCAGGTGGGCCAAGCCAATGTTGGTTTCCGAAGTTTTAAAAAATGGCAGCGAAGCAGCTGCCAGCCAACGTGTTATCGAGACCAGTTCAACTACAGTTTTAAACGTGAGTTTGTTGTTGTCTGAAGTGAATCATTCTGTTTGAAGAAACGTTCTAGTTTCCAATCAACAGACATGTTGTAGACCCCAGGGGCGGATCCAGGGGGGTGGGTGCGTGCAGGGGGTGCGCACCCCCCCTTCGATCCAGGATGAGGGTGCAGGAGTGCGCACCCCCCCCTCCCCCTCCCCTCTGGATTTTTGATAAATTATAAGCTATGAATATCCTGGAACAACCCTCGTGTCCAGATGATTCTTGAACAAGGAACGTTCCAGGCAGCTTACCAACGCTCAGAGGTTTAAAATCACTTTTGCTTTATTATAAAACACTCCAAGTGCGACGGTAAAAAAAACCCAAACTTTCATCACATAAATCCATCGTCCAAAGCGAAATAAACAGCAGCAGCCACTCCAGCGGATATGGCGCGAAGATGACGACGTGGCGATGACGCAACACATGGGGTTTTTTTTTTTTTTTTTTTTTTTTTTTTTTTGTATACAATATCGAGGCTCGTGAAAGAGCGAACATTAATCACACAGAAAGACAAACCGACACATAAAACATATAACATAGGGAGCGGTAGACAAGATGGGGAGAGAGGGGGAAGGACACAAACACAACATTTGAGAGCAGGGACCGAGAGACATGGAGACATCGAGAGATCTGAGAGAGGGCGAGGGCTTTGGGGGGGGGGGGGGGGGGGGCGTGGGAAGGGGGCAGTGGGAGAGGTATAAAACATATGGACACTGCCAGGACTTCCAGGAAAGAAGTTGGAATTTCAAACAAGGTGGATCTGGGGTGAATTAGCGGGGGTAGAAAAGATCAAGGTTTTGGATGGGGGAAGATAAGAGATGGTGGTGAACAGCTGTTTTAAAGACCTGGAGGGAGGAGTGGGATTGAAGGGAGTGAGGGAGTTTGTTCCAGAGGCGGGAGAAAAGAGAAATGAAAGAGTGAAGGTGAGCGGAGAGCCGAGATTTCGGCAGTTTAACCATCAGAGGGTTGCTGGCAGATCTTGTGCGACCTGTAGGAATATTTGGGGGACAGAGCACAGAGAGAGCTGGGGGTGCAAGGCCGGAGAGGAGTCGGTAGAAGACAGAAAGACCACCTACCTGCCTGCGGTGAGTGAGTGAAAGGCCCTCAGAGATAGCTTCATCGCGGGAGATTCCAATAATTCTGAAAGCTTTGGTTTCAACAGCGTGAAGCCGAGCTAGGTGTGAGGCAGGAGCACCGGCCCATAGGGGAGAACAGTATTCCATTGAGCTGCGGATGAAAGCCTTGTATGTGGTGAGGAGCTCAGGTGTGCCGAGGAAGGACTTCGCACGACGGAGGATGCCCAGTCGGCGACTGGCTTTGGAGGCCAGCTTGGAAATGTGGTTTTCCCAAGAAAGATCATGGCAGATAGTGAGACCCAAAATCTTGAGCGACAGAACTTCTTGGAGAGGATTGTTGAGAAAGTAGATGGGAGGGTTGTCCAGTCGATCTTTTCGGAGAGACATAGTAAGAGTGTGAGATTTGTCAGGATTGAAAGACATGTTCCACTTGTTTGACCAGTCTGTGATTTTGTCCAGGTCTTCAGAGAGTGAGGAGGCAGCAGACTGCCGATCTGAGGGAAGAGGAATGGAGCGGCAGAGAGTGGAGTCATCAGCAAAGAGATAGAGAGGATTTTCGAGAGAGTCAGAGAGATCATTGATGAAGACCAGAAAAAGCACAGGGCCCAGAACACTGCCTTGGGGAACTCCAGCCTGAACAGGAAGAGGAGATGAGAGAAACCCATTCAGGGCCACACGTTGACGACGACTAGAGAGGAAGTCCGCCAGCCATGCGTGGAGATTTCCATGGATACCAAAGGAGGAGAGTTTGGTGAGCAGAGCGGGGTGCCAGACCGTGCCGAAGGCACGTGATATGTCGAGGGAGACAGCTCTAATTTCCTGTTTGGCATTGAGGACCTCCATCCATTGTTGAGACAGCAGAAGCAGCATGTCCAGAGTAGAGTGACCTGGTCTGAAACCAAATTGATGATCAGAGATCAAGCCATTGGAGAAGAGGAAATATTTCATATCAGAAGCAATGATGGATTCCATGACTTTGCTGATAATTGGGAGAAGGCTGATTGGTCTGTAGTTGCTAGGATCTGTTTTTGCACCTTTTTTGTGCAAAGCGGTGATGTTGGCTGATTTCCAAGCAGATGGCAGTTGACCTTGAGCAAAAGAGAGGGTGAAGAGAACAGAGAGAGGGTGAGATAGAGCAGCAGAGCAGGATTTTAGGACCCGTGGGCTGATGCCGTCGGGTCCAGTTGCAGAATCAGAGTCGAGGTTTGACAGAAACTTTTCCACCTTGTCAGGAGGAAAGGACACGGAGTCCAGGAGCAGCAGGGTACGACTGGGTATGGTGGGTACAGAGAGGGATGGGTTTGGGACACAAGATTTAGAGGCAAACACAGAGTTGAGGCATTCAGCTTTTTCACGTGCGGAGTCAGCTGTGTAGCCGTTTGAGGTAAGGGAGGGGATGGAGGGGGAACAAACACCAGAAACGGATTTGACCAGACGCCACCAGGATTTGGAAGAGGGAGACAGATAAGAGAGTTCGGTCTTGAGAACGGAGAGATATTGTTTCCTGGCTCTCCTGAGGGTGGACACACACTTGTTTCGGGCTTTGTGAAAGGAAATGAGATTTCCTTCCGTTGGATTTGCTTTCCAGGAGACGAAGGCAAGTTGTTTCTGGGCAACAGCCTCACCACAAGATTCCGTGTACCATGGACGGGAGGAAGGGTATGACAACTGAAGACGAGATGGGATAAATCTGTGCATGAGAGAGAGCAATTTACTTTGGAAGAATTCCCAGGATGAGTTGATGTCAGAGGTGGTAGAGATGGGAGACCAGTCCAGATGATTGATGGCTGCTTGAAGACCGTGCCAGTTGGCCTGAGTGAAATGCCAGACTCGTCGACGCTGAGCAGGCTCCCTGAGGATGGTCAGAGAGATGTCCACTTTAACAAGGACATGATCAGATGTTCCGATCGGAGCAGAAGAAGAGCAGCAGACATTTTCAGGGAAGTTAGTCATAACCAAGTCCAGAAGAGAAGATGTTCCGTTGACTGAGATCCGGGTCGGGAAATTGACAGATTGTGTCAGTCCCAGTGAGTCGCAGAAGTCCTTTGCTGAGGAGCCATGGCTGGTGAGAGAGGTACCCACACCCAGCCAACTGGCATGATGACAGTTGAAATCACCACATATGAGGAAGAGAGAGTTGGGATGAGTAGATAGAAGTTGGTCCATGTCATCAGACAGCGAGATGTAGATGGAGTCATCACTGTTTGGTGGACGGTACAACACACATATGAACAAGAGGTGGGAGCGAAGGGGAAGCCGTAGCCAGAGGTATTCCTGGGGGTGAGGTGGAGAGAGTACAGTGCAGGGCGAGTGAGGAAGAGAGTTTTTGATAAAGATAGCAACCCCGCCTCCAGGACGAGGCTCAGGTCTATCATACCGGAGGAGGGAGTAGCCCGGGAGAGATACTATGGAATCAGAGACATCATAAAGGAGGAAAGTTTCTGTTAAGCAGATCACGTCTGGTTTGACAGAAGCAACCTGTATGGAGAGATCGGTTAAGTTTGAACGAAGGCCCCGGATGTTTGAGGTCCATACCGTTAATGAAGAGGAAGGGGGAGCATCAGATACAGAACAGGGGGGAGGAGGGGTAGGGTAAGATGTGGAAGAGGTGGAAGAGGTAGGGAGAGCTGTTGAAGGTGTGTCAGAGATTTCAGAATAGCTCGGAGAAAGGGAAGGATGGGGCGGACAAAAGGTTTGATGGTGATTGGGTGAGCCACAATGAGGTGTTATTTGAGGAGGGGGAAGAGCGAGGCAGAAGGTTGGGGGAGATGGAGGTGAGAGTTTGAAGGGGGAAGAAGCGGGGAGGACGCTTTGAGGAGGGGGAGTGAGCGGGGGGAAATTGAGAAGCAATGAGGGTGGGGAGATTTGAAGGGGAGGGGTGAGGGGGGAGTTTGGGAGGGAAGGGACAAGGGGAGGGATTTGAAAGGGATGGGATATGGGGGAGATTTGGAGGGGAGGGGTGAGGCAGGAGTCTAGGAGGGGAGGGGCGAGGGGGCGTCTTGGCGGGGAGGGGTGAGGGGGTAGTTTAGGAGGGAGGGGGCAAGGGGGGAGATTTGAAAGGGATGGGTGATGGGGAAGATTTGGAGGGGAGGGGTGATGGGGAAGATTTGGAGGGGAGGGGTTATGGGGAAGATTTGGAGGGGAGGGGTGAGATTGGATTTTTGAAAGTGTACGATTTATGGGAAACGAACATTTATTGCAAAATGAGTTTCTTGTGACCTTCGAGTTAAAAATACGTTTAAGGACGCTGGATGGAGGATGGAGTGCAGGAGAGTTTAGGGAATGTAGAACAAAGGCACTATAGGAGATGGATATTTTTTTTGGGATGAATTGATTTGGTGAGCAAGTCGAAAGCAGCCTTTTAAAGAAGAAGAAGAAAAAGGTGTTATAAAATATGACGGAATACATAACTTGAGGGGAAAGTGTAAACATTGAAGGTTAATGAGTGAAAACTATCTGGGGAAATGGGGGAGAAACACGTGGTCGAAGAACGAACGAACGAATAAGAATGAATAAACGAATGAGAACAGAGAAGGAAATGTTTTTTTTTTTTGTTTGTTTGTTTTTTGAGTTGAGATTTACACAAGGAAGTAGGCTATGGGTGAAAAGCCTGGGAATACAGAGAACGAAAGTTATTGGATCACAAACGACGGACCACTGAGAGAAAAACAAAGCCTCAAGGTTGTACAGTGCACACTGTACAAGGCCTTGCTCGCGACACGGCAAACAGACGATCAATTTATGAAAGATAAACACCGAGAAACAACCAAAGTTGCACACAATAACTTCACACACCGAAAGATAAATACAGTTTCGACAAAATACAATTGTGAACAGACTTAACTTCGAAAAACGTGGAGACCGTGTGGAGCTTCGAAAATCCCTGCCGCCGTCTCCAAGATCTCGCGAGATCTCTCCTTGCGTAAGCATTAGCGCGCGCAGCATCGCGCTTCATATGGGTGGAGCATGAATTGAATATGTGATGAGGAAAACATGGGTGGAGCATGAATATACAGCATTATGTGGCGGACACGAAAGCACTGACGTGGTGACATCACCCCGCACACCAAGTGGGGATGGGCCACGCCAGGGAGAGAGGCGTGGCCTCACGATATACACGGGGCGCGCAGCCTTGAGCAGCAGTGCTGCAGTTTGAGTACTTTCAATAAAGACTCTTTTATGAACCGCGTTGTCCGCTTGCTCCTTGCGTAAGCATTAGCGCGCGCAGCATCGCGCTTCATATGGTGACCTCGACGTTGGATCTGCCGTAGCGATCCTTCCGAACACGACGCCATTGCAATGTCGATTAAACTTCCCGAATTTTGGGAGGCCCAGGCCGAAGTCTGGTTCGTTCAAGCCGAAGCCCAATTTCAGCTTCGGCGCCTCACCGGCGACGACACGCGCTACTGCCACGTCGTCGCCTCCCTCGGGCCCGGCACGGCCGCTCGAGTTGTGTCCGTCCTTCGCCACCCACCGGACGGCCACAAGTACGAGGCACTCAAGTGGCTACTCCTAGCCACGTTCGGCCTCACGGACGACGCACGGGCCGACTGCCTCCTGGATCTCCCCGAGCTCGGCGACACGTGCCCGTCGGTCCGAATGGACCATATGCTGTCACTGTTGGGCGACGAAGCCCCCGGTTCTCTATTCCGGGCGCTTTTCCATCGCCAACTTCCAGCGCAGGTTCGCCTCGCGTTGGCCGGGACCGTGCTAACGGAACCCCGAGCATTGGCCGCCATGGCGGACAGGTACTTCGCAGCTTCGGACACGCGGGCGAGAGTCGGTACGGCCGTCACGGACCTCGAGGCTGATGCTGCTGATGCTGCTGATGATGCTGATCCACAGCATCAGCTTACACAGCATACGCAGCATGCTGATACGCCCCTCGTGACCGCCGCCACGCCCCGCCCACCGCTGCGGCGAAAACCGCCACCGCGGGGAAAACCGCCAACTCCACTGGCCTGGCGGAAGCAGCCGCACTCCTCCAGCTCCACCACCTGGTGCTGGTTCCACGTCAAGTTTGGCCACGAGGCTCGGCAATGTCATCCGCCATGCTCCTTCAACAGGTCGGGAAACGCCCGGGCCGGCGCTCAATAGTGGCGATGAGCGCCGGCCGTTCGAGCAGCCTGCTGTTCATAACGGACACCTTATCCGGGTGCCGTTACCTGTGCGACACGGGAGCGCAGGTGAGTGTCGTTCCCGCCGGTACGTCAGACAAGCACGCCGCGGGCGGAGGCCCCGCGCTGCTTGCCGCGAACGGGAGGCCCATCCGTACGTACGGAAAACGCTGCCTCTCTCTGCGGTTCGGAGGGCAGGTTTTCCGATGGACGTTCGTCACCGCCGACGTGCCCATGGCACTGCTTGGCGCGGACTTCCTGTGCGCTAATGGGCTCCTCGTCGACGTAAAGCGCAGACGTCTTGTCCAGGCCGAGACGTTCAGCTCGCTCGCTTGTGCGCTGCCCAGCTCGTCGAGCAGCTCAACGAGCGGCTTGCCAAGCGGCTTGCCGAACGGTTCGGTTCCGGCCACGTTGATCTGTACGCTTCCGGCAGCGGACGCATTCACCCGCCTCCTCGCCGGCTTCCCGGCCCTCACGCGGCCCACCTTCTCGGCGGGGGCCGTCAAGCACGGGGTGGCCCATCACATCCCCACCGTCGGGCCACCGGTCTACGCCCGGGCACGCCGCCTCGAGCCGACGAAGCTGGCGGTGGCAAAAGCGGCGTTCGCTACCCTGGAGCGACTCGGCATCGTTCGGCGCTCAGAGAGTGCTTGGGCGTCGCCGCTACACATCGTGCCGAAGCCCGGCGGGGGATGGCGACCGTGCGGGGACTATCGCCGTCTCAATGACGCCACCACTCCCGACCGCTACCCCGTCCCCCACATTCAGGACCTTTCCGCCCGTTTGGCGAGCATGTCCTTCTTCTCGAAGGTGGACCTCATACGCGGCTACCATCAGGTCCCCGTCAGGCCGGAGGACGTCCCGAAGACGGCGGTCATCACGCCATTCGGACTCTTCGAGTTCCTGCGGATGCCCTTCGGTCTGAAGAATGCGGCTCAGGCGTTCCAGCGACTGATGGACAGCGTCCTGCGCGACTTGGATTTTGTCTACGTCTACCTGGACGATATCCTCGTCACCAGCGCGTCCTGCGAAGAGCACCTACGCCACCTCCGCATGCTCTTCGAACGCCTGGGCCAGCATGGCCTGATTGTGAACCCCGCAAAGTGCCGGTTCGGCGTCGCCGTAATCGATTTTCTGGGGCACCGTGTCACCAGGCACGGAGCCGTCCCCCTGCCGGCCAAGGTGGAGGCGGTGAAGGGGTTTCCGCACCCCCGCACGATCAGAGGGCTGCAGGAGTTCCTGGGCATGGTGAACTTTTACCATCGGTTCCTGCCCCGTATCGCCCAGCTCCTGCGGCCCCTGCACGAAGCTCTCCGAGGTAAGCCGGGCAAAGGCGACGTTACCTGGACCGAGCAGATGGACACGGCGTTCAAGGGCGCGAAGCTCGCCTTGGCTAACGCCACCATGCTCGCGCACCCGACGCCCGATACACCGATCGCCCTCACCACCGACGCCTCGGACTACGCGGTGGGCGCGGTGCACGAGCAATGGGTGCGTGGAGCTTGGCAACCGCTGGCGTTCTTTAGCCGGCAGCTTCGCCCGCCCGAACGCCGTTACAGTACCTTCGACCGCGAGTTGCTCGGGCTTCACTTGGTGGTCAGGCACTTCCGCCATCTGCTCGAGGGCCATGCGTTCATGACCTTCGTCGACCACAAGCCGCTGATCTTCGCGATGGGCAAGGTCACCGAGCCGTGGTCGGCCCGGCAGCAGCGTCACCTCTCGGCCGTGTCCGAGTACACGACGGACATCCGGCACGTCGCGGGGAAGGACAACCCGGTGGCAGATTGCCTTTCCCGGGCCGTCGCCCACGCAGTCCACCTCGGCATCGACTATGCCCGGATGGCAGCGGACCAGGCCGCTGACCCCAACGTCCAGGCCTTTCGGACCGCCGTCACGGGCCTCCGCGTCACCGAGGTGCCGTTCGACGGCGCGGGCGCGGCCCTCTTGTGCGATGTCTCCCTCGGGCGGCCTCGCCCCATCGTGCCCGCGGGCTGGCAGCGCTAGGTGTTTGACGCCATCCACGGCCTGTCCCACCCGGGCGCGAGGGCCTCCCAAAGGTTGATCGCCGACAAGTTCGTCTGGCATGGACTCCGGAAGGCCGTCCGCGGCTGGGCCAGGACGTGCCTCGCGTGCCAGCGCGCCAAGGTGCACCGGCACACCCAGGCCCCGTTGGCCCCGTTCACGGTGCCGGAATGCCGGTTTGACCATGTCCACGTGGACCTGGTGGGACCTCTGCCCCCCTCGCGGGGTTTCACCCACGTCCTCACCATGGTGGACCGCACCACCCGGTGGCCGGAGGCCGTGCCCTTGGCGTCGACGACGGCGGCGGACATCGCGCAGCTTTCATCGCCACCTGGGTCGCCCGGTTCGGCGCCCCCTCAGACATCTCGTCCGACCGCGGCCCCCAGTTCACCTCGGAGCTCTGGGGGGTGGTCGCGCAGGGGCTCGGGGTCTGGCTGCACCGAACCACGGCCTACCACCCCCAGGCTAACGGCCTGTGTGAGCGATTTCACCGCTCATTGAAGGCCGCGCTCCGGGCCACCCTCCCGCGACGGCGGCTGGGTCGACAGGCTCCCCTGGGTCCTGCTGGGCCTCCGGACGGCGCCCAAGGAGGACATGCGCGCATCCGCGGCGGAGTTGGTCTTCGGGCAACCGCTGCGGGTGCCGGGCGAGTTCCTCCCCGACTCAACGGCACCATGGTCCGCGGCACAGCAGCGCTCCGCTCTGCAAGAGACCGCCCAGAGGTTCGCCCCGGTGCCAACGGCATGCCATGGGCACCCACCGACGCACGTCGCCCCGGAGCTTCGCACGGCGGAGTACGTCTTCGTCCGCCACGATGCCCACCGGACACCACTGCGGCCCCCGTACGACGGGCCTTTCCGCGTGCTGGAGACCGGGGCGAAGCACTTCACCCTGGACATCGGCGGTACTCCTGACCGCGTTTCTGTAGACCGCCTCAAGCCGGCCCACCTCGACGTGGACCATCCACCGCCAGTGGCCCGACCCCCGCGTCGGGGCCGCCCCCCTGCGGGCGGACCCCCGGCACCGCCCAGCCCCGCCGCCACGCCGCCCCCTGGTCCTGCAGCCGGAGGCATCCCAGATAGCATCCCTGCATCCCAGACGCCGCCAGTCGCCAGGGGGCGCTTCGGCCTGGTCATCCGTTTGCCCCGCAAACTGACCCTTCAGGTGCATGGCGATTCTGGAGGGGCGCGTGTGGCGGACACGAAAGCACTGACGTGGTGACATCACCCCGCACACCAAGTGGGGATGGGCCACGCCAGGGAGAGAGGCGTGGGCTCACGATATACACGGGGCGCGCAGCCCTGAGCAGCAGTGCTGCAGTTTGAGTACTTTCAATAAAGACTCTTTTATGAACCGCGTTGTCCGCTTGCTCCTTGCGTAAGCATTAGCGTGCGCAGCATGGCGCTTCAATTACATTGAAACTCGTTTACAGCGGAGCACAATTATAATGGTTGGAGTACAGTTTGCACAGAATTCAAATTTATCTTCAAGTTTGTGTCAATTATTCGTGTGTGTACAGGATCGATACTCATGTGCTATGTCGACGAGTTCATTAAATCGCTCGACGTGGGGTCACTGATCTCGACAACCACTGTAGTCAGGTTCACTATGTTCTTTCGTTCGAAATCATGGTAGATTAGCAAACCTCTACATTTTTGGAAACGTTATTACATGGAAAATCTGAAAATCAATGTTTACATTTGCCAATTCCGAACAATTCGATTCGACCAATTCGACCAATCGACCAATTCCATTCGACCAATTCGAACAATTCGACCAATCGACCAATTCCATTCGACCAATTCGACCATTCGACCATTCGACCAATCGCTTCGATCGACCATTCGACCATTCGACCAATTCGATCGATTCGATTCGATTCGATTCGATTCATCGAATTCGATTCGATCGACCATTCGACCAATTCGATTTGCCAATCAATTTGACCGACCTTTGCTTGTGTGGAACGGACTGTGAAAACGATGCGGACTATATTGTCGGATACGACACACAGGACAGTGATGACGAACTCTAAATGGCATATTCTGTAATCGTGTATGTTTGATGCCATTGACTGCCTGTGTATATTTTGTCATTGACTGCCTGTGTAGATGTGAAGTTATACTGACTGCATGTGTATATATGATTTTGCTGACTGCCTGTGTATGTTTGGTGATATGAATTATTGTGACACATTTTAATGTTATTAACTACCTGTACAAAATGATAACATGTATTTGATTATGCAACTTATCGCGAATATAAAGACAGTATTTTGCAATTCAAAACCTTTGATTCGTGTCTTACCATTCCCCATAGCACTAATTTGATACTTTCATTGGATTCCTTGTCCCTGAAAATATAGGTTTAGTATATTTTAAAAAGTTTTTAGGGTAATTAGAGGCAGAAATAGAACAAAATATGTATTTTACAGTGGCCATTTTGAAAATCCAAAATGGCCGCCATACAGGTATCTCTCCAAATGTAAACATTGATTTTTAGTTTCCTTATGCTATAACCTTTCCAAAAATGTATAGGTTTGCTAATCTACCATGATTTTGAACGAAATATAATTTATTGACATAGTGAACCTGACTACCGGATAGCACATTGGCTGATCGATCTGACGCCAAACGTACGAACCGGCCGCCATCTTAACCACTCGCATTGATTCTCCAAGAAAGCTCGCGTTAACACTCCTGCCAATACATATATAATTTTTGATTCGTTATTACTGTAGCGGTTCCCGCTGGATGTACACAATCGCCTTGCACCTGCCAGGACGCGGCCAGGGCGCAATCGCCATGCCGGGCTCGTCCGGACGGGCCCAGACGCGCCTCTCCCGGGCATGCCCGGACTCGCTGTTCCCGGGCACGCCCGAACCTCCCGGGCACGCCCGGTCTCGTCTTTCCCGGGCATGCCCGCTCTCGCCTTTCCGAGCGCCCGGGCACGCCCAGCCTCGACTTGCCAGGCCGCGTCCAGGACGCCCGGGCATGTCCAGACTCGCCTTTTCAGGACTCGCCCTTGACACCCGGGCATGCCCGGTCTCGCTTTTCCCGGGCAAACGCTCCGGCATAAATGTGTATATATATTGCTGCCCGATAAACGGGCTTGGCAGAGTACCCGAGTGTGATACATGCAATAAAGCAACTCGGATGAATTTCCGTCTTTGGTCGTGTCAAATCCTTTCGACTCGCGTTGGAGCACAGCTCCTTCATTGGTGACCTACCGACATGGACACGGCAGTGACTCTTAAACTGCCTACCTCCTGGGAGGCTCACGCGGCTGTTTGGTTCGCCCAGGCGGACTCCCAGTTCGCCCTGCGAGGCATCACCGCGGACGACACCCGCTTCCACCATGTCGTGGCAGCGCTCGGTTCCGCCACCGCGGCCCGCGCCCTGAGCCTCCTCGAGCACTCGCCGGCTGCTGACAAGATTGACGCGCTGAAGACGCTCCTCGACGCTTTCGCCCTCTCACCGGCGGCACGCGCACGGCGCCTGCTCGACCTGCCCGAGCTCGGCGACACGCGCCCGTCCGAGCGCATGGACTATATGCTCTTGTTGCTCGGTGAGCACTCTCCGGATTTTCTGTTCCGCGAGCTGTTCCTTCGCCAGCTGCCTCACCCGGTATGCCTCGCCCTGGCTGCCACGTCGATCACAGATCCCCGCACCCTCGCCAGGGAAGCCGACAAGATCTCCTCGGCGGGCCAGCACATCGGAGCGGCTACCTGGAGCCCGCCGCCATCCGAGGCGATGCCCACGATGCCCGAGCGCCCTGCGCGGTTGGAGGCTGAACTGCCGGTGCGACTGGCGGCCGCCACGCCGCGCCGATCGCTTCTGACACGACGGCCGGGGCCTCCACCTGACCAGGCGTGGTGTTATTACCACGCCAGGTTCGGACACAAGGCTCGGACATGCCGACCCCCGTGCACTTTTGGCAAGTCGGGAAACGGCCGGGCCGGCGTTCATTCCCAGCCATGAGCGCCGGCCACTCGGGCAACTTGCTTTTTATTCGGGACAAAGCGTCCGGGCGGCGTTTCCTTTGTGACACCGGCGCCAAACTGAGCGTCATACCCGCCTCCGAGCAGGACAGGCGGAACGCCGTTTGCGGCCCCTCTTTGGTCGCTGCTAATGGCTCGGCCATACGCACTTTCGGCCTGCACGACATCACCCTCTGCTTCGGCAGCCAGCGCTTTCAGTGGACCTTTGTGACCGCCAGCGTCCCCATGGCTTCGCTGGGCGCCGACTTCCTCTGCGCGCACGGGTTGCTGGTCGACGTCAAACGACGTCGCCTTGTCAATGCCGAGACCTTCAGCTCCCTGGCGTGTACGATGAGCAGCTCCGCGCCAACCGAACGGGCATGCGCCCTCCCGACGGCGAACGAGTTCGCTCGCCTGCTCGCGGAATTCCCGGCCCTCACGCGGCCGACGTTTTCGGCCGTCGCAGTGCGGCATGGGATCGAGCACCACATACCCACTACGGGCCCGCCGGTCTACGCCAGGGCCCGCCGCCTCGACCCGGCCAAGCTCGCCATGGCAAAGGCCGAGTTCGACGCGTTGGAGCGCCTCGGCATCGTGCGGCGCTCCGATAGCGCATGGGCCTCACCACTGCACATCGTGCCAAAGCCGGGGGGCGGATGGCGCCCGTGTGGCGACTACCGCCGCCTCAACGACACTACCACCCCCGACAGGTACCCGATCCCGCACATCCAGGACTTTTCCGCCCGTTTGGCGGGACGGGTCATATTTTCAAAGATTGACCTGATACGGGGATACCACCAGGTACCTGTCCGGGCAGCCGACGTCCCGAAGACGGCCGTCATCACGCCGTTCGGCCTGTTCGAATTTTTGAGGATGCCGTTTGGCCTCAAGAACGCGGCCCAGGCATTCCAACGCTTGACGGACGGCGTGCTGCGCGAACTGCCATTTCTTTTCGTCTATCTGGACGACATCCTCGTCACCAGCACGTCCCGCGCCGAGCACCTCCTCCACCTCCGAACACTGTTCGGTCGCCTCAGCGAGCACGGCTTAATTGTCAACCCAGCCAAATGCCACTTCGGCACGACGACCGTTGACTTATTGGGCCACCGCATCACCAAGACCGGGGCCGCGCCGCTGCCGACCAAGGTCGAGGCCATCACCACGTTCACGCGTCCCCGCTCCATCAAGGCCCTACAAGAGTTCCTCGGCATGGTGAATTTTTATCACCGATTCGTGCCCCGCGCTGCTCAGCTCATGCGGCCCCTTTACGAGGCCCTCCGGGGCAAGCCGGCCAAGCATGACATCGTTTGGTCCACGGCCATGGACGTGGCCTTCGCGAGCGCAAAGCTGGCCCTCGCCGACGCAACGCTGCTGGCTCACCCGGTGCTCAACGCGCCCATCGCCCTCACTACGGACGCCTCCAACTACGCGGTGGGCGCCGTCCATGAACAATGGGTGGACGGGGTTGGGCAGCCACTCGCTTTTTTCAGCCGGCAACTCCGGCCGAACGAGTTGAAATACAGCACGTTCGACCACGAGCTGCTCGGTCTATTCCTGGCCGTTCGCCATTTCCAACACCTCCTGGAGGGCCGCCCGTTCACGGCTTTCGTCGACCACAAGCCGTTGGTCTACGCAATGGCCAAAGTCATGGAGCCGTGGTCGGCCCGCCAGCAGCGCCACCTCTCTGCCGTGTCGGAATTCACCACGGCAATCCGGCACGTCGCCGGCAAAGACAACGCCGTGGCCGACTGTCTTTCTCGGGCCAGCGCGAACGCGGTCCACCTCGGCGTGGACTTCGCGCTCATGGCGGCCGACCAGACCACCGACACCTCGGTGCAGGCCCTCCGGGCGGCGGACACGGGCCTCCGCCTGGCTGACATCCCCTTCGCGGACACTGTCCTGCTCTGCGACGTCTCACAGGGCCAGCCTCGCCCCATCGTGCCCGTTACCTGGCAGCGCCGCATCTTCGCCTCCATCCACGGCCTTTCTCACCCGGGCCGGAAAGCTTCTCAGAAGCTGGTGTCGGCGCGTTTCGTCTGGCACGGCCTTCGACGGGACGTCCGCGACTGGGCCAACGCCTGCACGGCCTGCCAGCGGGCCAAGGTCCACCGCCACACCGAGGCCCCGCTGGCACCTTTCACTGTGCCTGAACGGCGTTTCGACCACGTCCACGTGGACCTGGTGGGTCCCCTGCCCCCACCGCGGGGGTTCACCCACCTGCTCACCATGGTGGACAGGACCACCAGGTGGCCGGAGGCCGTGCCCCTCACCTTCACCACCACCGCCGATGTGGCGCAGGCGTTCATCGCCACCTGGGTCACGCGCTTCGGCGCACCGGCGGACATCTTGTCCGACCGCGGCTCACAGTTCACGTCCGAACTTTGGGGCACGGTCGCCCGCTCGTTGGGGGTCACGCTGCACCGCACCACGGCCTACCACCCCCAAGCCAACGGGTTGTGCGAGCGGTTTCACCGCTCCATGAAGGCCGCACTCATGGCCGGCCTTCAGGACGACGGTTGGGCCGACCGGCTGCCGTGGGTCCTTTTGGGCCTCCGCACGGCCCCCAAGGAGGACCTCCGGGAGTCCGCCGCCGAGTTCGTCTACGGCCAGCCGCTCCGCGTCCCGGGCGAGTTCGTGCCCGACGCTACCAGTCCCTGGTCCGCCGCACACCAGCGCTCGGACCTCCAGGAGGCCGCCCGCCGATTTGCCCCCGTGCCAACGTCCCGCCACGGTGGCCCCCAGTCCTACGTCCCCCCGGCGCTTCACACAGCGGAGTACGTCTTTGTGACGCACACCGGGGGCCACTCCGGCCGCCGTACGACGGGCCCTTCCGGGTCCTGCGACGGGGCGACAAGTCATTCATCGTCGACTTCGGCGGCCGGTCGGACCGGATTTCTGTGGACCGCCTCAAACCGGCGCACGTGGACGTCGACCGACCACCACTGTTGGCCCTTCCTCCATGGCGAGGTCGCCCCCCGTCCACAGTTCCCCCCGCTCGACCACCCACCACCACATCGGACGCCCCCCCACGACCCTCCAGGGGTCGCTTCGGCCGGGTCATCCGGACCCCCCTTAAATTGACCCTGCCGGTGCAGGTCGATTCTGGAGGGGCGTGTGTAGTGGTTCCCGCTGGATGTACACAATCGCCTTGGACCTGCCAGGACGCGGCCAGGGCGCAATCGCCATGCCGGGCTCGTCCGGACGGGCCCAGACGCGCCTCTCCCGGGCATGCCCGGACTTGCTGTTCCCGGGCACGCCCGAACCTCCCGGGCACGCCCGGTCTCGTCTTTCCCGGGCATGCCCGCTCTCGCCTTTCCGAGCGCCCGGGCACGCCCAGCCTCGACTTGCCAGGCCGCGTCCAGGACGCCCGGGCATGTCCAGACTCGCCTTTCCAGGGCTCGCCCAGAGCGTCCGGGCATGCCCGCTCTCGCCTTTCCAGGGCTCGCCCAGAGCGCCCGGGCACGCCCAGCCTCGACTTGCCAGGCCGCGTCCAGGACGCCCGGGCATGTCCAGACTCGCCTTTCCAGGACTCGCCCTTGACACCCGGGCATGCCCGGTCTCGCTTTTCCCGGGCAAACGCTCCGGCATAAATGTGTATATATATTGCTGCCCGATAAACGGGCTTGGCAGAGTACCCGAGTGTGATACATGCAATAAAGCAACTCGGATGAATTTCCGTCTTTGGTCGCGTCAAATCCTTTCGACTCGCGTTGGCGCACAGCTCCTTCATCTATCTATAATTCCAGTAATCTCTGTGTGTTTGTTTGGTTGTACGTTTGTACGTTTGTTTGTCTGTGACCGCTGTTTCTCGACAACCACGGGTCCGATATACTTGAAACTTGCCAGGTATATTGCTGGGGACCCGAGGATGTGCCTTTTCAAGGTTTCATATTAATCGGACAATTACTTACCGAGCTATGTCCAAAAAACGATTCAACCAATCAGAGAGCAGCGAGCTATCGCGTGTGCCGAACGTGGCGGACACACTCTGCCTCGGATGGCACATTTGAGAGCGTATTCATTTATTTCACGTTTGCAAACTATGTTGGCGCTATGTTGGCGTTAAACTATGTTTTAAAACTAATTAAAACCATTTCATGCAAATAGAGGGGGGGGGGGGGGGGGGATTGTCACTGTACTCGCAAGCCGTTCGCCGTTCGCTTTGGCGTTGCGAATGAACCAAAACATTTCATGAACCAAACCATTTCATGTAAAGCGTTCGCCGTTCGCTTAGCGTTGCGAATGGACCAAAACATTTCATGAACCAAACCATTTCATGTAAATAGAGGGGGGGGGATATAATTTTAGATATATATATAGTACGGGCATGCCCTAGTCTATCTATAATTCCATTAATCTCTGTGTGTATGTGTGTATGTGTGTATGTGTGTTTGTATGTTTGTCTGTGACCGCTGTTTCTCGACAACCACGGGTCCGATATACTTTAAACTTGCCAGGTATATTGTTGGGGACCCGAGGATGTGCCTTTTCAAGGTTTGAAATTAATCGGACAAGTACTTACCGAGCTATGGCGATTTAGCCGTTCGCCGTTCGCTTTGGCGTTGCGAATGGACCAAACCATTGCATGTAAATAGAGGGGGGGGGGGTTCTGTGGTCGTTGCGAATGGACCAAACCATTCATGTAAATAGAGGGGGGGGGGGTTCTGTGGTCGTTACTGCCACGTGGTTTCAAAGTTTTTTTTTGTTGTTGTTGTTTGCACGCATGTTTTTTTGCACCCACGTACGGGCACGCCCTAGGATGTTTACACACACACACCCCTACACAAATTTTTTTTTTTTTTTTTTTTGGCAAGGAACGGGCACCCACGTACGGGCACGTCCTAGCTTATATATAGTACGGGCATGCCCTAGTCTATCTATAATTCCATTAATCTCTGTGTGTATGTTTGTATGTTTGTATGTTTGTATGTTTGTATGTTTGTCTGTGACCGCTGTTTCTCGACAACCACGGGTCCGATATACTTGAAACTTGCCAGGTATATTGCTGGGGACCTGAGGATGTGCCTTTTCAAGGTTTCATATTAATCGGACAAGTAGTTACCGAGCTATGGCGATTTCTTTACCAAACTCCGCAAGCCGTTCGCTTTGGACCAAACCATTTCATGTAAATAGAGGGGGGGGATTGTCACCGTACTCGCAAGCCGTTCGCTTTGGACCAAACCATTTCATGTAAATAGAGGGGGGGGGGGATTGTCACCGTACTCGCAAGCCGTTCGCTTTGGACCAAACCATTTCATGTAAATAGAGGGGGGGATTGTCACCGTACTCGCAAGCCGTTCGCTGTGGACCAAACCATTTCATGTAAATAGAGGGGGGGGATATAATTTTAGATATATATATAGTACGGGCATGCCCTAGTTACTATAAATGGACTCAAGATGCCTTCATGTGCTGCGGTCAACTGTACAAATAGGCAGTTCAAGGGTTGCAATCCAACATTTCATCTGTAAGTATAATACAGTTACTGTAAATGAGACTGTTTAGAGTTAATAGCGTGCAACACATGAACGAGTTCGATGTTTGTACAGACCCATGTGTAGATTCCCTTGTTAGTTGCTGTGTAAAAAAGTTCTATATTTTAGATTTACATTACAATCTAACTTTTAGTTAGGCTACTTTAAAACAAATAGCTTTAAAACAAACAAAACCCAGATCATCGTGTGTTTGTACTCGTTGACATCTGTCACATGCTGAAGCTGATAAGAAACACACTGGCGGCAGGTTGGGTCATAACTTCACCTGATGGTGGCAAGATCAAATGGACTTACATGAAGGAGTTGCACAAACTTCAGGAACAAGAAGGACTTCGCCTTGGCAATAAACTGAAGGCAGCACACATGGCCTGGGAAAAGCAAGAAATGAAGGTCAACCTTGCTGCACAGCACTGAGCAGTAGTGTGGCTGATGCAATCGAGTACTGCAACAAGGATCTCAAGCTTCCACAGTTTCGTGAATCAGAAGCCACGGTCGAGTTCATTCGGACCATCGACCACCTGTTTGACATCATGAACTCACGTAATCCTCTGGCACGAAAGTACAAAGTTCCGATGAGAAAGGAAAATGCGCATCTTTGGAAAGGATTCCTTACATATGCTTACACCTACCTCACCACCCTCACACATGCAGATGGGAAGCCAATGTACCTCACCAGGAGGAAAACTCCATTCATCGGATTTCTAGCTGGAATCAAGAGCTTGCAGGGCCTGTTTGATTCTTTTTTTTTTTTTTTTGTATACCGAATCGAGGCTCGTGAAAGAGCTAACATTTATTACACAAACAAATCAACCAGACAAACAAAATATACAAAAAGAGGGAGTGGAAGACAAGATGGGGAGAGAAGGGGAAGCACACAACCACAACATTTGAGAGCAGGGAGATCCCCCCCCCCCCCGCTCTCCTCTCTCTCTTCCTCAGTCCCCCCCTCCTCTCCCTCAGTCCCCCCCCCTCTCTCTTCCCCCTCTATCCCCCTTTATCCCCCTCCCTCCCCTCTCCCTCTCCTCCCCTCTCCCTCTCCTCCCCTCCCTCCTCTCTCTCTCTCTCTCTCTCTCTCTGTCGCCACCTGCTGGCCGTTTGTATGCTGGTTGTACTGTCATGGCGTCTGCTTGTGGAGGACTGTGAGTGCTCTGTGTTGTTGCTCCATTCCCCCCCCCCCCCCCCGTTTCCCCCCTCTGTGTCCTTGTGCCTGTTCGTGGAGTCTTCCTGGTGATTCCCATATACGTTGAGACGGGAGAGAGAGCCGGAGAGCACAGGGTGATCGCTGGTAAGGGTTCGCCGTTTTTGGGCGTCGCCCGATCGGTGTTTGCTCCTTCATCTTAAACCTCTATTTCCTTTTCTTCCTTTCGTTTATCTTTCCTTCAGTTTGTTTTGTTGCCTCCCTTTTCCGAAGTTAGGGAAATCGGAGAGGTCTGATTACTTCCCATTCCCGGAGTTCGGGGAGGGAAGATTATATTATATATTCACTCTCCCCGAGTTGGGGAGGGGTTGTAAGTGCAGCTGTTCCAGCATGGCAGCTGCACTATCTCGATTTACGGCCTTTCAGAGCCTGACCCGTAAGCACGGGTTCTTTTGTGTACCTCCGGAACGTGAGGTTAGTGTCGAGGACGTTGTCCTCGCAACCGGTCGTGTTGTCGGGATCGACAAGGTTGTTGCCGCTTCGCGGATGAACAAGCGGATCGTTATTTTTTTGTCCGACGTGGATTGTGTCCCACAAATTGTCGAACAGGGTTTGACAATCGATCCAGATTTATTTGTTATGATTTCCCCACTAGATAGCCCAGCGATAAAAGTCGTGATATCCAATTGCCCCCCATTTGTATCCGACGATGTACTAATTAAAGAGTTGTCCCGATACGGTACCATCGTGTCTCGTATCTCCATGATTCCCTTCGGGTCACGAAACAACGATTTAAGGCACGTGGTTTCATTCCGGCGGCAAGTGTTTATGATTTTAAAAAATTCCCAGAAGGATTTAAACCTTATAATAAAATTAAAACATCAACAGAACGAATATACAGTGTACGTGTCCACCAACGTTCTAAAATGTTTTGGCTGCGGACAATTTGGGCATGTTAAGCATGACTGCCCCCGAAAAGAGAATTCTCCACAAGTACAACCTCCCCTCCGAACCGGGAATAAGCAACCCCCCCACCTTCCCACCACCGATCCAAACCCTTCCACCACCGACCCAAGCCTTCCCACCACCGAACCAAACCCTCCCACCACCGAACCAAGCCCTCCCACCACCGACCCGAACCTTCCCACCATCGAGCCAAGCCTTACCACCACTGATCCCAATCTGTCTACCACCGACCCAAGCCCTCCCACCACCGAACCAAACCCTCCCACCACCGACCCAAGCCTTCCCACCACCGAACCAAACCCTCCTACCACCGACCCAAGCCTTCCCACCACCGAACCAAACCCTCCCACCACCGAACCAAGCTTTCCCACCACCGAACCAAGCCTTCCCACCACCGGCCCAAGCCCTCCTACCACCGATCCAACCCCCCCCCCCCCGCCGTACCCCCTTCCCCTCCCCTTGAAACAGGGGCCCCTCCCTCTACTGAAGGATCTAATTGCAGCCATCTCCTGTTAACGATAGATCTCACCCCCCAGGCGACATCGTCCAATCACAGCTTGTTGCCTGCTATAACTGATCCTACCTCTCTCGCCGTGGTAGCCGATGGAAATCCCCTCCCGATGATCACCCCCCCCCCGTCCCCCCCCCCCCTCCCTCCAAACCCTTGCAATCTCTTCCCACTAACCAGGACGAGTTTCAATTAGTCTGCCCAAAAGGAAAAAGACATCTGCAAACAACAGATGAAAACGGTCATCTCTTTAAAAAACCCACACCTGAAAACCAACAGCCCCTCCTCTCTGCCCTAGATTTGTCCCTCGTCACAGAAAATCGTTTCTCGGTATTGGAGGACATAGATGTGGATGAATCCTCGCCCTTGTCTACTGACCTAGAAACTGATATGGTTGAACCGCAAAAATTAGTACCCCCCCCCCTACCCCCCCCTCCCCCGAAGATGGCTCATTTCTCTCCCTCCCCGTCCCCTCCCTCTATGGACTATGCCCCATCCGATAACGTGGAGGGATGTGATGACGGTGAGGAGATAAATGATGAAAACCAGTGTGACACACCATCTGAGCCATCTGATATAGATGACTGTTAGTGAATGTGGTAGCCTTAAGGAAGAAGAAACCCCTCCAATCCCTCCCTCCGAGATAAAAAGGTTTCTTAAGGACACATTCCGAAAAAGGAATGTTGTTATAGAAACCTTTTTTCCGGAGCTACCTGATTTTATACATTCCGCTAGACTGATGGTAAAACGGCCCCACGTTTTTAATTTCAATTCCTCCCAACGTCACCGTTTAAAGAAGTGGTTGCAAAAAGCTAAGAATGAACTGCTATCAAAAAATTGAGTGGTGGTCACTCCTCCTTATAGCTGTAATGAGTTTTTCCATTTGTAGCTTGAATATTAACGGAGGATGTAGCTCTGTCCGTAAAGTTCAAGTAAGGGATTTTTTATTACAGAAGAAAGTTGACATTGCCCTCTTACAAGAGACCCATGCCAACGACTGCTGTGTCGCAGAGTGGTGTAGGCTCTTCCCCGGCCTGTCCTTCTTTAGTAACGGTGACTCCCGCAAAGGCGGTGTCGCAATAATTCTTAGCCCCTCCTTTTCGCCTTCATCGCTTAAATTCGACGAAATACACAAGGGATCCCTAGCATGCCTAGAATTCCACTACTGTGGAAAATTTTATACTATTTTTAATATTTATGCCCCAAGTACGCCTGTAGCTCGGCGAGGGTTTTTTAATGACCATGGGACACACCTAACGTCCCTCGACAGCCAAAACGCCCTAAAAACCCAAGACAATCATGTTTGTATTGGTGGAGATTTTAATTGCACCCTCCAACCCCAACTAGACAGGAACAGTGCAGAGCCCCATCCTGCCTCCACAATCCCTCTCACCAAATTTTTAAAACAAATGAATTTGACAGATATATGGCGGGTACAGCACCCATCAATCAGGCAATACACATGGTGTCGATGCATTCAGGGTAATATTGTACTTGCTCGCTTGGACAAGTTTTATATTAATCCTCCACTTGAACGCCTCGTTCTGTCATCCAAAATTTGCCCATCAGGATTCTCGGACCACAGCGCAACATTTCTCAAAATTTCTGCCCCCTGCCCGAAACGCAAGAGTGCTTTTTGGAAATTTAATAACAACTTACTTGATGATAGTACCTTTAAGGACATTTTTCCGGAAATTTGGAATATTCTAGTTGCCTCCCAAGGGAATTTCTCAAACCTCAGACAATGGTGGGATAATGCCAAAACGCACATCAGACTGTTCTGCCAACAATATCGTGCATATGGTGTTCAAGAGGAAAGAAAAACCACAACCTTACTTGAAGATGAAATCCTGGAATTACAGGAACAGCTTTAGGGAACTGCAAGTGTGAGCTACCAGGAAATGGGGCAACAAATGCATGGAAAAACGGCCTTACTGAATTCCATATCTGAAAGGCGAGCACAAAATGCTTTGTTGCGCCTGAAGATGAGGTACATACACGACCTTGATGCTCCAACCAAATTCTTCTTCAGCCTTAAAAGGGGGGCCTCTTCGTCAATGATTACACGCTTGCTCCATGATGGGGAACTCCTTTATGAAGATGGCAGAATCAGGGAATGTGCCCGGAAACATTTTAAACAACGGTTTATGCGGCATGACACTAACCAGGATGCAATATCGGAACTTGTTTCTAACCTTCCAACATTGGCGGAGGATCAGAAGCAGCAGTTGGAGGATCCTCTTAGGTTACCTGAGCTCACCGCTGCCTTGAAGGCCTTGGAACCTGATAAAGCCCCTGGACTGGATGGGCTGACTAGCGAATTTTTCCAGTTTTTTTGGGACGCCATTGGACCTCACCTACTGCGGGTATTGAATGAATGTTTAGAGGATGGACAACTGCCGTGGAGTTGCCGGAGAGCAGTCACCACCTTAATTCCTAAGAAAGCGGACACTCAACTTATAGAGAACTGGCGTCCTATTTCTGTTTTATGTACGGATTATAAAATTTTAGCCAAAGCCTTGTCTAATCGAATGAAACCTTTTATGAATGTACTAATAGGAGAACATCAATCCTTTTGTATTCCTGGACGTACTATTTTTAATAATATCTTTCTTATCCCATTCGGTTTTGTAACAATTTTAATATGAATGTTGGTCTGTTTTTCATTGACCAAGGAAAAGCCTTTGACTGTATTGACCACATGTACCTTTTTAGAGTTTTAGAGAATTTTGGGTTTGGACCTATTTTTATCTCGTACGTTAAACTTTTGTATTGTAATATATCCAGTGTTCTTAAAATTAATCAAGTATTGTGTAGCCCCATTGCTGTACAACGGGGAGTACGGCAAGGTTGCCCGCTATCTGGACTTTTATACTCTCTTGCCATCGAACCTCTTCTGCTCCAATTACGTACGCACATTTCTGGCTTCACTGGATCAATTCTTACCACACCGCTAAAAGTCTCTGCTTATGCAGATGATGTCTGTATTTATATAAAAAATAGTGCTGACGTCACTGCGGTGGCTCAGGCACTAAAGACATATTGTCAGGCTTGTTCAGGCCAGGTAAACTGGAAGAAGAGTGAAGCCCTTTGGATAGGACCTGGAGATTGCCCGCCAATTGTCCTACCAGGAGGAGTGAACTGGCAGAAAAGTGGCATTAAATACCTCGGTATTTTCCTAGGAGACAACACCTTTGAGCAGCAGAACTGGGTGGGATTACCGGACAAGGTAATGGCAAAACTGGCCCGCTGGAAAGGACTTCTTTCTCAACTTTCGTACCGCGGAAGAACTCTCGTCATTAACAATCTTGTCGCCTCTATGCTGTGGCATAAGATGATATGCCTACAACCGCCCGGGAGCCTTCTTATTACACTGCAAAAGAGCATTGTCGACTTTTTCTGGAGCAGGAAACACTGGCTCCAACCCCCCGTGGCATACTTACCACTCACTGAAGGTGGCCAAGGTCTTATTGATATCCGCAGCCGGATTATGGTCTTCCGGCTTCATATCGTGCGCCAACTTGTATATGGAGATGAAGCCCTACTCTGGAGGCCTCTGGCTAACTGCATATTGCAGCTTACATGCAAGCTGGGTTACGACCGAGAACTTTTCTTGATGAACCCTCATCAAATCGATTCATCCTTGCTGCCCACCTTTTACCAAGGGGTGATGAACGCCTGGCAAGCCCTGTCCTTTTCCCGTGAAATGGCAACATACAACATGGAAATGTTGTTGAATGAGCCCCTATGCTACAACCCCTTCCTGGAAAACAGCTTGAATAATAGGGGACTCGTTCAACGTTTTGTTGATGCCAAGCTGCTGCGAATGAAAGACCTCATGACAGAGTCTGGGAGCTGCTGGCTGAGTGCTGCCGCTGTGGCACAAAAAACCGGAATAAAATCTGTCAGGATCATCTCTCGGTTCCTTCAAGGGATATCCACAACGTATCGTAATACCTGCGAGGAACTTGGCCCTTCCCCCGAGGAAACAGCGGGTGACTTCCCCAAACTCCTAGTCTTCAGCCCGCCACTTAATCTGTCCCCTGGCCTGAACAGCCCTGATGATACTGCATTATCCCTTCCTTCCTTTCCAAAGAAAACTTTGTACAACGCGTACGTTAAAATTTTATATGCAAAAACATTTTCTGAGCACCCGAGGCTTCGATGGCGGGATGTTTTAACCCCAATACCCCCCAATTGCCCCAATTGGCGAAGTTTTTATCTCTTGCCTACTCCAAAGTATGTTGGAGATATTCAATGGAAACTTGTACACTGGATTTTACCTTATAATGTTTTACTGAACCGGTTTTCTACTGCTAACTCTAATCTATGCCCTTTCTGTGCATCCATTGAAACCCTACCGCATATATACCTGGAGTGTGAACGATTGCAACCTCTTTTTACATTCCTTCAGGAACGCTTTGTGAAGCTTGGTTCCCTCTTCAATCACAATGTTTTTATTTATGGTGTTTTAGGACCGTCTTCCCTTAGAAATGTGGTTTTAATGAATTTTTTAATTGGCCAAGCCAAGTTTGCAATTTACAAGTCCAGGAAGAAAAAAATGGGAAACGCTTCTGACTCGTCATGTGATGTACTGCTCACCTTTAAGGCTCTTGTAAATGCAAGACTAAAGCTAGAGTACCGTTTTTTAAAATGAACAAGAATTTAACATGTTTTAAAGAAAAGTGGGTTTTTAATGATGTCATATGCACACTTGATGATGATGATTTGATAATAATTTTTCCTTGAGACCATTCTATTGTGTTTTGTTTTCTTTGTGACTGAACATAACTGATTTTTTGTACTCTTGTAATAAAAGGAAGAAACAGTCAGTCTTCCTCACTCCCCCCCTCACTCTCCCCCCTCTATCCCCCTTTATCCCCCTCCCTCCCCTCTCCCTCTCCTCCCATCCCCTCCTCTCTCTCTCTTCCTCACTCCCCCCTCACTCTCCAAATGCGATGAGCCCAAGCTTAAATACTTGCTCAACTGCAAGCTCTCACAGGACCACGTCGAACTGTTCTTCTGTGCGGTACGGTCAGCCAATGGGACAAATAACAACCCAACAGCTAGACAATTCCAATCCACCTACAAGAGGCTGCTGGTTCGTCATGAAATCAAGGGAATGGGAGGTAATTGCATCGCGCAAGACAAGACACCGATCCTTCATGTGTCCAGTGTACTTGTCAGCCAGGACAGAGAAGGCCGCATCACCGATGAGAGCGACATGTTTCTTATCAGGAAATATGACTTGGAAGATCGGCAGCCATGTAATGAAGACCATGATTACATTGATGCACCTAACATCCCTCCCTTGTCTCCAGTGCTACATGATGCTATAGGATACATAGCAGGCTACGTTGTACGTATGGTAAAGAGACGCACACCTTGCCTTGAATGTCAACAGGTTCTGACTTCAAATGGGATGGATGCTGGTGGATGCCTCTTGAAGAGAAAGAATCGGGGTGGCCTTATCAAATCTTCTGATGATGTGGTGAAGGTGTGTGCAGATCTACTGAGCGATGCCTCCAGAGACTGCTCCGTACAACAGACGGTGCTCTACCTCGGTCTGAAGGGATTGCATCTGCCCTATCGACGGCTGTTCTGCATGATGTCGGATCTCAATGTTTGTTTGCACAGCTGTATGATCACATGTTCGACTGTCCGCCAGACCACGATCACGTTTTTAGGTGTGCAGATCTACTGAGCGATGTGCTTATCAAGTGCATTGCAGCATGTTACATCAAGATCCGGATGCATCACCTTGCCAAGTGCTTCACTGAGAAGATAACAGGACCCAAACTACGCAAACAATTGTCAAAGCTCATGTTATTTAGGCATGAGTAGTTCGAACTATTAGCAGCTTTCATGAACAAGGAAACTACCCGCATCCCATTACCATGGATGGACGTACAGGATAACTTTTTAGATATTTTATCTAAATCACTACATCTATTGACTTTGTCAATGCAAACCAAAAGCTTGCAAGTCAAAGACCCACAGCAAATGTCGGCATATTAAATGCAACTTGAGTCCCCCAGTGGCAAGTCGCTGTCATGAGAATAGCCTCAGTTGATAGCTCATTGTACCAGTACAATTGTACTCCTTTAAATACAAACATTGCCAAAGGACGATCAATTACAAATTGCCTTTTATTGCCAAAACTGTACTTCTTGCCTTACATATTGCCTTGCATTGCCATAACAGTACTTGTATTCCTGAAATGATTTTTAAGATTCCTTCATTCCCCCCCCCCCCCCATTTACTACCGAAAAGAGTTCACTTCTGACAAGAAATAAGAATGGAAATAAATCACTAGAAAGTAATTACCTTTTTAAAATTACTTTTATTCAGCAAAGAAAACAAATTACCATTCAATAAGAACTGTTAGTGGACGCCATTACTGATCTCGTCTGCAAAATGCTGCAACATTAATAGCATTGTTTTGTTTTGAAGAAGGAAGCAAACGATTGGGACTTGGTGTAGTGGGGGACATTTTTTTGATGATTAAACAAGTTGATGTTGATGTAGGCCTCCATTACGAGAATACAATTTGAAACTATAGTATAAGGGATTTGATATAAAGTCCAGATCTGAAGGAAAGTAGCGAGCTTAGTTGGGAATTGCATACAAATTACGTGTTGTTCACTCCCTGACTCCTGATAGGCTATGAGCCAAGGGGGTTGGTCGGTACCATACAGATGGAGTAAGGCTCACTGTGATTTTTAGCAAGATATATGTCCCTAGATATGAAAAAAAAGTGATAGCAGTGTATAACTCTCGGCCATCTCTGTGTTATCACCCGAAATATTATTATACGCCCGCTTCGCTTCGCCAAAAAATGTGATATTTGCTAAAATTGGAATAAATATGTTTTTAAGGACCACAGAGTGCCAATAATTTGCACACTGGATGCCAACTAATATAGTAATAGAAATATAGAACATTTGTGGGGGTTATTTATCAAAATATTGATATAATGACAAAAAATATGTTAAAGTAAATTTAAAGTAAATAACTATGTTAGTAAATTTAGTGCTGGCCTTGTGTAGTCCCTGTAGCAGGAAACATGATAATGTGCTTCAGCAGCAACTATGTCCCTACTCGTTATGGCTAAAATCTTGGTGTCACACCTGCGGATTGCACAAGCTCGAAGCTTCTGGTCCGATCTCAACTCCACAGATTGGACTAGTTTTTCCCGAGTTGACGTTCCCTTGTATCTCTTGACATTTTCGCAGAAAATGCATGTGTAGTCATAGATGCGTGATTCTGATGAGGATCGTCTTGCCGGTCGCTTAGCATTGGAACACCCAGCAACAGCTTCCTCTGTTGAGCTTGAATCTGTTTTACGTTTAGGGCTTCCAGATCTCTCTTCATCGTGAAAATGCTTCTACATTTCCTATGGTAGAAGATCACTGGAATCTCCTTGTCTGTCACCGATTTAGCGATGTCAAGTATAGGGGAGTGATCTCTTACTTGAGCAGCATTTATTAGGGTTTTCCATGATTCAAAACTTTGTGGACTGGTAAGTTGTTCATTTGGATCAATACTCAGTGATTCCTTGTGAATGATACAATGTCTTCCAGTTGGCACTTCGGCCTCATCTCTGGTTTGTTCTTCCATTGCGATTGTACTAGCAATACTGGGCAAGCACTAACACCACCACCACCACATTACCTGGAATGACAAAAGGAAATAACAATTTAGTTGGGTAATACAGATGCAAATACAGTAATGTTTAACCGTTTAGCACCTATAATATCAAAATTAGGGGGTATGGTTGAACATATTTTGAACTTTACCAAAATATGTGCCCCAAACAACCACCATATTACAAAGTAATGATATATTCCAATGCAGTGGTTCCTTGCGAAGATTTTGAGGGGTCAAATGTTACTCTGGGAGTTTTCATTTTTGAAATATTGACAAAAATGTACAATGCGAATTCTGAACTCGAAGCGATTTCGACCAGTTTTTCACTAAATTTTACATATTTTTTGTCATTATATCACAAATTTGATAAATAACCCCCACAAATGTTCTATATTTCTATTACTATATTAGTTGGCATCCAGTATGCAAAGTATTGGCACTCTGTGGTCCTTAAAAACATATTTATTCCAATTTTAGCAAATATCACATTTTTTGGCGAAGCGAAGCAGGCGTATAATAATATTTCGGGTGATAACACAGAGATGGCCGAGAGTTATACACTGCTATCACTTTTTTTTCATATCTAGGGACATATATCTTGCTAAAAATCACAATGAGCCTTACTCCATCTGTATGGTACCGACCGGTCAATTTGGGGGGTCTGGCTCATAGCCTATGACGCGTCCGCATACGATGCGAGTGGTTAAGATGGCCGACCTGTGTGTGCGGCAGCGTCAGTTGTGTGTGTTACGTTCAGTGGGCGATGCGCTATCCAGTGGTTGTAGAGATCAGTGTGTGGGGTACGTTCACAATAGTACAATGCTGTTATCAACACCCCTCGTCGAGCGCGTTAGTGGACTCGTCCATCCAATAATGCATTGCTGAGCGCTGAGGAAACTGGTCAATGCGGTCTGCAGAGGTATCATATCGACAAACATCGGATCACTTACTTTGTCTTAAGACAAAAGTCAAAACGAGTGAGTGTCATGGAAGATCCAAAAAAGAGGCAGATTACGGACTTATTTTCGTCCATCACTGCGACAGACCATATTATAACAACGGATGAGGCACAACACCCACTGGGTAGGCCGCCGCAGCACCAGCACCTGAGGCCCAACCAGAGGTACGAGTACGCCGTAATGAAGCAACCGCGTCTTCCGATCCCCTTGGCAATACAAACACTTAAAGTGAGTGATGCAACAAACGACAAATCAGTGCCTGTGTTGGAAGGTGTCCAGGCCGCGCCAGCTTATGATGTCAGTGATATTGTGGCCGATAATGTTCGTATTGAGTCGCTTCCAGGTGACGAGAAAATCAAGTGCTTCAACGAGCATCACTGCCCACAACATTTTGATTCCCTGTGTGTTCAACGGATCAACCGTAAGGGACAAAATGGTTCATATGTGCTGAATTTTCGCAGAGAGTGGCTCGAGCGTTACAAATGGTTGGCTTACAGTTCTGTACTTGGAGGTGGGATGTGTAAGTTCTGTGTTATGTTCCCTCCAAAAAATGATCAAATTAAGTCGGGGTGCTAGGCCAATCGCCCTTAACCAACCTACGGAAAGCAACCGGTACAGACGGTGCACTGGCGACACACGATTCACTGAACTACCATAAACAAGCCATGCTTGCTGCTAATGATTTGATGGAAAGTGCCCGAAATACGACCCACAGAATATCATATTTGATTTCCGAGCAGAACAAATTGAACTATGAAAAAAATCTGCACACCCCCCGACAAATTGTCGGTGTGGTGCTGCTCTGCGGTCGGCAGAACATAGCACTCAGGGAACATCAAGACGACAATTCGCTGAAATGTGATGACATCTCAAACAAAGGAAACTTCCTCGCCATTTTGAGTCACATTGCTGAAAACGATGAGATCTTACGGGAGCATCTGCTGAGTGGCAACAATAATGCTCGCTGTACCTCTAAGACCATCCAGAACGAAGTGATGGAGATCATTGGTGGCCAGATTAGAGACGGACTGACCAAGGGTTTGAAGGAGGGAGGATTTTTCACCATCAAAGGCGATGAGGTAACGGAGCTTCATTCCAATCATGAAATTCTCAGTATTTCACTCCGGTTCCTCGACACCCTGGCCTCACAACCTTCAGTTAAAGAAGTATTCTTTGATTTCGTAGAGCTAGAGAGAACTACTGGGGAAGCTATAGGAAAGGCCATCATAGATTGTTTATTCAGAAGAGGTGTGGACATCAGTAAGGCAAGAGGGCATAGCTATGACGGTGCATCATCAATGGCGTCCTCCAGAATCGGAACTCAAGCGCAGATGAAAGCTGTCCAGCCTTTGGTGCTCTACACTCACTACAACAGTCATGTGCTACATTTGTCTATCGCAGCAGCGTGTAGACTATCCATGGTTCGCAATATGATTGATACCATTAATGAGCTTTATAGATTTTTCAAGAACTCACCCAAGAGACAACGGTACCTTGAAAAGACCTTATCTGAGCAAGAAGAGGAAACCTCAGCAAAAAAAACTGAAAGGTCTGTGCAAGACGAGGTGGGTGGAGACACATACTTGTTACGAGACAGTCGAAGAGTTATATCCATTTGTCTGTACTTGTTTGGACAGGATTGTAAATCCCGACGGTGATGAGAATTCCTGGGGGTGGGACCGTGATAGCCGCGTGTCTGCACAGGGAATTCTGAGTTGACTGACGTCTTTTCAGTTTGTTGTTGTATTCATTACGGTGAAGAACAGCCGACATACTTTAAAAGGCCTTGCCCACAAGCTGCAACGCAACGGCATGGATGTGCTGGAGGCATAATCTATGATTGACGACAAGAAGGACGCGCTCACTCAACCCCGGTCAAATGCTGAAACTGAATTCTGTCTGTGGTTCGATCACGCCAAGGCCATGATAGAATCTGGAGGAGGTGACGTCACAATGCCGAGAGTTGTAAAACGACAGATCCATCGTCCAAACACCGCCGCCAATACTCCCTTGCTCTTCTACCTTAGAAACACATGCATTCCATTTCTCGACCACCTCAGCCAGGAAATGGACACCCGATTCTGTGCTGAAAATCGGGAAGGTAGCGATCTGTTTCTGCTGATGCCATCTGCAATAATCGCCGATACCTGCGACATTCCAGCCCTGCATCAGAAGCTGTTGCGTTGGAAAAACGACATGGAACATCCCGCAGGACTGATAAATGAGCTTAGACTCGCAGATGTTTTGGAGAAGGAAGCCCAACAACACGCTTCCAAGCACATTCATGGATTGTTTCTGCGCAGTAGATGGAGACGAATTTCCATCCATCAAAGTCCTACTCCATATTGGATGCACCCTCCCTGGAGGCTCCTGTGAGGCCGAACACTCATTTTCTTGCCTGCGTCGTCTGAAGACCTACCTAAGAAATTCCATGGGAGAAAGTCGGATGGCATCCCTGGCCCTCATGCACATACACCATGACTTCACCATATCCCCACGTGATGTGTGACATTTTCATTCAGAAACACAAGCGCCGTCCATTCCAAAATAGCATAATTTACGATTAATAAAATAATTCACATTCCGCTGTCCTATTCTGATCTTTTTTGTGGGGAGAACCCCCTGCCTTGAGCTTCACAACCTCGGAGCACGGCGGTGCCGGGCTTTGCCCAGCACCTATTAAACTACTCTATACACCTTAACATGGCGTGCGTTTAGAAACATGGGAATTCTTCTGGATTCTTTGTAGTTAATTAGCCTAATTAACTCAGGAGATCATAACAATCAACTACACAATAAACATGCCGCACGCATGCACACCACAGACACACACACACACACACACACACACACACACACACACACCTACAAAATTCATCAATTTATAGCAGAAGGAACAGCTGGTCAAGTCGTTTCACCAGTTCCTCTATCTGACCATTAGTCTTCGCGAATCTGTTGAACTATTGGACCAGGGAAGAACGCAAGGAACTGCAGAAACTTTCAAGAACGCACGAAATGCCGTCTCTGACGATCATTTTGTATACTGAATCGAGGCTCGTGAAAGAGCTAACATTTATTTCACAAACAAATCAACCAGACAAACAAAATATAAAAAGAAATTCCTGGGGGCTGACCCCCAGACCCCCCTGTGCCCCCCAGCGCTATAGTTTCATGCACCCCCCCCCCCCCCCGTCTTGAAATTCCTGGTTCCGCCCCTGGACCCTGATGTAGATCGATAAATACCTGAATCGTTCGTTTTATGGTACCTGAGATGGTGGTTCAATGCAGAGGGTTGAAATTTAGATTGTCAGTAAATCTATACATACTATAAGAGAGGTGTGTGTGTGTGTGTGTGTGTGTGTGTGTGTGTGTGTGTGTGTGTGTGTGTGTGTGTGTGTGTGTGTGTGTGTGTGTGTGTGTGTGTGTGTGTGTGGCCATTTATCTCAGGGATGGGTGAATGGATCTTATCTTCATTAAACTTTCAGAGGTTCACACCCTCGGTATTCTGGAAGCAGGAATACCACAGCAAGATGTTCCAAGACATTTAAAATACCACAGGAACACCATTGAGTTATTAAAGTATTTACCATTATTATCTTGTTTTGACAGATCCAAGTTAGGATGTTTTTTAAGATCACTTCAAGCAAACGCCTCTCTAAAAATACTCCATTCTATATTTCTACTGACAGTAAAGCAGATGTGATGTAGCTCATGCAGTATTGATTTACACCCCATTTACATTCACATGAGGCCCATGAAAAATCCATGTATAACCCATGGAAATCCCATGTCCAGCCTATGTGGGCTAGCCCATTAAAAGGCCATACCCTGCCCATATATTTTTTCAAAATGTGGCACCATTATGATTGCCATGATGGCAAAAGGCAGCACCATGATTGCCATGGTGGCAAAAGGTGGCACCATGATTGCCATGATGGCAAAAGGCAGCACCATGATTGCCATGATGGCAAAAGGCGGCACCATGATTGCCATGATGGCAAAAGGTGGCACCATGATTGCCATGATGGCAAAAGGTGGCATCATGATTGGAGGTCACGTCTTTTCGAAGCTGCTCCATGCGCTGACGCGCTCGAAGCTAAGTGATCTATTACAATCGTGTTTTTGTCGAGACTGTATCTATCTTTCGGTTTGGGTACCTATAAGTATCTTTTGGTATCTTTTGGAAAATTTTCGGTGCTAATTTTTCGTACATGTATACACAATCGTCGGTTAATGGTATCGAGTATTCTGCGGCCTAGTACTCGTAGGCTTAGACTACCGTATCATCTCCGACCTTGTGGTTTTTTCTCTCAGCGATTCGTCGAATGCGCTGAAATTATTTTCGTTCTCTGTTTCGTACCAGTCGTTCACCCCGTACCTCCTTGTTTAATATCTGTACTCACAAAAAAAAAAAAAAACCCCAAAATTTTTTTTTTCTTCCCAGGTCTTATTCGTTTATTTGTTGTTCTTTTTGTTCGTTCGTTCTTCGTTCGCGATCACGCGGCTAGAAATGTATAATCTCTCCCCTGAACAACTATTTTCTCTCATATATTATAACACCCTTTTCTTCTTTTCCTACAAAAGGATGCTTTCGTCTTGCTCACCAAATCTATTCATTCCAAAAAATATATATAATACCATCTCTTACAGTTCCTCCTTTCTACATTCCCTAAACTATCCAGAACTCCACCCCTCCTCCAGTGTCCTCAAACGTATTTTTGACTCGAAGGTCTCAAACTCATTTTGCAAAAAATGTTCGTTTCCCATGAATCGTACACTTTTCAAAATCCAATCTCACCCCTCCCCTCCAAATCCTCCCCATCACCCATCCCTTTCAAACCTCCCCCCTTGCCCCTTCCCTCCCCTCCCTCCTAAACTCCCCCCACACCCCTCCCCTCCGAGACTCTCCCTCGCTCCTCCCCTCCTAGACTCCCCTCTCACCCCTCCTCCTCAAAGCATCCTCCCTGCTTCTTCCCCCTTCCAACTTTCACCTTCATCTCCCCAAACCTTCTGCCTCGCTCTTCCCCCTCCTCAAATAACACCTCACTGTGCCTCACCCAATCTCCATCAAACCTTTTGTCCGCCCCATTCTTCCCTTTCTCCAAGCTATTCTGAAATCTCTGAAATCTCTGACACACCTTCAACAGCTCTCCCTACCTCTTCCTCCTCTTCCACATCTTACCCTACCCCTCCCCCCCCCTGTTCTGGACCCGATGCTCCCCCTTCCTCTTCATTAACGATATGGACCTCAAACATCCGGGGCCTTCGCTCAAACTTGACTGACCTCTCCATACAGGTTGCTTCTGACAAACCAGATGTGATCTGCTTAACAGAAACTTTCCTCCTTCATGATGTCTCTGATGCCTTGGTATCTCTCCCAGGTTACTCCCTCCTCCGGTATGATAGACCTGAGCCTCGTCCTGGAGGTGGGGTTGCTATCTTTATAAAAAACTCTCTTCCTCACTCGCCCTCCACTGCCCTCTCTCCACCTCACCCCCAGGAATACCTTTGGCTACGGCTTCCCCTTCGCTCCCACCTTTTGTTCATATGTGTGTTGTACCGTCCACCAAACAGCGATGACTCCATCTACATCTCACTGTCTGATAATATGGACCAACTTCTATCTACCCATCCCAACTCTCTCTTTCTCATATGTGGTGATTTCAATTGTCACCATGCCAGTTGGCTGGGTGTGGGTACCTCTCTCACCAGCCATGGCTCTTCAGCAAAGGACTTCTGCGACTCACTGGGACTGACACAATCTGTCAATTTCCCGACCCGGATCTCAGTCAACGGAGCATCTTCTCTTCTGGATTTGGTTATGACAAACTTCCCTGAAAATGTCTGCTGCTCTTCTTCTGCTCCAATCGGCTCATCTGATCATGTGCTTGTCAAAGTGGACATCTCTCTGACCATTCTCAGAGAGCCTCCTCAGCGTCGACGAGTCTGGCATTTCACTCAGGCCAACTGGCACGGTCTTCAAGCAGCCATCAATCATCTGGACTGGTCTCCCATCTCTACCGCCTCTGACATCAACTCATCCTGGGAATTCTTTCAAAGTAAATTGCTCTCTCTCATGCACAGATTTATACCATCTCGTCTTCAGTTGTCATACCCTTCCTCCCATCCATGGTACACGGAATCTTGTGGTGAGGCTGTTGCCCTGAAACAACTTGCTTTCGTCTCCTGGAAAGCAAATCCAACGGAAGGAAATCTCATTTCCTTTCACAAAGCCCGAAACAAGTCTGTGTCCACCCTCAGGAGAGCCAGGAAACAATATCTCACCATTCTCAAGACCGAACTCTCTTATCTGTCTCCCTCTTCCAAATCCTGGTGGCGTCTGGTCAAATCTGTTTCTGGTGTTTGTTCCCCCTCCATCCCCTCCCTCACCGCAAACGGCTTAACGGCTGACTCCGCACGTGAAAAAGCTGAATGCCTCAACTCTGTGTTTGCCTATAAATCTTGTGTCCCAAACCCATCCCTCTCTGTACCCACCGTACCCAGTCGTACCCAGCTGCTCCTGGACTCTGTGTCCTTTCCTCCTGACAAGGTGTAAAAGTTTCTGTCAACCCTCGACTCTGATTCTGCAACTGGTCCTGACGGCATCAGCCCACGGGTCCTAAAATCATGTTCTTCTGCTCTTTCACTCCCTCTTTCTGTTCTCTTCACCCTCTCTTTTGCTCAAGGTCATCTCCCATCTGCTTGGAAATCAGCCAACATCACCGGTTTGCACAAAAAGGTGCAAAAACAGATCCCAGCAACTACAGACCAATCAGCCTTCTCCCAATTATCAGCAAAGTCATGGAATCCATCATTGCTTCAGATATTAAATCTTTCCTCTTCTCCAATGGCTTGATCTCTGATCATCAATTTGGTTTCAGACCTGGTCACTCTACTCTGGACATGCTGCTTCTGCTTTCTCAACAATGGATGGAGGTCCTCAACGCCAAACAGGAAATTAGAGCTGTCTCCCTTGACATTTCACGTGCCTTCGATACGGTCTGGCACCCCGCTCTGCTCACCAAACTCTCCTCCTTTGGTATCCATGGAAATCTCCACGCATGGCTGGCGGACTTCCTCTCTGGTCGTAGTCAACGTGTGGCCCTGAATGGGTTTCTCTCATCTCCTCTTCCTGTTCAGGCTGGAGTTCCCCAAGGTAGTGTTCTGGGCCCTGTGCTTTTTCTGGTCTTCATCAATGATCTCTCTGACTCCCTTGAAAATCCTCTCTATCTCTTTGCTGACGACTCTACTCTCTGTCGCTCCATTCCTCATCCCTCAGATCGGCAGTCTGCAGCCTCCTCACTCTCTGCAGACCTGGACAAAATCACAGACTGGTCAAACAAGTGGAACATGTCTTTCAATCCTGACAAATCTCACACTCTTACAATGTCTCTCCGAAAGGACCGACTGGACAACCCTCCCATCTACTTTCTCAACAATCCTCTCCAAGAAGTTCTGTCGCTCAAGCTTTTGGGTCTCACTATCTGCCATGATCTTTCTTGGGAAAACCACATTTCCAAGCTGGCCTCCAAAGCCAGTCGCCGACTGGGCATCCTCCGTCGTGCGAAGTCCTTCCTTGGCACACCTGAGCTCCTCACCACATACAAGGCTTTCATCCGCAGCTCAATGGAATACTGTTCCCCCCTCTGGGCTGGTGCTCCTGCCTCACACCTTGCTCGGCTTCACGCTGTTGAGGCCAAAGCTTTCAGAATCATTGGAATCTCCTGCGATGTAGTCAACACCGAGGGCCTTTCACTCACTCACCGCAGGCAGGTTAGTGGTCTTTCTGTCTTCTCCCGACTCCTCTCCGGCCTTGCTCCCCCAGCTCTCTCTGTGCTCTGTCCCCCCAATATTCCTTCAGGTCGCACAAGATCTGCCTGCAACCCTCTTATGGTTAAACTGCCAAAGTCTAGGCTCTCTGCTCACCTTCACTCTTTCATTCCCCTTTTCTCCCGCCTCTGGAACAAACTCCCCCACTCCCTTCAATCCCACTCCTCCCTCCAGGTCTTTAAAACAGCTGTTCACCACCATCTCTTATCTTCCCCCATCGAAAACCTTGATCTTTTCTACCCCCGGTAATTCACCCCAGAGTCCTTGCAGTGTTCATATGTTTTATTCCTCTCCCACCTCCCCCCCAAGTCCTCCCGATGTCCCTGCTCTCAAATGTTGTGTTTGTGTCCTTCCCCCTCTTCCCCCTCTCTTTTGTGTCCTTCCCCCTCTCTCCCCATCTTGTCTGCCGCTCCCCTTGTTTTTTGTGTTTTGTGTGTCGGTTTGTCTTTTTGTGTGATTAATGTTAGCTCTTTCACGAGCCTCGATCTTGTATAAAAAAAAAAAAAAAAAAAAAAAAAAAATGGTGGCAAAAGGTGGCACCATGATTGCCATGATGGCAAAAGGTGGCACCATGATTGCCATGATGGCAAAATGTGGCACCATTATGATTGCCATGGTGGCAAAAGGCAGCACCATGATTGCCATGATGGCAAAAGGTGGCACGATGATTGCCATGATGACAAAAGGAAGCACCATGATTGCCATGATGGCAAAAGGTGGCACCATGATTGCCATGGTGGCAAAAGGTGGCACCATGATTGCCATGATGGCAAAATGTGGCACCATTATGATTGCCATGGTGGCAAAAGGCAGCACCATGATTGCCATGATGGCAAAAGGTGGCACCATGATTGCCATGATGGCAAAAGGTGGCACCATGATTGCCATGATGGCAAAATGTGGCACCATTATGATTGCCATGGTGGCAAAAGGCAGCACCATGATTGCCATGATGGCAAAAGGTGGCACGATGATTGCCATGATGACAAAAGGAAGCACCATGATTGCCATGATGGCAAAAGGCAGCACCATGATTGCCATGGTGGCAAAAGGTGGCACCATGATTGCCATGATGGCAAAAGGTGGCACCATGATTGCCATGGTGGCAAAAGGTGGCACCATGATTGCCATGATGGCAAAAGGTGGCACCATGATTGCCATGGTGGCAAAAAATCCTTTACTAGAAAAGAAGCAAAGGTATAAAAAAAACAAGACATTATGAATATAATTCATGTTAAGATGACGATATGTCTGCAAGGCATTGCCTTGGACGATGGAGGAGTAAAGGACAGCAAACATCAATGCATTGGTCTAGCATATAATAAGTGATACAAGTGGAAGAATGATTTCAAGAGGGAAAGGTGATTTCAGTGGAATTAATCATGAATTCAAGGACAAATTCCCACAAGTCGTTGTACAAAAATATAATGATGTCTTTGCAGTTGAACCAGGAGATGGAGCCTTTGTTTAATTTTCACTCGATCCACACTGTTTGACATCCTGTACGTTGCTGTTTCTGCACCAACAACAGCTCATTAAAGATTTATTAGAAGCTATTTATTGTATGTATGTACTCTGGGGGCAGGGTGGCTTAATTGAGAAAATGGAATTGTAAAAAAAAAAGAGAGAAAGGGAGGATAATAGGACAGATAAAGGAGGTTTTGGAGTATGGGAAGAGAGGGGAAAGAAGGGAAAGGAGGTTTTGGAGTGTGGGGAGAGAAGGGAAATGTTTGGGAGTGTGGAGAGAGAAGGGAAATATTTGGGAGTGTGGGGAGAGAAGGGAAATATTTGGGAGTGTCGGGAGAGAAGGGAAATGTTTGGCAGTGTGGAGAGAGAAGGGAAATGTTTGGGAGTGTGGGGAGAGAAGGGAAATGTTTGGCAGTGTGGAGAGAGAAGGGAAATATTTGGGAGAATGGAGAGAGAAGGGAAATATTTGGGAGAATGGAGAGAGAGGGAAATGTTTGGGAGTTTGGGGAGAGAAGGGATCAGATTTGGGAGTGTGGGGAGAGAAGGCGGGATCAGGCTTGGGAGTTTGGGAGAGAAGGAAAATGTTTGGGAGTGTGGAGAGAGAAAGGAAATGTTTGAGAGAATGGAAAGAGAAGGGAAATGTTTGGGAGTGTCTTCCCACAAATGATGCAAAGCTCCCAGTCCATTATCTGCAAAAAAGGGAAAACTTGTTATTGGGGATATTTGTTTTCCATAATTGTCATCAATTTACCCATACTATTCCCGTTTGAAGTATATGAATGCGCAAATGAAGACTAGATGCATATATTTGAATTATACTACCTCAAAAACCTCTATTTAGCTACGTTCGCCAGTTATCTAGCCATAGAATATACATAGTAGTGACTATTTGATAGTGATAGTGATCGGGAGATCTCGCGAGATCTTGGAGACGGCGGCAGGGATTTTCGAAGCTCCACACGGTCTCCACGTTTTCAAAGTTAAGTCTGTTCACAATTGTATTTTGTCGAAACTGTATTTATCTTTCGGTGTGTGAACCTATAGTGTGCCCCTTGGAAGTTTCTCGGTGTTTATCTTTCATAAATTAATCGTTTGTTTGCCTCGTCTCGCGAGCGAGGCCTTGCAGCCTCAGGCTTTCCCCGTCGAAGGTTGTTCCTTCCTTCGCTGTTTTGCTAGGTTTTTTGATTTTCCCTTCTCCCCCAAACTTCACCAAACATCTACTCTTTGTCTAACGTTGTAACCCCCTCCCCCCACCCCCCCAAAAAAACAAAAACAAAAAACATTTCCCTTTCTCCTCGTGTGCTTTTGTTCCATCGTGCGCCTCTGTCCATGTGCGCTGTCCCGCCCCGCCCCCATTATCCCCTTGCCTTCCACCTTTTGCCCTGTTCAAGTGACTCATGGTGTCCCTCTCGGCTCCCTCTCCCCGTTGGTATTTTTGTGAATACAAGATTGTTCTTCACAGTTCTGTTTAAATATGTTTAAACTTTCCCCTTCAGTGTTTTATTCAGTGGTTTATTACAACACGCTGTTTTTCTTCCTATTTAAAAGGCTCCTTTCAATTTCCTCTTCAACTCATTCCATTTCAAAAAAATATACAATCTCTTATAATTCTTTCTCACTACATGCTCTAAATTCTCATTCATTCCACCCCTCCTCCATCGTTCTTAAACGGATCGCTAACTTGAAAATCACAACAAACCCAATTTGTTATAAATGTTCATCTTTCATTAATCATACACTTTCTAAATGTCCCCCTTGCCCCTCCCCGCCAAATCTCCCCCCTTGCCCCTCCCCTACTAAACTCCCCCCTTGCCCCTCCCCTCCTAAACTCCCCCTTGCCCCTCCCCTCCTAAACTCCCCCCTTGCCCCTCCCCTCCAAATCTCTCCCCTTGCCCCTCCCCTCCAAATCTCCCCCTTGCCCCTCCCCTCCTAAACTCCCCCCTTGCCCCTCTCCTCCTAAACTTCCAACTTGCCCTTCTCCTCCTAAACTCCCCCCTTGCTCCTCCCATTCAAAACTCCCCCCCAACCCCTCCCCTTCAAATTTACCCCCCAACCATCCCTCCCAAATTCTCCCTCCTCCGACCTCCTTCTCAAAGCTGTCTCCTCCACACTTCGTCTCCCTTCCATCTCATACCTCCACCTCCCCCAACCTTCGACCTTCCTCTGCCCCCCCTCAAACAACCCCTCACTGTGCCTCATCCCATCACCATCAAACCTTTCGTCCTCCTCATCCTTCCCTTTCTTGTAACTCTTCTGTAATCTCTGCCACACTATCAACTGCTCTTCCTACCTCCCCCTCTCATCCTTCATCTGACCCTACCCCTCCCCTCCCTTGTCCTGCACCCAATGCTCCCCCTCTCTCCTCATTAACGGTATGGACCTCAAACATCCGGGGCCTTCGCTCAAACCTGATTGATCTCTCCATTCAGGTTGCTTCTGACAATCCAGACTTTATCTGCTTAACAGAAAGTTTCCTCCTTCAAGATGTCTCTGATTCCTTAATATCTCTTCCTGGTTACTCCCTCCTCCGGTATGATAGACCTGAGCCTCGTCCTGGTGGTGGGGTGGCTATCTTTATCAAAAACTCTCTTCCTCACTCTCCTTGCACTGCCCTCTCTCCACCCCACCCCCAGGAGTACCTCTGGCTATGGCTTCCTCTCCGCTCCCACCTTCTGTTAATATGTGTTCTGTACCGTCCTCCAAACAGTGATGACTCCATTTACATTTCGCTGTCGGACAACGTGGACCAACTTCTATCAACTCATCCAAACTCTCTCTTCCTCATATGTGGCGACTTTACCTGTCATCATGCCAGCTGGCTGGGTGTGGGTTTATCTCTCACCAGCCATGGCACCTCAGCAAAGGACTTCTGTGACTCATTGGGACTGACACAATCTGTAAATTTCCCGACCCGGATCTCAGTCAATGGAGTATCTTCTCTTCTGGACTTGGTTATGACTAACTTCCCTGCAAATGTCTGCTGCTCTTCTTCTGCTCCAATCGGTTCTTCTGATCATGTGCTTGTTAAAGTGGACATCTCTCTGGCCATTCTCAGAGAGCCTCCTCAGCGCCGACGAGTCTGGCATTTCACTCAGGCTGACTGGCACGGTCTGCAAGCAGCCATCAATCATCTGGACTGGTCCCCCATCTCTACTGCCTCTGACATAAATTCTTCCTGGGAATTCTTCCAAAGCAAACTGCTCTCTCTCATGCACAGATTTATCCCATCTCGTCTTCAGTTGTCTTACCCTTCCTCCCGTCCATGGTACACTGAATCTTGTGGTGAGGCAGTTGCCCTGAAACAACTTGCCTTTGCCTCTTGGAAGGCAAATCCAACTGAAGGCAATCTCAGTTCCTTCCACCAAGCTCGGAACAAGTGTGTGTCTACCCTCAGGAGTGCCAGGAAGCACTATCTCTCCACACTCAAGATTGAACTCTCAAACCTGTCTCCTTCCTCCAAATCCTGGTGGTGTCTGGTCAAATCCGTTTCTGGTGTTTGTTCCCCCTCCATCCCCTCCCTTACCTCAAATGGCTACACAGTTGACACCGCAAGTGACAAAGCCGAATGCCTCAACTCTGTGTTTGCCTCAAAATCTTGTGTCCCAAACCCATCTCTCTCTGTTCCCACCTTTCCCAGTCGAACCCAACTGCTCCTGGACTCTGTGTCCTTCTCTCCTGACAAGGTGGAGAAGTTTCTGTCAAACCTCGACTCTGATTCTGCAACTGGACCAGACGGCATCAGCCCAAGGCTCCTAAAATCCTGCTCTGCCACTCTATCTCACCCTCTCTCTGTTCTTTTCACCCTCTCTTTTGCTCAAGGTCATCTGCCAGCATTTTGGAAATCAGCAAACATTACCGCTTTACACAAAAAAGGTGCAAAAACAGATCCTTGCAACTGTAGACCAATCAGCCTGCTTACAATTATCAGCAAAGTCATGGAATCCATCATTGCTTCGGATATCAAATCCTTCCTCTTCTCCAATGGCTTGATCTCTGATCATCAATTTGGATTCAGACCAGGTCATTCTACTCTGGACATGTTGCTTCTGCTGTCTCAACAATGGATGGAGGTCCTCAATGCCAAACAGGAAATCAGAGCTGTCTCACTTGACATATCACGTTCCTTCGATACGGTCTGGCACCCAGCTCTGCTCACCAAACTCTCCTCCTATGGTATCCATGGAAATCTCCACTCATGGCTTGCGGACTTCCTCTTTGGTCGAAGGCAACGTGTGGCCCTGAATGGATTTCTCTCATCTCCCCTTCCTGTTCTGGCTGGAGATCCCCAACGTAGTGTTCTGGGCCCTGTGCTATTTCTGGTCTTCATCAATGATCTCTCCGACTCTCTGGAAAATCCTCTCTATCTCTTTGCTGATGACTCCACTATCTGCCGCTCCATTCCTCATCCCTCATATCGGCAGTCTGCAGCCTCCTCACTCTCTGCAGACCTGGAGAAAATCACAGACTGGTCAAACAAGTGGAACATGTCTTTCAATCCTGACAAATCTCACACTCTTACAATGTCTCTCCGAAAGGACCGACTGGAAAACCCTCCCATCTACTTTCTCAACAATCCTCTCCAAGAAGTTCTGTCACTCAAACTTTTGGGTCTCACTATCTGCCATGATCTTTCCTGGGAAAACCACATTTCAAATCTGGCCTCCAAAGCCAGTCGCCGACTGGGCATCCACCATCGTGCGAAGTCGTTCCTTGGCACACCTGAGCTCCTCACCACATACAAGGCTTTCATCCACAGCTCAATGGAATACTGTTCCCCCCTCTGGGCTGGTGCTCCTGCCTCACACGTAGCTCGGCTTCACGCTGTTGAAACCAAAGCTTTCAGAATCATTGGAATCTCCTGCGATGAAGTTAACTCCGAGGGCCTTTCACTCACTCACCGCAGGCAGGTTGGTGGTCTTTCTGTCTTCTACCGACTCCTCTCCGGCCTTGCTCCCCCAGCTCTCTCTGTGCTCTGTCCCCCCAATATTCCTTCAGGTCGCACACGATCTGCCTGCAACCCTCTTATGGTTAAACTGCCAAAATCTAGGCTCTCTGCTCACCTACACTCTTTCATTCCCCTTTTCTCCCACCTCTGGAACAAACTCCCCCACTCCCTTCAATCCCACTCCTCCCTCCAGGTCTTTAAAACAGCTGTTCACCACCATCTCTTATCTTCCCCCATCCAAAACCTTGATCTTTTCTACCCCCGCTAATTCACCCCAGATACACTTTTTTTTTCTTTCTTTTTTTTAATTCCAACTTCTTTCCTGGAAGTCCTTGCAGTGTTCATATGTTTTATACCTCTCCCACCTCCTCCAAAGCCCTCCCCCTCCCACATTTCTCCCGTTGTCCCTGCTCTCAAATGTTGTGTTTGTGTCCTTCCCCCTCTCTCCCCATCTTGTCTGCCGCTCCCCTTATTTTTTGTGTTTTGTGTGTCGGTTTGACTTTTTGTTTGATTAATGTTCGCCCTTTCACGAGCCTCGATCTTGTATTTAAAAAAAAAAAAAAAAATTTGTGTGCGTGACAGCCATCTTGGACGCCATCTTTGATTTCTGGGAAACTAGGTCACTCAGTTCAGGCACTCCCTCTCCCCCCAATCATGTTTGTCAAATCTCTTGCTTTAATCCGTTAGGTCACGTGAAAGGTCCATTTTGTTTTTAAAGGTCCACTTCCTTATCTAGTGAGACAACAACAACAACATGCATTTTAAGGCCATTTTCCCTGCAAGAGCGGGGGTTAGCCTTGCGGTCCCCATGACAATCTTCTCCATTTTGCCCTATTTTCTGCATCTCTCCTTGTTAACCCCCTTGCCCGCATTTCTTCTTCTGCCATCTTTAGCCAAGTCTTTCTCGGTCTTCCCCGTCCTCTACTTCCTTCTACATTCATTTCCATCACTCTTCTCAACCAGTCACTTTCATCTTTCCTCAACACATGACCAAACCATCTCAACCTGTTCCTCTTCACAGCATCAATCACAGGCTCCATTCCCATAATCTTTCGCAATTCATCATTTGTCTTCCTCTCTCTCAACCATACTCTGCACATCCACCGAACCATTCGCATTTCCACCCTTTCCAGCCTTCGTTGCTGGTCGACGTTCATTACCCATGTCTCGCTCCCATAAATCATAACACTTCTCACACATGCAGCATACACCTTTCCCTTCAGCTTCAACGACACTCCCCTCCTCATCAGCACGCCACTCAGTTCCCGAAACTTCTTCCATGCACATCTCACTCTTGCAACCGTTGCCGAGTCTGATCCACCTTCTCCATTCAGCATGTCTCCGAAGTAGCAAAATGTTTTCACACCTTCCAGCTTCACGCCGTCTCCAAGATCCAACTCAACATTTCCTCCATCTGCAGCTCCTCTGTGCACCCCTTACATTTGAATGTAGCTCCCACACTGGTTAATGACCCTCTCAGACCACTACATTTTTGTTGAACCCACTCAGCGCACATTGTACATTGAATGGAGTTCACTCCGACACCCTTCCTGCACACAGCACATGGCCACTTCCCAGTTCTTTCCACCTCACCACATGCTTTACCACTTGCCATCACCTTCGTTTTTCCGATATTCACCTTCAGACCTTTTGTCTCCATACATTCCTTCCACTTGTTCATCTTTTCCTTCAGTCCATCCATACTTTCCGCAATCAACACCAGATCATCTGCATACAACAACTCCCACGGTAAACCCTCCTTTACGTTCTGAGCCAGCACCTCCATCACAGCTACAAATAGTAGTGGACTTAGTACCGACCCCTGATGCACTCCCACCTTCACCTCAAACTCACCACTGTTCCCGTCCTTCATCCTTACAGCTGTGTGCGCTCTTTTGTACATTGCCATCACTACTCTGATCAACCATTCCTCCACTCCTAACTTCCTCAATGCCCATGTCAATACTTCGCATGGAACCCTATCGAATGCTTTCTCCAGATCAACAAACCCAAGAAACAACTTCTTCCTATTCTCCTGCAACTGCCTCACAATAAAGAGCGCGTCTGTCGTTCCTCTTCCTGGCATAAATCCAAACTGCATTTCGTCGGTCTTCACCTTCTTCCTTATCCTCCTCTCCAACACCCTTTCCAATACCTTCATTCCATGCTCCAATAACTTTATCGTTCGGTACGAGCCACACTCCAGAGGGTCACCTTTCCCCTTGTATAGAGGGACGAGGGTACTCGATTCCCAATCCACTGGAATGCGGCCTTGTTTCACCACCAGATTACAGATCTCTGTCATTCTCTTCACACCCTAACTTCCTGCTGCCTTCAACATATCTCCCACAACTCCCGTCGGCCCTCCCGCTTTTCTACTCTTCATTGCTTTTATCGCTTCCTCAACTTCCTTCTCAGTTATCTTCTCTGCCGGTCCTAAAACTGGGTTAGTCTCTATGTTGCCATCCCATTCATTCTCTGTATTCAACAGCATTTCCATATATCTTTTTCATCTTCCTTTAATTCCATCTGGGTCCACAACGATTTGTCCCACTTCATCCTTCAAGCAACTCACCCCCATCACATCACACCTCACTTTCGCTATCTGCTTTGCAATCCTGAATACCGCTCTCTGACCCTCTTCCGAATCCAAGCGTTCTCCCAACATTTTCCTACATGCCTCCTGTGCCTTTGCTACCTCTTTCTTTGCAGCCTTCTTGACTGCCTTATAACTTTCATGCTCTGCTTTTTCTGCTCCCGTACCCTTCGCCTTCTGCCACTCCTTGAACTTCTTCCTCTTCTCGTCAATCCTCTTTCCAACTTCATCATCCCACCACCATGTTTCCGAGTGCCTCGGTGGTCCTTTTGTCCATCCACATACCTCACCAACGGCTCCCAACAGACTATCTTTCATTGACATCCAACTACTTAAAAGCTTGACCACATCAGCCTCTACCCTACTCAGCCTCTATTTTAAAGCCTCCCTTACTGTCACCTCTTTCAACCTCCACACCTTCATTCTCGGTTGGTACTTCACCCGCCGAGCTCTCCTCGCACCTTTCACCCTTATGTCGCAGACAACCAAGTGGTGCTGTGAAACAGCCTCCTCCCCCGGGATCACCTTTGTGTCCCGGAGGTTATCTCGCCTACGCACCATCAGGTAGTCAACGGTTGTCGTCGACCCACCTGACGTGTATGTAACAAGCTTATTATCCTCTTTCTGGACTGAGTATTGCAAATCAACAAATCAGCTCCATCAGCAAACTTCAAAATCCTTTCACCTTCTCCATTTCTCACACCATATCCGTAACCCCCATGAACTCCCTCAAAACCGTCCATACTCCTTCCCACATGTCCATTTAGGTCTCCTCCTACCACAACAACTTCCTCATCTTTCACGTTTTCCATCAGCTTCTCTATCGCACACCAGAACTTGTCCTTCTCTTCATCGCTCCGAGCAACCTGCGGAGCATATCCCGAGATGACGTTCACCAAGAGCTTTCCAATCATCATTTTCACCATCATCAACCTATCACTCACTCTAGTCACACTCACCACACTGTCTACAAACTCCTCAGAAAACAGGACACCAACACCATTCACGCCCTCCGGGCACCCTTGCCACACAAACTTGTATTTCTGTCCCTGCCTACCCTTCACCATTCTCACACCACTTCCCTTCCATCTCGTCTCTTGCACACAACATATGTCCACTCTTCTTCTGAACAATACTTCCACCACTTCTCCTGATCTCCCTGTCATTGTCCCTACATTCCATGTCCCAAACCTCAGAAACCGATCTCCACTTCGGGCTGTACCTTGCCCATATGTAGTTGTAATTGTCATGGTTCTCTTTTTGAGGCAATGTTTTTATGGCCGGATGCCCTTCCTGACGCCAACCCTCTTAGTTGCCTCCTACGACACGCAGGGATACGGTGTACCTATTCTAAACCAGGGTACACACCGGGACCCTTATCTAGTGAGAGTTCCAGGAAATAACCGTAGATATGTACATGCGACCTTCTGATAGGTGATGGTGCAGGTAGAAATGAAAATGCTCATGGCAGTCGAGAGAAAAGTTGACCTGAGTACGAACCAACGTCAGATGTTCTTGATTTAACAACTAGAAATAGTTAACAGTCACCTGACTTAGTGGTGGAACTCCATTCACCTGTTCAACCTTGTATGGTTCCTCAGACATTACAATTCTCTTCTGATATCTCAGTGCCAGAAAATACATCTAGCCCTAAATCAGATTTGAGTCAGTTCCCAAATGTTAGTTCAAAATCGGACTTGCGTGGAGTAATTCCATCTTTACCGTGAAGGCCCAACAGTCTCTAAACCTCCAAATAGATTAGATTTGTAAGATTTTAAATTCAGCTTTGGAATGTGAAGTAAAGCAATAAATGTTATGGTTTGCCTCCCACGACACACACATGTATGTTTATTACAAGTAAATAAAAAAAAAACATTTGAGTTAAAGATTTGTCCTATGTTGAGAAGACGAGTTCAAGTGTATATTTAACATTGTCAAGTATATTGTCAAGGTAACAAATGTTTCAGTTTCCAATATAGGAGGAGGAGGGTGAAATGATGTGTAGTGGAATGTGAAGGTCATTTTTAAGCATCGAAGCATCCAAGGTCATTTTTTGAGCAGCTTGTGTATCAAGCAGGACAATAGATACAGCCATGGCCAAAAATATTGGCGCCATTGCACTTTTTTCAAATAACTCACAATTTTCTCAAAAATAAGTTGAAATTGACAAAAGTATTTGGTCTCCATAATTCTTTATTTCACTGTTAATATTACAGAACTTTTGTTTTTGATTCATAACTTAATATATCCTTTTAAATCAGAAAATAAAAATAAATGGCATTGACAAAATTATTGACACCCTAGACTTGATATTTAGTAGCACGGCCTTTGGACAAAATAACCGCAGTCAAGCACTTCCTGGAGCCATGAATGAGCTTCCTACACCTCTCTACTGGCAGTTTGGCCCACTCTTCTTGTGCAAACTGCTCCAGTTCTCCCAGATTTGAAGGGTGCCTTCTCCTAATTACTGTTTTCAGATCTCCCCACAGGTGTTCAATGGGATTTAGATCTGGACTCATTGCTGGGCACTTCAGAACAGTCTAGCATTTTGTCTTGAACCATTCCTGGGTGCTTTTTGAAGTGTTTGAGGTCATTATTCTGCTGCAAGACCCATGGTCTTTGACAGAGACCCAGCTTTCTGACACTGGGTTGAACATTGCGCTTCAAAATGCCTTGGTAATCTCCTCATTTCGTGACGCCATGCACACATTCAAGGTACTCAGTGCCAGAGGCAGCACAGAAACCCCAAAACATCACTGAACCTCCTCCATGTTTGACTGTAGGGAAGGTGTTCTTTTCTTGGAAGGCTTCATTTTGTTTTCTGTAAACATAGAGATGATGTGCTTCACAAAAAGCTCTAATTTGGTCATCTGTCCACAGGACATTCTCCCAGAAGGATTTTGGCTTGTTCGGGTGTGTTTTGACCTACTCCAGTTGGGCTTTTTTATGTCTCTCTCTCAGCAGTGGGGTCCTCCTGGGTCTCATACCATAGAACCCCCTTTCATTGAGTTGGCGACGGATGGTGCGAGTTGAAACTGTCGTACCTTGTGTCTGAAGGTCAGCTTGAATTTGTTTGGCAGTTGATCGAGGTGCTTTCTCCACCATTTGAACAATCCTTCGCTGCAATCTTCGATCAAATTTTCTCTTGCGGCCACGTCCAGGGAGGTTGGCTACAGTGCCATGGGCCTTAAACTTCCTGATAACATTGCGTATGGTGGACACAGGAACATCAAGGTCTCTGGAGATGGACTTGTAGCCTTGAGATTGTCCATGCTTGGCTACAATCTTGTGTCTGACCTCCTCAGACAATTCTCTGGTTTTCTTTCTTTGCTCCATGCTTATTGCAGTACACACACAAAACAGCAGAATGACTCCTTTTCTCGATTCAAACTGGTTGAATGAGTGATTTTAACTCACCTGGAACGAAGTTCAGGGGAGCTTATGTGATGGCGCGTCGTCTGTCCATCAGTCCGTCCGTCCGTAAACACTTGCAACTTCTCTGAAACCGCTGAAGGGATTGTGACCAAACTTGGCACAAATTCTATTTGTTGTGTTGTGACTTAAGTTTGTTCACGGCATTTAAAAAATCTGGGTCTAAGGGGGTTTACTCGGGGTCAAAGTGGATCCATGTTTGACCCTCCAAAATAGGAATTTGCTTTTTCCTCTGAAACTACACACACTATTTCGATGAAAGTTGACTGCAACTTTCATCACCCGTGATGTACAGAAGTTTGTTCACAGCACTAAGAAAAAAATCGAAGTCTAAGGGGGTCTACGTGGGGTCAATGTGGGTCTAGGTTTGCCCCCTCCCCCTCCCAAAAAAATATATGTATTTGCTTTCTTCTCTGAAACTACACACACAATTTCGATGAAAGTGACCACAAGCTTCATCACCCATGATGTACCAATGTTTGTTCAAGGCATTAGAAAAATTGGGGTCTTAGGAGGTATATGGGGTTGGGAGGGGGGTTGCCCCCGAAAAAAGGTATTTTTTTGTTTGTTTGTTTCAAGACGATTATGTTAGTATGATCTACAATACATGCTGCCCTGTCTTCTAGCAACCATTGAAATTTGTTTGAAATGCCTTTGGTCAGTGCAGTATACTGGTTATTCTACCAGGTGAGCGCCAGGGGTATTGCCCCTGTGTTTATATTGCAGGCAACTGCAACTCACCACAAATGAGTTCAATTCCAAAGTAAAGGAGAATCACCTGCTTGAAATCTAATTATTTCTAACAACTTCTAAAAGGTGCCAATAATATTGTCCGGGCCATTTTAGGATTTCTGTGTGGAATAAGCTAATATTTCGTAATTCTTTCAGCTTTTTTGTTTTGTTCCACTGCAAATCAAAGAAATACATATGTGGATAACAAAATATTTTTTAATTTCAACAATGTTCTGGAAGAAATGGTGCATTCTTTGAAAAAAGTGCAAGGGTGCCAATATTTTTGGCCACTACTGTAGGCACGTTGTCCTTCCAGTATGCAGAGATGTCATGTGCTTTTTTTGTATACATAGTCGAGGCTCGTGGAAGAGCTAGTACCAGAGCCTCCGCTGGGTATGTAGGTGGCCCCCTGCAAACCTCAAGTGGGGGGCCCCCTGTAAACCCCACGTGGGGGGCCCTTTCTATTGGAGGGCTAATAATATGGTGACAGATCTTCAGGCGAAGAATCGATTCACACCTCGGTTCTAGAGGGGGTTAGCGAAGTATTAGAATGACCAGTTCTGTCTGTCTCTGCATGTATCTGTCTTTCCACACCATCATGGGTAATGTATTGTCATATCTCAGCTATGCCTGTACCAATTGTAACCAAACTTGATAGGATAGTAGTATGGGTCAACCAGAGTGTGATAAGTGGCCAACAATGAACCAAGTCAAATGTCAAGGTCATCAAAGGGTGAAAATCACATTTCTAACAATAACTGTGGAATGAATCATCAGAGAAAGAAGTGGGTTTTTGCATTAGAGCACATCAAATATATGAATTAAGGCAAAGCAAATCAAATCTGACTTAGGAATTGACTCAGGTTTCATTGGGATCCGAAAATAAAAATTTGACCTTAAAAATCACAATGACCAAAAATGCAAACATTTAAAAAAATCTTTATATCTCAGAAACTGAGCTGCAGAAATCCTTCAAAATTAGTTTGTGGAACCCTCTTAAAAACCGCAATCAATCGCTAAAATAAAATTATGAGAGGAGAATTTCCGACAGGAAAAATGACATCGTTTATTCAAATTTCACGATTGAAAGAGCAAATGCAGATCTGATTATTTCTGAATATATTGTTACGGTTTTTAGAACCTTCACTTTGTAAATTTTAGTAAATGTTCCCTTATAAATGATCCCCTGTAAATATCCCCATTATTTGGCTTTATTAAAGATCGCACCCTAGTTAGTCCATGTACAACACGGAGAGCACCATAGGACCTCTCTGTAGTTATCTCATTATTGTGTGTTTCAGTTAAGGATCTGTTCCCAATAGTTGAATCTGCATTGCATTAATCAAATAAGATAGGCCCCTTTCAATTTCCCCAATCGTCTCACCTGCTCTTCAAAGTGCAGTAGCGGTAGGGCGGCGTTCGCTGCCGTTTGCCTTGGGCTGTTTGCTGGCACCAAGCCGCCATTACGCACGCGGTCTCAAGCTGAGGAAAAAGGGGGCGGAACCACAAGAACAAGGTGTGGCACGTGAACTCACCATCAGAGGTGGAGCCAGCGAGCCCTTGCTGGCCAACCAGCGTCGAGGTGAGCCGACCGGTAGGCGTGTCATCGAAGCCGACGGCTTGATACAACAACGGCAATAAAAGCGGCTGCAGGGGACTGCTTCAGCAGATGAGGTGAGAAGGAGATCAGATGAGGTGAGAAGGAGTTTGAGTCGACTTGGGTTGGAGACGGCGCTTGGTGGGGTCTGGCTGTGAGACGAAGCTGCGCAGAGCTCTTTGACGAACTGCTTCGGAAAGCCCCTACTGCGTGAAAATATACGTGCAGCTGCCGCCGGGTTTTGCCTCGAGCCCGGAGCGTGGACTGGAGCCAACCTCGACGCTGTGCATTTGCCCGGATCTTCCTGCCCTGCCATCGGCTTGGACCTTCTCCTCCTTCCAGCCATTCCTTCATGCCATTCCCTATTCGTGTGTCTGTTTGTTTGTCCGGGGTTGTAAGTAAGACTGTATAGTTAAGCTTGCCCGTGTGTCCTTTTGCTCTTCTTCTTCTGTATATTACTTTCGTTTCCTCTTCTTTGGGTTTTCTGTATATAATTAATAAACCCACTCTTTGTTCTGCTTATTTTCTGGGTTTTCTCTTATTCGATCGTTTGCGTCCTTTCTTTCGATTGAGTACCTGTGGCACGATTCGGCCAACGCTATAATCGGGTTTAGTCTCTTATTAACGGCCCGAGTCGCAGCTCGCTTCGCTCGGTGCATCCAATCACGCTGCGGCCCGGGTGGGAGTATCTCCTCGCTTACGGCCGGTGGTGGTAATTAGGTAGTAAGACAGGTTGGGCTTACAACCCTACTCACCACCGACCGGAAGTGACGTCATACTTCCAGGGCCGGCAGAGACGGCCAGCTTAACAGGACAAGGGGATTAACCCCCCCCCCCCTTGCTAACGGGAGTGCCGTCCGCCGGATCCGTAACAATATCTATACGCACATAGCTCTGTCAATAATGACCCGATCTGCTGATCACCAACAAACTGGGTACAGATGTGGTACAGACTGAGCAGACAAAAGTGATGAATTCCTGCAAATAAAGGTCAAAGGCAACAACTCGAGAAAAGAACAAAGTGAATGTCACATCATTTCGAAAAGTGCTCAAAAAGATAATTATTTTGAAGCATTACGTGGTGGAATTGGTCTATTATGGATACTAGTGGGGTACCCGTGCTACGCGTGCTACGCACGGATGGGAGGCCAGAAGCAAACAGACAATGCAGAAACGGCGAATGCTAAAGCATGAAACCAATGAATTCCACATTCCTGTAGCACCTTCAGTCGCGTGTCAGACATGGACAGCAAGTTCGTGAAGGACTTCCATGAAAAACGTACCCGTTCGCAAACAACGGGTACATTCATGTATAGAAACATCGATCGTGGGTCCGTGGCGAATCTGCAAATGGCGATCCGTGAATTTCACGTTTAGAAAGTAGAAACCATCACGGCATGTCGTCATTCACTTGAACTCGGTCTCATTTTTCATTCCAAACAGCATAACTCCAATCACAAATTAAATAGCATTAATATAAAAAATAAACTTTTAACAACATTCGTGACATAAACAAATATTTAAATCCTGATGTAAAGGTCCGTACGGTTGGGTGAATACAATTACGAATTCAAAATCGTAATTGTATTCACTCAATTCGAATCATCAATTGATACTTTAACAAAATACTGTTTTAAATGACGGTTGTATTGGGAAATTATCAAACCCGCTCATTGCTGTAATCTGTCCACTTCCGCATTAGCGGCAGGTTCATAATTCTCATCAAAATCTAAACAGTATTTGTAGAATTTCAATAAAAGCCACATCACTGTTCATATCGGTGAATATTATTCCATCGTGTTTGAAAAAACTGGAAAAATGGAAAACAATATAGACTATTTTACTCCAGGCGGTCCCAGGATTACCCACCCAAAATATCGTTGCGATCGGTTCAGCCATTTTTGCGGTACCTGGGAACGGACAGACGGACATTTGGTAAATTATAGTAAGATAAATTCTTCAGATATTCACTGAGGGGATGCGGAGAAGAGCATCAAGCATGTACGAGTGATGGAGTCAAAATATCATGTCTCACACACACACAACAATCATTGATGCTTTACAATTTCACCCTTCTACTTTTCCTGGATGCAAAGTCGTCAATAAAGTCATCATACTTCAGCCTTCGTCCAAAGTCCTTCTCGATTGAGATGATGTCCAGGTGTGACAGTCTGTCCTGTGACATTGTAGAGCGCAAGTCACTCTTTATGAGCTTCAGATTTGAGAAAGAGCATTCTGCAGAGACAACAGTTACCGGCATCGTCAGTAAAACCCTTAGAGCCACATGTACATTTGGATTAATGCCGATGGGGGAGTTTTTTATTTATTATTAATTTTTTTTTTGTATACAAGATCGAGGCTCGTGAAGGAGCGAACATTTATCACACAGAAAGACAAACCGACAAACCGACACATAACCGACAAACCGACACATAAAACAAAAAGCATCGGGAGCGGTAGACAAGATGGGGAGAGAGGGGGAAGGACACAAACACAACATTTGAGAGCAGGAACCGAGAGACATGGAGACATCGAGAGATCTGTGGGAGGGAGAGGGCTTTGGGGGGGAGGCATGGGAAAGGGGGTGGGAGAGGCATAAAACATTTGGTTGTATAGCTTTTGGTTGTATAGCTTAGTGTTTCAAGTGGAGAACATCTTTCCGGCACCGAGTTGCACAGAAGCTAGAGTTCTTCCAGTTGCTCGATGGGTTACAAATCGCTTGAATTTGAATCAGTTAGCAGGATATGTCGGTCGTTCCAACTTTTTCTAAGATCATTGTCATTTAAAGCTTTCGTGGCTGTGATGCTAAAAAGAAAGGGTGCAGTGCATCTGCTCAAATCTACTGTCAAATCTACTGCAGTCAGATAAACATCAATAATCCTGTAGAAAAATTTAACTTTGAACTTTGTCTGTTGGTCTGAAACTGGTTCATCTGCAGACTCGTAAGAAAAGTGCCTGGATTCGTAAGAAAAGTGAGCATGACAGGCCTGGATTAGGTCTGATGCAACATCCAACTGCACGTCCTTTGACTGCAATTAGTAAGGGAAACATATGAAAATCTGTTAACTAAATTGTTACCAAAAAATTTCTTCACCAATATGTTTGTAAATGTGTGTAATAACATGTGTTAAAATGTTGAAGTTCAACTCCCGTGGGAAACCCAGAAAAAAGCTGTTGAATTCGGGTACCGAAAAATTATTTTCGAGAATTTTTATTTTTTTAAATCGGCCCTTAAGTAACTTATGAGGGGTCAAATAAGGGTTTTTCATGATTCTGAGTTGATTGTTAACATTTATATTTCACCACAGACACTCCTTTGTGGAAAAATAATTTCTAAATATATCTCATTTTCTACTTTGCAGGACATGGAGTCTAGCAATATGGATGAAGACGTTACTCCACCTGTGCTCAATTGCTTCATCTGTGCACGCTCGGATACACCAGCTGAAAGGCTCATACAGGCAACTCCAAAGGGATACTCAACTTTATGGAAACAAGCAGAAACTGTCGAAAATGTTACTGTTGTGGAACGTATGAAGGAGGCTCAAAAGGAAGGAAAACTGAGGTACCACCAGAAGTGTAAAAATGATCTGTACAACAACTTTGTTGCAACCACCAAGAAGTCAGCTCAAGCATCAACGGCAGAGAAAGAGTCATCAAAGTTGAAGAGAAGACGCACTACTTGTGAGTTCAGTTCATCAACTGGCTGCAGTTCTAGAAGATCACAGTCAGTTGACCTCCTGTATAAGGATGTATGCATTCTTTGCAACCAACCAGCCCAGCTCTACAAAAATAATCCAGCACAAGCTAGAAAGAAATACAGAGTGCCAGATAATTTGACTGCAGATACACTGAAGGCAAGCTTGCTGAAGACAGCACGGAGTCACGGGGATGACTGGGGCACTGAAGTCACTGGACGCCTGGAAGGGATCAACGACTTGGTAGCAGAAGAAACACTGTACCATTTGCGATGCAAACTTATGTTTGCGAGAGGTGACAGTTTGTCCAAGACTGATGAGGAAGGAAAAAGGAAGAGAGGACAGAGGAGTATTGATGAGGAGCGAGAGGCAGTTTTTATTGAATTCTGCGAATGGTTAGACTCAGAATTAGAGCATGGGGTAATGAACATGGACCAAGTCCATGAAAAGCTGCAGGAGTTTGATCAGTCACCAGAGAAGAGCCTTTCTTATTCAAAGCATTGGCTGAAGATAAAACTTCTAGAGAAATACGAAGACACCTTGTATTTCACAACACAGGAAAGAAGGGCAGATGTACTCTGTCTCAAAGATGGCACCGACAATATTCTGCGAGCGCATCATGCTAATCTTGACCATGGAGATGAGAAGACTCAGATCATAAAGACGGCACTCAAGTTCATATCCAATGATATTGCCTTGATTGATTTAGGTCCAAAGTCATACCCCACCACACACAGTATGACTGACATCGATAGTCAGCTGACACTTGTTCCTGCAAGCCTTCAGATGTTCTTGAGACTGATTGTCAAGACAGACGAAAGAGTTGCCGTTTGGGGGCAGAATTTTATTAAGGCCTGTCGACCTCGGTCTGGAGTATTGCCACACCAAATGGGGCTTGCCATACAACTTGATCATAGATTTGGGTCAAAATGGATGCTCAACAAGTTCCACCGGCTGGGATACACTGAGTCTTACACGGAGACACAAAACTACAAATACTGCTTCCTTAATAGTAGGAGTGGAGATGATGTTCCAGATACTTCTGGCACTCTTTTTTTTTTCTTTTTTTTTTTTTTTTCTTTTTTTTTTTCTTTTTTTGTATACAAGATCGAGGCTCGTGAAAGAGCGAAAATTAATCACACAGAAAGACAAACAGACACATAAAACAAATAACATCGGGAGCGGTAGACAAGATGGGGAGAGAGGGGGAAGGACACAAACACAACATTTGAGAGCAGGGACCGAGAGACATGGAGACATCGAGAGATCTGTGGGAGGGAGAGGGCTTTGGGGGGGAGGCATGTGAAGGGGGGCAGGCATGTGAAGGGGGGGGGGGGGGGTGGGAGAGGTATAAACATATGGACACTGCCAGGATTTCCAGGAAATAAGTTGGAATTTCAAACAAGGTGGATCTGGGGTGAATTAGTGGGGGTAGAAAAGATCAAGGTTATGGATGGGGGAAGATAAGAGATGGTGGTGAACAGCTGTTTTAAAGACCTGGAGGGAGGAGAGGGATTGAAGGGAGTGTGGGAGTTTGTTCCACAGGCGGGAGAAAAGAGGAATGAAAGAGTGAAGGTGAGCAGAGAGCCGAGATTTCGGCAGTTTAACCATCAGAGGGTTGCTGGCAGATCTTGTGCGACCTGTAGGAATATTTGGGGGACAGAGCACGGAGAGAGCTGGGGGAGCAAGGCCGGAGAGGAGTCGGTAGAAGACAGAAAGACCACCTACCTGCCTGCGGTGAGTGAGTGAAAGGCCCTCAGAGATAGCTTCATCGCGGGAGATTCCAATGATTTTGAAAGCTTTGGATTCAACAGCGTGAAGCCGAGCCAGGTGTGAGGCAGGAGCACCAGCCCATAGGGGAGAACAGTATTCCATTGAGCTGCGGATGAAAGCCTTGTATGTGGTGAGGAGCTCAGGTGTGCCGAGGAAGGACTTCGCACGACGGAGGATGCCCAGTCGGCGACTGGCTTTGGAGGCCAGCTTGGAAATGTGGTTTTCCCAAGAAAGATCATGGCAGATAGTGAGACCCAAAAGCTTGAGTGACAGAACTTCTTGGAGAGGATTGTTGAGAAAGTAGATGGGAGGGTTGTCCAGTCGATCTTTTCGGAGAGACATAGTAAGAGAGTGAGATTTGGCAGGATTGAAAGACATGTTCCACTTGTTTGACCAGTCTGTGATTTTGTCCAGGTCTTCAGAGAGTGAGGAGGCTGCAGACTGCCTATCTGAGGGAAGAGGAATGGAGCGGCAGAGAGTGGAGTCATCAGCAAAGAGATAGAGGATTTTCCAGAGAGTCAGAGAGATCATTGATAAAGACCAGAAAAAGCACAGGGCCCAGCACACTTCCTTGGGGAACTCCAGCCTGAACAGGAAGGGGAGATGAGAGAAATCCATTCAGGGCCACACGTTGACTACGACCAGAGAGGAAGTCCGCAAGCCATGCATGGAGATTTCCATGGATACCATAGGAGGAGAGTTTGGTGAGCAGAGCTGGGTGCCAGACCGTATCAAAGGCCCTTGATATGTCAAGGGAGACAGCTCTGATTTCCTGTTTGGCATTCAGGACCTCCATCCATTGTTGAGACAGCAGAAGCAGCATGTCCAGAGTAGAGTGACCTGGTCTGAAACCAAATTGATGATCAGAGATCAAGCCATTGGAGAAGAGGAAAGATTTCATATCCGAAGCAATGATGGATTCCATGACTTTGCTGATAATTGGGAGCAGGCTGATTGGTCTGTAGTGACAGCTTGATGTCACTTGACAGCTCTTGACAGCATTGTGGAGGAAACCGATGAACAGATCAATGATGAGGTTGCGGTTGATGCTGCGCTTGAGGATCAATCAGTGATGACAGCCAAAGTGCCAGCCAGTGAAAGTGAATTGTCAAGTAATGATCAGGTGGTCTTTATGGAGGTTGGGGAAACAAACAATGCAGTCACTCAGTTTGTTGGAGACAATATAGATTTAAACATTGTCTCTATTCACGGAAACACTCCCTTTCACTCAATGGGTTGGATCGAAGTCACCTCTCCGGCACCACCTTTGCCAGATCCACAGACAACAGCAGCTTTCCCCCGGGTGAAGTTGAAGGCACTCGACAAAGCTAAGATCCTGAGAGGAACTGAAGTAAAGATTATTCCATTTACGAACAGGAAACAGATAGGAACGAACGCGATCATGTTTCTCCCCCTCGCTGAGCTTTCCTCCTCCCTGGCTCATGATCAGCCACTCCTCACTCCAGGTGACACACTCTGGGCAGCGGGGTGGGTGATCAAAGCCAACGATCCTGAGTTCCCACACTCCAACTGGAATGGCTGGATGAAGAGAATCCATGCTAATGATGAAAATCAGAGCACACAGATCGAGTTCCTCCCAGTTATTGAAGGAGACCCTAATGTCTCCCTCTTCCAAATCCTGGTGGCGTCTGGTCAAATCTGTTTCTGGTGTTTGTTCCCCCTCCATCCCCTCCCTAACCTCAAACGGCTTAACGGCTGACTCCGCACGTGAAAAAGCTGAATGCCTCAACTCTGTGTTTGCCTCTAAATCTTGTGTCCCAAACCCATCCCTCTCTGTACCCACCGTACCCAGCTGCTCCTGGACTCTGTGTCCTTTCCTCCTGACAAGGTGGAAAAGTTTCTGTCAACCCTCGACTCTGATTCTGCAACTGGTCCTGACGGCATCAGCCCACGGGTCCTAAAATCATGTTCTTCTGCTCTTTCACTCCCTCTTTCTGTTCTCTTCACCCTCTCTTTTGCTCAAGGTCATCTGCCATCTGCTTGGAAATCAGCCAACATCACCGCTTTGCACAAAAAAGGTGCAAAAACAGATCCCAGCAACTACAGACCAATCAGCCTTCTCCCAATTATCAGCAAAGTCATGGAATCCATCATTGCTTCAGATATTAAATCTTTCCTCTTCTCCAATGGCTTGATCTCTGATCATCAATTTGGTTTCAGACCTGGTCACTCTACTCTGGACATGCTGCTTCTGCTTTCTCAACAATGGATGGAGGTCCTCAACGCCAAACAGGAAATTAGAGCTGTCTCCCTTGACATTTCACGTGCCTTCGATACGGTCTGGCACCCTGCTCTGCTCTCCAAACTCTCCTCCTTTGGTATCCATGGAAATCTCCACGCATGGCTGGCGGACGTCCTCTCTGGTCGTAGTCAACGTGTGGCCCTGAATGGGTTTCTCTCATCTCCTCTTCCTGTTCAGGCTGGAGTTCCCCAAGGTAGTGTTCTGGGCCCTGTGCTTTTTCTGGTCTTCATCAATGATCTCTCTGACTCTCTTGAAAATCCTCTCTATCTCTTTGCTGACGACTCTACTCTCTGTCGCTCCATTCCTCATCCCTCAGATCGGCAGTCTGCAGCCTCCTCACTCTCTGCAGACCTGGATAAAATCACAGTCTGGTCAAACAAGTGGAACATGTCTTTCAATCCTGACAAATCTCACACTCTTACAATGTCTCTCCGAAAGGACCGACTGGACAACCCTCCCATCTACTTTCTCAACAATCCTCTCCAAGAAGTTCTGTCGCTCAAGCTTTTGGGTCTCACTATCTGCCATGATCTTTCTTGGGAAAACCACATTTCCAAGCTGGCCTCCAAAGCCAGTCGCCGACTGGGCATCCTCCTTCGTGCGAAGTCCTTCCTTGGCACACCTGAGCTCCTCACCACATACAAGGCTTTCATCCGCAGCTCAATGGAATACTGTTCCCCCCTCTGGGCTGGTGCTCCTGCCTCACACCTTGCTCGGCTTCACGCTGTTGAGGCCAAAGCTTTCAGAATCATTGGAATCTCCTGCGATGTAGTCAACGCCGAGGGCCTTTCACTCACTCACCGCAGGCAGGTTGGTGGTCTTTCTGTCTTCTACCGACTCCTCTCCGGCCTTGCTCCCCCAGCTCTCTCTGTGCTCTGTCCCCCCAATATTCCTTCAGGTCGCACAAGATCTGCCTGCAACCCTCTTATGGTTAAACTGCCAAAGTCTAGGCTCTCTGCTCACCTTCACTCTTTCATTCCCCTTTTCTCCCGCCTCTGGAACAAACTCCCCCACTCCCTTCAATCCCACTCCTCCCTCCAGGTCTTTAAAACAGCTGTTCACCACCATCTCTTATCTTCCCCCATCGAAAACCTTGATCTTTTCTACCCCCGGTAATTCACCCCAGAGTCCTTGCAGTGTTCATATGTTTTAATCCTCTCCCACCTCCCCCCAAGTCCTCCCGATGTCCCTGCTCTCAAATGTTGTGTTTGTGTCCTTCCCCCTCTTCCCCCTCTCTTTTGTGTCCTTCCCCCTCTCTTTTGTGTCCTTCCCCCTCTCTCCCCATCTTGTCTGCCGCTCCCCTTGTTTTTTGTGTTTTGTGTGTCGGTTTGTCTTTTTGTGTGATTAATGTTAGCTCTTTCACGAGCCTCGATCTTGTATACAAAAAAAAAAAAAAAAAAAAAAATGACCTCAACACCATCCTCACCACTCTGAAAGAGTGCATACGGCGCGCTGGGGTCGCTATAGTGACCTTTGATCTTCCGATTTGGCTGAAGGCTGTGAATATAATAAAGCAGGCAAATCTACCCGTCATTCCAAGGTTGGGTGGTTTTCACCTGCTGAAGTCTTATCTTGGATCAATGGGTAACATCATGGAAGATTCTGGACTACTAGATGTGATCCAGTTGATCTATCCTGGAAGTACGACAGCCAACCACATCATGGATGGAGGATGTTTTGACAAGGCAATCCGTGTTCACCTCCTCATCGATGCAGCCATCTATCAACACATCATGAAACTTGCCTTCACTGAGGAGGAGCGTGGTGACATGAAGACCTTCATGGAGAAGGTGGCTGATGGGAAGATGGGAGCCAGACACTCAGACCCAGTAGTGCCAGTGTTTGAGCAAAGGTTTGAAGAAACCTTCAAACGACTCTCAAAAGGAGGAAGAACACCTGCACTCTGGGTGGAGTACCACCACATGGTAGATGTGATCAAGGTCTTTATCAGAACCGAGCGACTTGCAGACCACAATGGGCATCTGTCCTGCATTGTTACCAAGATGCTTCACATCTTTGCCGCTGCAGGCCATCATCAGTATGCCAAGGGCGCACGGCTGTACTGTCAACTCATGAAGGAACTAGAAACTTTGCCTGCTTACAAAGGCCTGCCTTCTACAGAGCATGTCTCTGAACCCCAGTGACTATGGATGGACAATAGGTGTGCATGGGTATGAGCCAGTTCCAACACTGGACCCCACGGCTCCTGAGGAGCTATTGCAGTTCACGAGCTGTAATTGTCATGGAGATTGCAGCAACCGGCGATGCAGCTGCAAGAAGAATGGGGTCACGTGCATCTCGGCCTGTGGAGTCTGTAATGGCATTACATGCAGAAACTGCAGTCATGATGTTGTTGAGTCTGAAGAAGACATAGACAATGACTGTTGAAACTTCTGACATTGTGAATGAGAAATAACTCTTGAGTATTATATATGTATGTGAAATAAAAGCTACTTTGTGTGTAAATGTAAAAGTGAAAATATAAATGTTAACAATCAACTCAGAATCATGAAAAACCCTTATTTGACCCCTCATAAGTTACTTAAGGGCCGATTAAAAAAAATAAAAATTCTCGAAAATAATTTTTCGGTACCCGAATTCAACAGCTTTTTTTCTGGGTTTCCCACGGGAGTTGAACTTCAACATTTTAACACATATTATTACACACCTTTACAAACATATTGGTGAAGAAATTTTTTGGTAACAATTTAGTTAACAGATTTGTGAAATATCTCATAAAATGCCCTTACTAAATACGTTGCTGACTCATTGATCTGGACAAGTATATCATACCAATGACCAGACATATGAGGAATCTGAAAGTCCCCACTTCCTTAACTAGGCCCATTGCCTCGCTGTAACATTTAGCATCCTTTCCTTTTTGCAGTGTCAGCCAAACTCAGTGGGGCAGCAAAGCTGATGTGAGCCTAATGCCGAATATGTTAAGATAAAGAAGAAAACGCTGACTCGCCTCCTAAAGGTACTTCCGCAAGATGGAGGAAATGACGTAAAATCATGTAAATAATTCATAGTAAATTTCATTCCATTTACTTTGAGGTCGTTGGGAAGTTATTTAACAAGTAATAAAAACTTCTTCTTTTTTTTAATGAAAAAGGATATTGGGATGTTACTGGGAAAAGTATGGAAACAGGAAGAAATGATCGATTATTGACCTTATGCATTGACGTCACGAAGCACCGAACAACCAATCGCGACGCCATCTTAGAGGGCAAACAAAGGCCCTGACGACGCGTTCATGTGTGAGTCAACTGCGATCGCAACTAATTGCGTCAACTAACTGCGTCAACTAATTCCACATGGTGAATGAATCATAAAAATTATTTTTTGGTGAAGTAACAATGGATATAGTAATGTTTGAAATGTTTCTGTAGAAATTTATACACTACATATTTTCTGTGAACAATAAATGAAGCTGCACATATGTGTACATATGTTTTGAAGCTGACACAACTGTGACAATAAAACTGCTGCAACTTTATATTACTTGTGATTTTGTTTTGTTTCATGTGCGTATTTAACAATGTGAATCACTAATAAGGCGATACTGGTGATCCATAAAATAACACTTCCATGATAATCAGTCCATAGGAACTACTCCTGGACAAAGATTTACGAGAGCACACGCAACTTGTAAGATTTTGTTCACAGTTGCTTCTGGCGATGTCCCACGTTTTATCAGTGTGATGGGAATGCGATTTTGGAGTGCAGTATATTTTTGTTTCACCATTCCAATTACCCGTTCAACATGGATCCGAACACAAGAAAGTTCTCTGCTCCAGACAACTTCTCCTTTTTCAAGTTGCTTCTTTCCCTTGGTGAATGGGGGCACCTTCACCTCGGACATCGCCATTCCACAGTATTCATCAACAAAAGAACCACGATCGGAAAGCACAAGATCCCCTGGCATCAGTTTATTCATGAGGTCACTGTTTTCCGTTATCTCAGTGTCCGTTGCCCTTCCTCCCCAACACTTGCTTAGGAAGCATATTGGGCCCTGTGGTGTTATACCAATTAGAAACTTTACAGTTGAATGGTGCTTGTAGTTGCTCCACACTTGTGCCCTTGTGCCCTTGCCAGTAAATCGGACGCAGTGCAGTCAATAATAACTGCACATTTCCTGAAAGATTTCCTGAACGATGACGGCATACTGAGACGTAGAGCGTCACGACTGGGCCAGTGTATCAGCGACTGAGTCTTTACAAACATTACATCAAGAACGCGGTGGAAGTTTCGTGAAACAGTTCACTGGCTGACTCCGAATCTGTAAGCTCGGTCCTCGTCAAAAATGTTCAATCGCAACTTCATGAGGAACATTAGCACTTGACCAAACTTTGTGAGTTTTTTACACGTTGAGAGAGCACGTGATGTAAACGTGAAGAGTGGCACAAAAATTGCCCAAGAAGGAAGTCCCGTGTAAGATCGGAGTTTTGCATCGTTTTTTTGTTTTGTTTTTTTTTGTATACAGAATCCAGGCTCGTGAAAGAGCTAGCATTTATCACAAAAACAAATCAAAGAGACAAACAATCAAAGTATATAAAAAGGGGAGTGGTAGACAAGATGGGGAGAAGGGGAAGCACATAAACACAACATTTGAGAGCAGGGACATCGGAAATGTGTGGGAGGGAGAGGGATTGGGGGAAGGCGGCGTGGGAAGGGGGGGGGGGGGGGGTAGTCAGGTTCACTATGTTTTTTCGTTCAAAATCATTGTAGATTAGCAAACCTATACATTTTTGGAAACCTTATTACATGGAAAATCTGAAAATCAATGTTTACATTTGCCAATTCCGACCAATTCGATTCGATCAATTCGACCAATCGACCAATTCCATTCGACCCATTCGACCATTCGACCAATCGCTTCGATCGACCATTCGATCGATTCGATTCGATTCGATTCATCGAATTCGATTCGATCGACCATTCGACCAATTCGATTTGCCAATCAATTTGACCGACCTTTGCTTGTGTGGAACGGACTGTGAAAACGATGCGGACTATATTGTCGGATACGACACACAGGACAGTGATGACGAACTCTAAATGGCATATTCTGTAATCGTGTATGTTTGATGCCATTGACTGCCTGTGTATATTTTGTCATTGACTGCCTGTGTAGATGTGAAGTTATACTGACTGCATGTGTATATATGATTTTGCTGACTGCCTGTGTATGTTTGGTGATATGAATTATTGTGACACATTTTGATGTTATTAACTGCCTGTACAAAATGATAACATGTATTTGATTATGCAACTTATCGCGAAGATAAAGACAGTATTTTGCAATTCAAAACCTTTGATTCGTGTCTTACCATTCACCATAGCACTAATTTGATACTAAAGCGCGGCGTTACGCGCGCTGCTTGTGAGCAAGGAGGAAGCGGACAAGCGGTAACATATAAACATCTTTATTGTAAGACTACACTGTAACACTGAACTCCTCCGGGCTGGTCGCCCGGTGTATCTCATGAGGCCACGCCTACCCCTCGGGCGTGGCCACCGCCCACTTGGTGCGTGGAATGATGTCACCACGCCAGTGGGCTTTTGTGTCCGCCACACGCGCCCCCCCAGAATTCCCGCGCACCTGGAGGGCCAGTTTGCGGGGCAGACGAATGACCCGGCCGAAGCGCCCCCTGGCGATCGGCGGCGTCCGGGGTGCAGGGATACCAGGTGGGATGCCCCTGGCTGCCCCTGGGATGGGTGCAGGACCGGGGGGCGCCGTGGCGGCGGGGCTGGGCGGTGCCGGGGGTCCGCCCGCAGGAGGGCGGCCCCGACGTGGGGGTCGGGCCACTGGCGGTGGATGGTCCACATCGAGGTGGGCCGGCTTGAGGCGGTCTACCGAAACGCGGTCAGGAGTACCGCCGATGTCCAGGGTGAAGTGCTTCGCCCCGGTCTCCAGCACGCGGAAAGGCCCGTCGTACGGGGGCCGCAGTGGTGTCCGATGGGCATCGTGGCGGACGAAGACGTACTCCGCCGTGCGAAGCTCCGGGGCGACGTGCGTCGGTGGGTGCCCGTGGCATGCCGTTGGCACCGGGGCGAACCTCTGGGCGGTCTCTTGCAGAGCGGAGCGCTGCTGTGCCGCGGACCATGGTGCCGTGGAGTCGGGGAGGAACTCGCCCGGCACCCGCAGCGGTTGCCCGAAGACCAACTCCGCCGCGGATGCGCGCAGGTCCTCCTTGGGCGCCGTCCGGAGGCCCAGCAGGACCCAGGGGAGCCTGTCGACCCAGCCGCCGTCGCGGAGGGTGGCCCGGAGCGCGGCCTTCAATGAGCGGTGAAATCGCTCACACAGGCCGTTAGCCTGGGGGTGGTAGGCCGTGGTTCGGTGCAGCCGGACCCCGAGCCCCTGCGCAACCGCCCCCCAGAGCTCCGAGGTGAACTGGGGGCCGCGGTCGGATGAGATGTCTGAGGGGGCGCCGAACCGGGCGACCCAGGTGGCGATGAAAGCCTGCGCGACATCGGCCGCCGTTGTCGACGCCAAGGGCACGGCCTCCGGCCACCGGGTGGTGCGGTCCACCATGGTGAGGACGTAGGTGAAACCCCGCGAGGGGGGCAGAGGTCCCACCAGGTCCACGTGGACATGGTCAAACCGGCGTTCCGGCACCGTGAACGGGGCCAACGGGGCCTGGGTGTGCCGGTGCACCTTGGCGCGCTGGCACGCGAGGCACGTCCTGGCCCAGCCGCGGACGGCCTTCCGGAGGCCATGCCAGACGAACTTGTCGGCGATCAGCCTTTGGGAGGCCCTCGCGCCCGGGTGGGACAGGCCGTGGATGGCGTCAAACACCTGGCGCTGCCAGCCCGCGGGCACAATGGGGCGAGGACGCCCGAGGGAGACGTCGCACAAGAGGGCCGCGCCCGCGCCGTCGAACGGCACCTCGGTGACGCGGAGGCCCGTGACGGCGGTCCGCAAGGCCTGGACGTCGGGGTCAGCGGCCTGGTCCGCTGCCATCCGGGCATAGTCGATGCCGAGGTGGACTGCGTGGGCGACGGCCCGGGAAAGGCAATCCGCCACCGGGTTGTCCTTCCCCGCGACGTGCTGGATGTCCGTCGTGTACTCGGACACGGCCGAGAGGTGACGCTGCTGCCGGGCCGACCACGGCTCGGTGACCTTGCCCATCGCGAAGATCAGCGGCTTGTGGTCGACGAAGGCAGTGAACGCCCGGCCCTCGAGCAGATGGCGGAAGTGCCTGACCGCCAAGTGAAGTCCGAGCAACTCGCGGTCGAAGGTACTGTAACGGCGTTCGGGTGGGCGAAGCTGCCGGCTAAAGAACGCCAGCGGTTGCCAAGCTCCACGCACCCATTGCTCGTGCACCGCGCCCACCGCGTAGTCCGAGGCATCGGTGGTGAGGGCGATCGGTGCATCGGGCGCCGGGTGCGCGAGCATGGTGGCGTTAGCCAAGGCGAGCTTCGCGCCCGTGAACGCCGTGTCCATCTGCTCGGTCCAGGTAACGTCGCCTTTGCCCGGCTTACCTCGGAGAGCTTCGTGCAGAGGGCGCAGGAGCTGGGCGATACGGGGCAGGAACCGATGGTAAAAGTTCACCATGCCCAGGAACTCCTGCAGCCCTCTGATCGTGCGGGGGCGCGGAAACCCCTTCACCGCCTCCACCTTGGCCGGCAGGGGGACGGCGCCGTGCCTGGTGACACGGTGCCCCAGAAAATCGATTGTGGCGGCGCCGAACCGGCACTTTGCGGGGTTCACAATCAGGCCATGCTGGCCCAGGCGTTCGAAGAGCGTGCGGAGGTGGCGTAGGTGCTCTTCGCGGGACGCGCTGGCGACGAGGATATCGTCCAGGTAGACGTAGACAAAATCCAAGTCGCGCAGGACGCTGTCCATCAGTCGCTGGAACGCCTGAGCCGCATTCTTCAGACCGAAGGGCATGCGCAGGAACTCGAAGAGTCCGAATGGCGTGATGACCGCCGTCTTCGGGACGTCCTCCGGCCTGACGGGGACCTGATGGTAGCCGCGTATGAGGTCCACCTTCGAGAAGAAGGACCTGCCCGCCAAACGGGCGGAAAAGTCCTGAATGTGGGGGACGGGGTAGCGGTCGGGAGTCGTGGCGTCATTGAGACGGCGATAGTCCCCGCACGGTCGCCATCCCCCGCCGGGCTTCGGCACGATGTGCAGCGGCGACGCCCAAGCGCTCTCTGAGCGCCGAACGATGCCGAGTCGCTCCAGGGTAGCGAACTCCGCTTTTGCCACCGCCAGCTTCGTCGGCTCGAGGCGGCGTGCCCGGGCGTAGACCGGTGGCCCGACGGTGGGGATGTGATGGGCCACCCCGTGCTTGACGGCCCCCGCCGAGAAGGTGGGCCGCGTGAGGGCCGGGAAGCCGGCGAGGAGGCGGGTGAATGCGTCCGCTGCCGGAAGCGTACAGACCAACGTGGCCGGAACCGAATCGTTCGGCAAGCCGCTTGGCAAGCCGCTCGTTGAGCTGGGCAACGCACACGCGAGCGAGCTGAACGTCTCGGCCTGGACAAGCCGTCTGCGCTTGACGTCGACCAGGAGCCCATTAGCGCACAGGAAGTCCGCGCCAAGCAGTGCCATGGGCACGTCGGCGGTGACGAACGTCCATCGGAAAACCTGCCCTCCAAACCGCAGAGAGAGGCAGCGTTTTCCGTACGTACGGATGGGCGTCCCGTTCGCGGCAAGCAGCGCGGGGCCCCCACCCGCGGCGTGCTTGTCTGACGTGCCGGCGGGAATGACACTCACCTGCGCTCCCGTGTCGCACAGGTAACGGCGCCCGGAGAAGGTGTCCGTTATGAACAGCAGGCTGCTCGAACGGCCGGCGCTCATCGCCACAATTGAGCGCCGGCCCGGGCATTTCCCGACCCGTTGAAGGAGCACGGCGGATGACACCGCCGAGCTTCGTGGCCGAACTTGGCGTGGAACCAGCAGCAGGTGGTGGAGCTGGAGGAGCGCGGCTGGCTCCGCCAGGCCGGTGGAGTCGACAGGTTTCCCCGCGGTGGCGGTTTTCGCCGCGGCGGTGGGCGGGGCGTGGCGGCGTTCACGAGGTGCGTATCAGCATGCTGCTGAACTTCAGCGTGCTGTAGAAGATGATGCTGTGGAACATCAGCGTCGAAGGCCGTGACGGCCACGCCAACGCTCGCCCGCGTGTCCGAAGCGGCGAAGTACTTGTCCGCCTCGGCCGCCAATGCTCGGGGTTCCGTTAGCCCGATCCCGGCCAACGCGAGGCGAACCTGCGCTGGAAGTTGGCGACGGAAAAGCGCCCGGAATAGCGAACCGGGGGCTTCGTCGCCCAACAGTGACAGCATATGGTCCATTCGGACCGACGGGCGCGTCTCACCGAGCTCGGGGAGATCCAGGAGGCGGTCGGCCCGTGCGTCGTCCGTGAGGCTGAACGTGGCTAGGAGTAGCCGCTTGAGTGCCTCGTACTTGTGGCCGTCCGGTGGGTGGCGAAGGACGGACACAACTCGAGCGGCCGTGCCGGGCCCGAGGGAGGCGACGACGTGGCAGTAGCGCGTGTCATCGCCGGTGAGGTGCCGAAGCTGAAATTGGGCTTCGGCCTGGACGAACCAGACTTCGGCCTGAGCCTCCCAAAATTCCGGAAGTTTGACGAAGGCGGCCATGGCGATGGCGTCGCGTGTGGAAGGATCGCTCCGGCAGATCCAACGTCGAGGGTCACCAGTAAAGCGCGGCGTTACGCGCGCTGCTTGTGAGCAAGGAGGAAGCGGACAAGCGGTAACATATAAACGTCTTTATTGTAAGACTACACTGTAACACTGAACTCCTCCGGGCTGGTCGCCCGGTGTATCTCATGAGGCCACGCCTACCCCTCGGGCGTGGCCACCGCCCACTTGGTGCGTGGAATGATGTCACCACGCCAGTGGGCTTTTGTGTCCGCCACAATACTTTCATTGGACTCCTTGTCCCTGAAAATATAGGTTTAGTATATTTTAAAAAGTTTTTAGGGTATAAAAGGCAGAAATAGAACAAAATATGTATTTTACAGTGGCCATTTTGAAAATCCAAAATGGCCGCTATACAGGTATCTCTCCAAATGTAAACATTGATTTTTAGTTTCCTTATGCTATAACCTTTCCAAAAATGTATAGGTTTGCGAATCTACCATGATTTTGAACGAAATATAATTTATTGACAGAGTGAACCTGACTAGGGGTGGGAGAAGTATAAACACAAGCACACCAAGGACTTCCAGGAACGAAGTTGGTATTTCAAAAAAGTGGATTTGGGGTGAAATTAGCGGGGGTAGAAAAGATCAAGGTTTTGGATGGGGGAAGATAAGAGATGGTGGTGAACAGCTGTTTTAAAGACCTGGAGGGAGGAGTGGGATTGAAGAGAGTGAGGGAGTTTGTTCCAGAGGCAGGAGAAAAGAGGAATGAAGGAGTGAAGGTGAGCAGAGAGTCTTGATTTTGGCAGTTTAACCACAAGAGGGTTGCAGGCAGATCTTGTGCGACCTGTAGGAATATTTGGGGGACAGAGCCCAGAGAGAGCTGGAGGAGCAAGGCCGGAGAGGCGTCGGTAGAAGACAGAAAGACCACCAACCTGCCTGCGGTGAGTAAGTGAAAGGCCCTCGGAGGTAGCTTCATCGCGGGAGATTCCAATGATTCTGAATGCTTTGGTTTCAACAGCGTGAAGACGAGCTAGGTGTGAGGCAGGAGCACCAGCCCAGAGGGGAGAGCAGTACTCCATTGAGCTGTGGATGAAAGCCTTATATGTGGTGAGGAGCTCAGGTGTGCCAAGGAAGGACTTCGCACAACGGAGGATGCCCAGTCGGCGACTGGCTTTGGAGGCTAGATTTGAAATGTGGTTTTCCCAGGAAAGATCATGGCAGATAGTGAGACCCAAAAGCTTGAGTGACAGAACTTCTTGGAGAGGATTATTCAGAAAGTGGATGGGAGGGTTGTCCAGTCGGTCTTTTCGGAGAGACATCGTAAGAGTGTGAGATTTGTCAGGATTGAAAGACATGTTCCACTTGTTTGCCCATTCTGTGATTTTGTCCAGGTCTGCAGAGAGTGAGGAGGCTACAGACTGCCGATCTGAGGGATGAGAAATGGAGCAGCAGAGAGTGGAGTCATCAGCAAAGAGATAGAGAGGATTTTCAAGAGAGTCGGAGAGATCATTGATGAAGACCAGAAAAAGCACAGGGCCCAGAACACTGCCTTGGGGAACTCCAGCCTGAACAGGAAGAGGAGATGAGAGAAACCCATTCAGGGCTACACGTTGACTATGACTAGAGAGGAAGTCCGCCAGCCATGCGTGGAGATTTCCATGGATACCAAATGAGGAGAGTTTGGTGAGCAGAGCGGGGTGCCAGACCGTATCGAAGGCACGTGATATGTCGAGGGAGACAGCTCTAATTTCCTGTTTGGCATTGAGGACCCTCCATCCATTGTTGAGACAGCAGAAGCAGCATGTCCAGAGCAGAGTGACCAGGTCTGAAACCAAATTGATGATCAGAGATCAAGCCACTGGAGAAGAGGAAAGATTTCATATCTGAAGCAATGATGGATTCCATGACTTTGCTGATAATTGGGAGAAGGCTGATTGGTCTGTAGTTGCTAGGATCTGTTTTTGCACATTTTTTGTGTAAAGCGGTGATATTGGCTGATTTCCAAGCAGATGGCAGATGACCTTGAGCAAAAGAGAGGGTGAAGAGAACAGAGAGAGGGAGTGGAAGAGCGGAAGAACAGGATTTTAGGACCCATGGGCTGATGCCGTCAGGTCCAGTTGCAGAATCAGAGTCGAGGGTTGACAGAAACTTTTCCACCTTGTCAGGAGGAAAGGACACAGAGTCCAGGAGCAGCTGGGTACGACTGGGTACGGTGGGTACAGAGAGGGATGGGTTTGGGACACAAGATTTAGAGGCAAACACAGAGTTGAGGCATTCAGCTTTTTCACGTGTGGAGTCAGCTGTGTAGCCATTTGAGGTGAGGGAGGGGATGGATGGGGAACAAACACCAGCAACAGATTTGACCAGACGCCACCAGGATTTGGAAGAGGGAGACAGATAGGAGAGTTCGGTCTTGAGAACGGAGAGATATTGTTTCCTGGCTCTCCTGAGGGTGGAGATACACTTGTTTCGGGCTTTGTGAAAGGAAATGAGATTTCCTTCCGTTGGATTTGCTTTCCAGGAGACGAAGGCAAGTTGTTTCTGGGGAACAGCCTCACCACAAGAATCCATGTACCATGGACAGGAGGAAGGGTATGACAACTGAAGACGAGATGGGATAAATCTGTGCATGAGAGAGAGCAATTTACTTTGGAAGTTTTCCCAGGATGAGTTGATGTCAGAGGCGGTAGAGATGGGAGACCAGTCCAGATGATTGATGGCTGCTTGAAGACCGTGCCAGTTGGCCTGAGTGAAATGCCAGACTCGTCTGAAGGTGTTCTTCCTGCAGACCTGTTGCTGTTATCTTTTCTTCCAGGTCACACACTTGAGTTCTGAGGGCAATATTGTCCTTCTGTAGTTCCTCCACGTTTTTTTCCAGTGCACGAATGTCTCTGAAAGACAGTTCCGTTTGGGTTTCAGTCCCTCCAACAGGTGGAAACTGCTCATGAATGGGGCACTGCTCAGGATTTGCATTGTGTAGTTCTAGCAGTATTGCTGCAGTAGACATGTTGTCTGCCTTCCTGTTACGCTGCTGTGATCGCTCATATCGGTGAAACGCTGACACTGAAGAGGAGTGACAGCTGGTGTAGCCCATCTTCTATGTAGGTGCCCAGTCAGGGTTGGTGATATCATGTAGGTAGGCTGGCTTTCCTGTAAAATGTGAGACAAAAAAGTGGAACTAAATTATGTCAAATTGTTCGGGAATGTATGTTATGCAAAGGCATAACATACAGTAAATACTGGACTTCACTTACCTTATTTTGATTAGTTTCTTCACCATGAAGTATATCTCAACATAATTTGATGAGTCACTCATTTTAGCATGATTGTGAAGTTCGGTCGCATGTTCACTCCTGTACGCTTAATATTCAGCACTTCTTTACGTCATGCACATGCTCTGGATAAGTAAAGAGGAGGATATGACAACGTTATTCCATTATGATGGCAATCGTTAAAAAAAAAAAGTCTATCAAGCTGGTGCAAGGAATGTTTATGTGACAGACAGGTCATAACATAACTTCGACTGTCGACTGTCGTAAAGTTACTTGTTTTTTTTGTATACAGGATCGAGGCTCGTGTAAGAGCTAACATTAATCACAAAAAAACATAAATGGACACATAAAACATTTAATAAAGTGAGCATGAGACAAGATGGGGAGAGAGAGGGAAGCATACAAGTACAACAGTAGAGAACAGGGACATCAGGAGATCTGTGGGAGGGAGTGGGCTTGGGGTGGAGGCAGAGGAAGGGGGGTTGGGAGGTTGGAGAGGTATATAACACATGGACACTGCTAGGACTTCCACAAAATAAGTCGGTATATCGTAAAAGTGGATCTGAGGTGAATAAGCGGGGTTTAGAAAAGTTCAAGTTTTGGATGGGGGAAGATAAGAGATGGTGGTGAACAGCTGTTTTAAAGACCTGGAGGGATGAGTGGGATTGAAGGGAGTGAGGGAGTTTGTTCCAGAGGTGGGAGAAAAGACGAATTAAAAAGAGTGAAGGTGAGCAGAGAGTCTTGATTTTGACAGTTTACCATAAGATGGTTTCTGGCAGATCTTGTGTGAACTGTAGGAATATTTTGGGGACAGAGCCCAGAGAGAGCTGGAGGAGCAAGGCCGGAGAGGAGTCGGTAGAAGACAGAAAGACCACCAACCTGCCTGTGGTGAGTGAGTGAAAGGCCCTCACAATCAGCTTCATCTTGGGAGATTCCAATGATTCTGAATGCTTTGGTTTCAACAGCGTGAAGCCGAGCTAGGTGTGAGGCAGGAGCACCAGCCCTGAGGGGAGAGCAGTGTTCCATCAAGCTGCGGATGAAAGCCTTGTATGTGGTGAGGAGCTCAGGTGTGCCAAGGTAGCACTTCACATTACGGAGGATGCCCAGTCGGCGACTGGCTTTGGAGGCCAGCTTGGAAATGTGGTTTTCCCAGGAAAGATCATGGTAGATAGTGAGACCCAAAAGCTTGAGTGCCACAACTTCTTGGAGAGGATTATTCAGAAAGTGGATGGGAGGGTTTTCCAGTCGGTCTTTTCGGAGAGACATAGTGAGAGTGTGAGATTTGTCAGGATTGAAAGACATGTTCCACTTGTTTGACCAGTCTGTGAATTTGTCCAGGTCTGCAGAGAGTGAGGAGGCTGATGCCTGCCGATCTGAGGGATGAGGTATGGAGCGAAAGAGAGTGGAGTCATCAGCAAAGAAATGGAGAGGATTTTCCAGACAGTCAGTGAGATCATTGATGAAGACCAGAAAAAGCACAGGGCCCAGAACACTGCCTTGGGGAACTCAAGACTAAACAAGAAGGAGAGATGAGAGAAATCCATGCAGGGCTACTAACATTGTTGGAATCCTCAAAATTAAAAAGGTTGCAATTCCAAAGCTTGAGATTACCACTAATATCACTCGTTACTCGTGGAAATAACAATCAGATGCCTCTCTAACGTTCAGTTAATTCAGAGCATGAATGAATGCAGCCGTCTGTTTTAGCGTTTGTGTTTCAACGCAGCTAATTTTAGACTTGCTATGTTTTACCATGCCTGGCTTGCCACTTTGGCATACACTTAGACTGTTAGTCTATTTTTCCTTAAATTTCATGATTTTCATACTTAAACAACTCAGACAAATTGGTACACAATTAAGGCATCGAAAACACTTTTTATGACATTCAAACAACGAAATTCGAGTCAGCATTACACACATACCTCGAACGAAAAGCTCGGAACAAACTCGCGATGACTTCGCCGGTTCATACCCCTTGCGTTTGATGTTGGACAGCCATTTTTCTCGCCGTTCTTTTGACAGTTTTGCTGCATGGTCGCCTTGATGTTCCAACACTGTGGGAATACAGTAAAAGGGCACGTCCTTGTCGCGATTGCTACGATTAGAACACCCAACAACGCAGCAGAAATTTACCATGTTTATGTTTTCGTGAACATGGAAGTATCTAGTCGTGACTATCGTGCATCGCGTTGCGTGCGCTTGCCCTCTGAGCGAGGGCGCATTTCCGTTTCTAAGGGTGTGTGTCTGTGTGACGTCATATGCATAAGGTCTATACCGGTACTTGGAAAAAAATCAATGTCTGTTTAACATAAAGATACAGGTTTCTGTTTTAAAAGTCCGTCTATCTTCCTGAATTGGATGAAGAAGATTTTTTAATGTATGGCAGCAGGAGCCATTTAAGATTTTAGAATAAAGCGTGACAGACATGGAAGGAGCACATTAACAACAACAACAACAACTTTGCCACTAAAGGTCTGGTATTCGTGTGTTTCACTGTATTTTTCATCCTCATTTAGAATTGAGATTTACAGATAGAAATGCCATGTGGATGTGAAGTGCAACATGAAGACTTTGATTAAACCCAGTATATGAAGGATGAGTGAAGGATGTGAAGAATTAAACCTAGAATGATGAGTTGAAGCAATTGGCAGCCGGTGGGCATGCAGGATAGTGTTATTGTAAACATCTATGTTGCACAACTGGACTTTAAAGAAAGCTGATGTGGGAGGCCCCTATTTGTGGCTGGCCCCCAGCGGCTGCGGGTGCCTAACGGAGGCTCTGGCTAGTCCAAGTACACTGAACGGATCAGGACGCAACAGGACAAACGGAACAGTTGAGAGAGGGAGGAAACATCAACAGCAGAGTTGAAGGCCAAGATCGAGGCAAACTTGGCCCAACAATGGGTGTAGAGAGTAATGAGGAGCAGGAGAAGATGCGTGGGGTGGATAAGATGGATCTCATGAGGGAAAACTGGAAATTTAGAAGGAAGAGGGATTGGAGTGGGGTTAACGAGGGTAGAAAGGATCACGGCTTTGGATTGGGGAGAATCTGAGATAGTGGGGAACAGCAGTCTTGAAAACCTGGAGGGAAGAATGAGATTGATGAGAATGTGGAAGTTGATTCCACAGGTCGGGGAAAAAAAGGAACGAATGAGTCGAGGTGAGCAGTGATCCTGTATTTAGGTAACTTCACCATAAGGGGGTTGATGGTGGACTGTGTGTGCCCTGCAGAAACCTGGGGGAGAAAAAGCATGGAAAGAGCAGAGGGTGCAAGATCATAAGGGAAGGAGGCAGTAGAAGTCATGGAGAACACCGACCAGTCTACAATGATGAAGTGATAGACCCATATACTCAGGTTCATCGTGGGAGATTCTAATAATCTTGAAGGCCTTTGTTTCTACGGCGTCAAGCTAGCCAAGATGTGAGGCAGGAGAGCCAGCCCAGAGCGGAGAGCAGTACTCCATCAAGCTGTGGATTAAGTCCTTGTAGGTGCATAGAAGTTCAGGTGTCCCATGTTTGGAATGATGCTGCTTGGAATGAAAATATAGAGAACCTGCTGTCAACACCTGACGTTCGACTGAAGGTGGCACAGGAATGTGGAATTTATTGGTTCATCGTTTGCCATTTGCCGTTTTTTTACCCAAGTTATTCACGAACTGGCCGTCCATGCCTGAAGTCAAAAATTTAATACTTGCATTATTTGCTAACTGGTATCCCCACCCAGGTCATACCATCCTCATCAAGTAAAGTATCAAACAAGCCCGGCTACTCTGTTGTTAGACTATTGGTCTTGTGTTTTTAGGTTAAGCCCCAAAATGGATAGATATACTCGACTATATCTGCATTTTTATCTTGTCACCCTTCCTCCTTCCTTTTCTCAATCTCGTCTTCACTCGTTGATGGACGTGAATGCAGGGCATGTGATCAGAAGGAAAAGTTAAACCCTTCTCCCTGTAGTTATCTTCACCACATGATGTGGAGTGCCAGCTGTGCCATCTGTCTGTTGCAACTCTTTCAAATGCCATCAAAGTCTGAAAGCCATTTGAACGACAATTCTTTGGCAGCCAATAGGCACAGATTGTGCTAATTATGCTCAAGAATCAATGCAAACATGTAAGAAGATAATTAAAAATTCATAAAGTTATCCAAAAATGAACAAATCCTCCTACGGTACTTATTATGTATGCAAAATGTCAGGATTTGGCCCACCCGCTCCTCCTTCTCCTCAATCTCTTGCACCATCATCATTCTCTATTTTCCATAACTTTTATCTTTTTCCAATTTCCTTTAATTTCTTTCATCCCCAACTCCCTTACCCATGTCTTTATTCCCTGTTTTTACTTCTTCGGTTGCTTCAAATTCATTTATCTCAATTTTACGCCCCCTAAAAAAATAGTACGTGTTAAAAAGACAGGCCGAGCAGAGGTGAGTGTGCCATATGATGCGATGCAACAGTATGCCTCATCTTGTTGGCATGCATCACATGACCAGTTTGTGATTGCATCTTGTTCCATCAGTAATCGAACCCAGGCCAGACAACTCCAAGGCAAGTAAACGAGCTACCTTTTGAGCTTTGGATATAATATTCTGCTCATTTATCCTTCTCCTGTTGTTCTCCAAATTTCTCCTTCTTTCTCCATTTCTCCTTCATTTCTGCTGCTCCTAAAGCTAAGATTTATTGTTTTACTATGGTCACATGTCTCATCACATGACCAACCAAATTAGCATACACTATTTAGTATTGTACTCCTTCAATGCATTATCTCCAGAGAAGTACAAGTTAATTACTCTTAATTAGCCTTAGACACTAAAAAAAGAGCTTAATTGTGAATTTGATATCTAGTTCAATACACAGCTGAGATCTAGAGATAAAATGAGAAGAAAAGAGAGAAGAATAGGAGAGAAACAAGGTTAGGGGTGTGTGGCAGGATGAATGTATGCTGATCTCAACAAAATCTATAACGGTATTCTGTAGAGCGCATACTTCCGCCAGGCTGAACAGTTTATGTTTTGTATCCCACTGATAGGCTGGATCTGGATTCAGACGTGAACGAAAATCTAATTGGCTTGTTGTCACCTAACCAACTCATCCACCTAGTTTTGGCATAATCCGTCCACAACTTTTTGAAATATTGTGCTGTGTATCATTTTTGGCCTCATTTCTCAATGGTGAAGAATCACTTAAAAATAAAAAAGTTTTCGTATCCGCATCCGATTCTTCACCAAAATTTTATCAATTCGTCCTTGTCACATACCCAACCTGTCCACCAAGTTTCGACCGAATCCATCCCAAACTTTTTGAGATATTGTGATATATGTCGTTTTGGCCCTATCTCTCAATGGTGAGAAGAATCATTCTAAATTTATAGTGCAGTAAGTTATCATTAATGTGTCCCTAAAAACTGTGACGTTCTAGGAAACTACTTAGTGGAAACGATTTTTCCCATTTAAATTAACATAAGTAACATTTAATGTGTCCCAAGTCGAAAGTTTATTGCACTAAAAACACCTTTAATAAGCCAAAAAAAAGCATATTTTGTACATTTACATTCATTGACTTCCTAATCATAAAATTTGTCCGCACTGTTTCATAAACTAATCATGTTTCATAATCATAAAATACCTAAACTACAAAAAAACATAACTAAAAGCATAATATAAATAAGAACAAGAAAGAGCAATCAGAGATTGAAGACCCTCACCAGGATGTGGTTTCAGTGGTATTTAAGGCTTTTGTGTTAAAACAGATATGGCGGCCGAACCACGTGACCAATGACGTCATCGTTATTTTTTTTCTCCACCAATTTATCCCTAGATGATGCTCAATAAATTTCATCTTGATCGGATGAAGTTTTGTACTTGTCGAATTATGATGTCATAATGGAGGCACCTATGACATCATCATTAACATATTTTATTCCCCATAGAGAGTTCTTTACAATGAGCCATGTCTCAATTTTTTCTATGCAGCGCTTTCGGAGATATAGAGGTGCAAAGTTTTTCTGTTTTTCCAAGATGGCGCCCATACCACGGGACCTATGATGTCATAATTATAAATAAAAAATTCTTCAGGTGGAGTTGCTCCTATGGTGAAAATTTCCTGTCAATCGGACCAGCGGTTGCAGAGAAAATCATATTTATTCTGTGCGGACAAATAAACAGACAAACAAACAGACAGACAAACAAGAAGACGTCATGCGGAGCACGATACTTGCAAAATACGCCCCCCAACCCCTCCCCAAGAAAAAAAAATTCCATTGATACAGCAAATTGTCCATTTCATCAAGATTAAAATTGACAATCTTGATCAAAGCTCGGACCAATAGGAAGAAAAGTGACGATTTTTCAGATGAAAAATTATGATTTTGGAAGGTTGACCTTGAGTTGACCTTTGACCTTTTGACCTCAAAAATAGTTAGTTTCCCTATTTAGTGACCAGATATGCAAGTCGTCTTCAAATTTCAAGTCAATTGGTGGAAAATTGAGGATTTTAGAAATTTGGCCTATGTTGACCTTTTGGCCTATGTTGACCTCAAAGATACTTGGTGGTTGAATTCAGTGACCAGATATGCAAGTCCTCTTCAAATTTCAAGTCAATTGGATAAAAATTGAGGATTTTAGAAATTTGGCCTATGTTGACCTTTTGGCCTATGTTGACCTCAAAGATACTTGGTGGTTGAATTCAGTGACCAGATATGCAAGTCCTCTTCAAATTTCAAGTCAATTGGATAAAAATTGAGGATTTTAGAAATTTGGCCTATGTTGACCTTTTGGCCTATGTTGACCTCAAGAATACTTGGTGGTTGAATTCAGTGACCAGATATGCAAGTCCTCTTCAAATTTCAAGTCAATCAGATGAAAATTGAGGATTTTAGAAATTTGGCCTATGTTGCCCTCAAATATACTTGGCAGTTGAATTCAGTGTTGAGATATGCAAGTTCTCTTCAAATTTCAAGTCAATTAGATGAAAATTGAGGATTTTAGAAATTTGGCCTATGTTGACCTTTTGGCCTATGTTGACCTCAAAAATACTTGGTGGTTGAATTCAGTGACCAGATATGCAAGTCCTCTTCAAATTTCAAGTCAATTGGATGAAAATTGAGGATTTTAGAAATGTGGCCTATGTTGACCTTTTGGCCCATATTTACCTCAAATATACTTGGTTGAATTCAGTGACCAGACATGCAAGTCCTCTTCAAATTTCAAGTCAATCGGATGAAAATTGAGGATTTTAGAAATTCAGCAAAGTTGGTGACCTTTGGCCTATGTTGACCTTTTGACCTATTGACACCAAAAACAATAGGCTTCTTGCTTTTGACCAACTCTACCATTTGGTGAAGTTTCGTGGAATATCGGTTGAAAATTGTGACCTGTAGGCCGGTGAAAAACAGACAAACAGACAGACAAACAAACAGACAGACAGAACCACAAACACAACCGACCAATATACTTGAAAAATCTTCGATTTTGCAAGTAACAAATGAAAAATCGGTCAGAGACCGAGGACTTGCCGGAATGTACTTTTTATCGGCCATTTTGGATCAAAATGGCGGGAAATCTATACATGTATATACGCTAAGCAATGGAAGGTAACTGAGTAAGTGTGTGCATATCTCTTGTCCTTTCAGAGTTATAGTGGTTTGAAATATATTTTCAATGAAAACTCGACCCCCCCTGATTTCACGTTTTGGGTGACCTTGGGCTTGACCTTGGGCCTAGAGAGTTAAAAATTGGGCAGTCTATTCCAGGGCAAGGCAAATATGTGTGTAAAGTATGGCGATGCTATGTGCAACGATGTAGATGTAGTATTGCGCACAAACAGACAGACAAACAGACAAACAGACAGACAGACAAACCAACCAACCAACATACTTGCTTGAATCTATTCCGGCAAGTAACAAACAAACTGACTCAAATGCAATACCCTCTCCTCTGGCGACGTCAACTGATATGCCTCCGCCAACATTATTACTATATACATACTGTTACGTGCTCCTCCCCAAACCCCGGTCACGGTGTACCTCCGAGCCCCGAGAGGAGTCACGGCAGAAAGATGTGTTATTCTGTATGTCAAAGATCAATGGTGAAACCACACCAATTGTTACCAACAAACAAGTATTATATTAAGATCACACAAGAATAACAGTACAACAACAATAGTAATCAATTGTACAACCAATATATATTTCCTATGATGGTACCATCAGGTTCGTACAATATAACTCACTGTGCTCCAAGTGAGCGAAAAGAAGAACATTCCCCAATGTCTCTATTCCGGCATCAAGCCAAAGTCGATCCGCTCCAGTGATCGTCAGAACGATGTCTAATCGAGACCAGAATCCCGTTCGGATGACAGTCACAGTCACGCTGCCAAAGCTGCGCAAAGGCGCCCTCAAGGCGACTGGGAAATCACACCCTCGGGTGTGGACGTTCCACGGCTCCCACTCGGCGAACCGCAGATTTCCCACTCAAAAGCCACGTTGCACACACACACCAGATTAACGTCTGAATGCGGTGAAAATGGTTGAAGCGAAGTGAAAAACCTTGAGCGAAGCGCAAATCCTGCGCGAGGTAAAAATGGCCGACAGCCCGTTCTCGTGGCGTAACGGCACTCCGATGATTCTCCTCAGAATCAACCGCAAAACCTGTCACGCAGGTTTATCTGTCACAGCGCTAACAACTCTGCCGCAGGAATCTCTTTCCCAGGAAACCCAAAGTTCACACGTGACCGTCGTTCGCCAACGTTCGCTCAGGACCTTGAAGCAGCTCGGCTTCTTGTCCGACTCACTCGCTCTGCCTTCTCTTCCTCCTCTTCCTCTTCGTCGTCGTCCGGTTCCGGTTTCATTTAAAACATTAGCTTTTTTACCTTTTGAAAATAGTAATCTCTATCTTCCTTAAACGACAACAATCATAGTACATGGAATCAAAAATGTTTACAGTGGATGAAAACCACAACAACGGAAGTGACGAATCCGTAACAATACCTGTACCAAGTTTTAATTTAAATCCCTTCAGCTGTTCACAAGTTATCACATTTTTACCTGACATGACCTCTGACATTTGGCCTTTGACCTTGGAACCCCAAAATCTAATCAGTTAATCTTTACATCATTGTACATATCTGTACTAAGTTTGAATTAGATCCCTATCGCCGTTCTCAGGTTATAGACCTAATACAGACTTTGACCTTTGACCCCAAAGTATAATCAGTTAATCTTTACATCATTATACAGACCTGTACCAAGTTTGAATTGGGTCACTTCAGTCGTTCTCAAGTTATAGACATATTACAGACTTTGACCTTTGACATCTTGACCCCAAAATCTAAACAGTTCATATTTACATAATTCTACATAACTGTACAAAATTTGATCAGAATCCCATCACTGGTTCATAGGTTATCGCAGTAACAGGATTTTTTTTAACCTAACATGACCTCTGACCTTTGGCCTTTGACCTCGTGGACCCAAAATCGAATCAGTTCATTTATACCTCATTATTCATACCTGCACCAAGTTTGACTAAGCTCCGTGTGTGCTTCCCCAGACGGTGGAGGAGAAAGTCGTTCTCAAGTTTCTCAAGTTATCGTGGTAACAAAAACCTATCAGGGCCGGACGGACGGACAACTTGAAAACATAACGCCTCCGGCGACTTCGTAACATTTTGGGGGCGACTTTGTCGACGGAGGCATACAAAGTACCATGTAAAGTAATGTGCACAATACTGTAGTGTATTTACCATTGATGATCGTGGATGGAGCTTGAGGAGGTGGACTTGGAGGAAAATGGAGAGGGGAGTGGCCTAATGAAAGGAGCAGGAGTAGGTGGAACAGGAGGAAAAGGAGGAGGAGAAGGAGGAGGAGGAAGGGGATGAAGAGGAGGAAGATGTAGAGGAAACGGAGGAGGATGATCGCGCATGACAGAGCCAGAGAATAATAGTGTTGAAGCGCGGTGCTACGCGTGCGACTTGCTACCAAGGAGGAAGCGGACAACGCGGTTAAAACAAAAGTGTCTTTATTGACAAGAGGTCACTGTAGCACTGGCGCGCTCCGGGCTGCGCACCCGGTGTATATCCTGAGGCCACGCCTACCCCTCGGGCGTGGCCGCCGCCCACTTGGTGCGCGGAATGATGTCACCACGCCAGTGGGCTTTTGTGTCCGCCACACACCCCCCCCCAGAATTCCCGCGCACCTGGAGGGCCAGTTTGCGGGGCAAACAGATGACCCGGTCGAAGCGCCCTCTGGCGACCGGCGGCGTCCGGGGTGCAGGGATGCCAGCTGGGATGCCCCCGGCTGTACCCGGGATGGGTGCCGGACCGGGGGGCGGCGTGCCGGCGGTGCTGGGCGGTGCCGGGGGTCCGCCCGCCGGGGGGTGGCCCTGACGCGGGGGCCGAGCCACCGGCAGTGGGTGGTCCACGTCGAGGTGGGCCGGCTTGAGTTGATCCACCGAGATGCGGTCGGGAGTACCGCCGATGTCCAAGGTGAAGTATTTCACCCCGGTCTCCAGCACGCGGAAGGACCCGTCGTATGGGAGCCGCAGTGGTGTCCGGTGGGCATCATGCCGGACGAAGACATACTCCGCGGTGCGAAGCTCCGGGGCGACGTGCGTTGGTGGGTGCCCGTGGTGCGCCGTCGGCACCGGGGCGAACCTCCGGGCGGTCTCCTGCAGCGCAGAGCGCTCCTGCACTGCAGACCAAGGTCCCGTGGGGTCGGGGAGGAACTCGCCCGGCACCCGCAGCGGTTGTCCAAAGACCAACTCCGCCGCGGATGCACGCAGGTCCTCCTTGGGCGCCGTCCGGAGGCCCAGCAGGACCCAGGGGAACTTGTCGACCCAGCCGCCGTCGCGGAGGGTGGCCCGGAGCGCGGCCTTCAACGAGCGGTGGAACCGCTCGCACAGGCCGTTGGCCTGGGGGTGGTAGGCCGTGGTTCGGTGCAGCTGGACCCCGAGCCCCTGCGCGACCGCAGCCCAGAGCTCCGAGGTGAACTGGGGGCCGCGGTCGGACGAGATGTCCGAGGGGGCGCCGAACCGGGCGACCCAGGTGGCGATGAATGCCTGCGCGACGTCCGCCGCCGTCGTCGCCGCCAAAGGCACGGCCTCTGGCCACCGGGTGGTGCGGTCCACCATGGTAAGGACATGGGTGAAACCCCGCGAGGGGGGCAGAGGTCCCACCATGTCCACATGCACGTGGTCGAACCTACGTGCCGGCACCGTAAACGGGGCCAATGGGGCCTGGGTATGCCGGTGCACCTTCGCGCGCTGGCACGCGAGGTACGTCCTGGTCCAGCCGCGGACGGCCTTCCGGAGGCCATGCCAGACAAACTTGTCGGCGACCAACCTCTGGGAGACCTTCGTGCCCGGGTGGGACAGGCAGTGGATGGCGTCAAAAACCTGGCGCTGCCAGCCCGCAGGCACGATGGGGCGAGGCCGCCCGAGGGAGACGTCACACAAGAGGGCCGTGCCCGCGCCGTCGAACGGCACCCCGGTGACACTGAGGCCCGTGACGGCAGTCCGCAAGGCCTGGACACCAGGGTCGGCGGCCTGGTCCGCCGCCATCCGGGCATAGTCGATGCCAAGGTGGACCGCGTGGGCGACTGACCGGGAAAGGCAATCCGCCACTGGGTTGTCCTTTCCCGCGACGTGCCGGGTGTCCGTCGTGTATTCGGACATGGCCGAGAGGTGACGCTGCTGCCGGGCCGACCACGGCTCGGCGACCTTGCCCATCGCGAAGACCAGTGGCTTGTGGTCGACGAAGGCCGTGAACGCACGGGCCTCGAGCAGATGGCGGAAGTGCCTGACCGCCAGGTGAAGCCCGAGCAACTCGCGGTCGAAGGTACTATAGCGGCGTTCAGGTGGGCGAAGCTGCCGGCTGAAGAACGCCAGCGGTTGCCAAGCTCCACGCACCCATTGCTCGTGCACTGCGCCCACCGCGTAGTCCGAGGCGCCGGTGGTGAGGGCGATCGGTGCATCGGGCGCCGGGTGCGCGAGCATGGTGGCGTTAGCCAAGGCGAGCTTCGCGCCCGTGAACGCCGCGTCCATCTGCTCGGTCCAGGTAACGTCACCTTTGCCCGGCTTCCCTCGGAGGGCCTCGTGGAGGGGCCGCAGGAGCTGAGCAATATGGGGCAGGAACCGATGGTAAAAGTTCGCCATGCCCAGGAACTCCTGGAGCCCCTTAATCGTGCGGGGGCGCGGAAACCCCCTCACTGCCTCCACCTTGGCCGGTAGGGGGACGGCCCTGTGCCTCGTGACGCGGTGCCCCAAAAAGTCGATGTCGGCGACGCCGAACCGGCACTTAGCGGGGTTCACGATGAGGCCATGCTGGCCCAGACGTTCAAAGAGCGTGCGGAGATGGTGAAGGTGCTCTTCGCGGGACGCGCTGGCGACGAGGATGTCGTCCAGGTAGACGTATATAAAATCCAAGTCGCGCAAGACGCTTGTCCATAAGTCGCTGGAATGCCTGAGCCACATTTTTCAAACTGAAGGGCATCCGAAGAAATTCGAACAGCCCGAATGGCGTGATGACCGCCGTCTTCGGGATGTCCTCCGGCCTGACGGGGACCTGATGGTAGCCGCGTATGAGGTCCACCTTTGAAAAGAAGGACATGCCCGCCAACCGGGCGGAGAAGTCCTGTATGTGGGGGACGGGGTAGCGGTCGGGGGTGGTGGCGTCGTTGAGGTGCCGGTAGTCCCCGCACGGTCGCCATCCCCCGCCGGGCTTGGGCACGATGTGGAGCGGCGACGCCCAGGCACTCTCGGAGCGCCGCACGATGCCGAGCCGCTCCAGCATAGCGAACTCCGCTTTAGCTACGGCGAGCTTCGTCGGCTCGAGGCGGCGTGCCCGGGCGTAGACCGGTGGCCCGGAGGTGGGGATGTGGTGTTCCACCCCATGCTTAACGGCCCCCGCCGAGAAGGTGGGCCTCGTGAGGGCCGGGAAACCCGCGAGGAGGCGGGTGAATTCGTCCGCTGCCGGAAGCGTACAGATGAACCTGGCCGGAACGGAACCGCTCAGCAAGCCACTCGGCGAGCCGCTCGATGAGCCGCTCTGTGAGCTGCTCAACGAGCGGGGCAGCGCGCAAGCGAGCGAGCTGAACATCTCCGCCTGGACAAGCCTTCTGTGCTTGACGTCGACCAATAGTCCATGAGCACATAAGAAGTCCGCGCCGAGCAATGCCATGGGCACGTCGGCTGTGACGAACGACCACCGGAAAACCTGCCCTCCGAACCGCAGAGAGAGACAGCGTTTTCCGTATGTGCGTATGGACGTACCGTTGGCAGCAAGCAGTGCGGGGCCTCGGCCCGCGGTTTGCTTGTCCGACGTACTGGCAGGAACGACACTCACCTGCGCTCCCGTGTCGCACAGGTAACAGCGCCCGGACAAGGTGTCCGTTATATACAGTAGGCTGTTGGAACCCCCGACGCTCAAAGCCGCCACCAAGCGTCGGCTTGCCCGTTTCCCGACCTGCCGAATGAGCACGGCGGGCGACACTGCCGAGCCTTGTGGCCGAACTTGGCGTGGAAGAAACACCAGGTGGGCAGCTGCGGTGGCGGAGGCCGCGGGTTTCTTCGCGGCGGCGGTGGTGGTGGGCGGGACGTGGCGGCGGACACGAGGTGTGGTGCATCAGCAGCAGCCCCGAGAGCCGTGACGGCCGCGGCAAGACTCGCCTGCGTGTCCAAAGCCGTGAAGAACCTGTCGGCCTCGGCAGCGAGGGCCCGGGGTTCCGTTGTCGTAGAACCGGCCAACGCGAGGCGGACTCGTGCCGGCAGCTGGCGACGAAATAACGCCCGGAACAGAGCGGTCGGGGTTTCGTCGCCCATCAGCGACAACATATGGTCCATGCGGACCGGTGGTCGCGTGTCACCGAGCTCGGGGAGGTCTTAGAGGCGGTCGGCTCGTGCGTCCACCGTGAGGCCGAACGTGGCGAGGAGGAGGCGCTTGATCGCCTCGTACCTGCCGTCGGCCGGTGGATTCCTCAGGACCGACACGACGCGGGCGGCCGCGCCGGGCCCGAGGGAGGCGACCACGTGGCAGTACATGGTCTCGTCGACCGTGATGCCTCGAAGTTGGAACTGGGCTTCTGCCTGCAGGAACCAAACTTCAGCTTGTGCCTCCCAGAACTCGGGGAGCTTGACGGAGACCACGTTGGTTGCCATGGCTGTGGCGGGTTCGGGTGGTCAGCGGCGGCTGACCAGAATGTCGAAGGTCACCAATGAAGCGCGGTGCTACGCGCGTGACTTGCTACCAAGGAGGAAGCGGACAACGCGGTTAAAACAAAAGTGTCTTTATTGACAAGAGGTCACTGTAGCACTGGCGCGCTCCGGGCTGCGCGCCCGGTGTATATCCTGAGGCCACGCCTACCCCTAGGGCATGGCCGCCGCCCACTTGGTGCACGGAATGATGTCACCACGCCAGTGGGCTTTCGTGTCCGCCACAGTGTCATGTCCATGGCTGATGAACACCAGCCTTGGACGAATAGCCAGACAGTCTTTAATTTCGAGACAAATGACCGAATAATGGCAGTGTTTTTGGCAAGCGTGGGAATGAAGGAAACGGAGTGCTTACCTGCACGGAACACACGGGTTTGTATAGAAACCACAAAACATGCAAACACGACCAGGAAATTGAACAAGTTAGATGTAATGACAATAAATCAAGAAATGAAAAGATTGAAATATATGTTGAGATATAAACTATAATTCCTTCTGTGATGATCTTCAGTCAGATTCACAACACACAACAGGGGAATGATAAAATAAAATCCCTTTAGCCTGCCGGCACTCAGCTTTGTCATCAAGTGGCCCTCTTCGTAGAGAGTGGGGCAATGGCTAGGTTCTGTTGCGCCGTTGCGCACAAGATGGCGCCCAAGGTGCCAAGGGTGGTGAGGCTAGCAGACGAAACGGTCTCCTTTCTCCTCCACCTTCTGGGGAAGCACACGCGGCCTCCAGCTTCCCTGAGAGCCAAAAATAATCGAAACTCCTTTTCAATCGCTGCAACAGAGAGCCTCTCCTCACAGCCCGCACAAAAATGGCCAAGCCTTCTCCTCACAGGTGCAAACCAAAGATGCCAACCTTCCTCCTTGAACATTCTTGCTCTCTCACTGTGAGAAAGTCTCTGATGTTATGTGTACGATATACGTGAACGTTTCCTGCTTTGCTTATGAATGTTTTCTTGCAATATGTTGATGCCATGTTGGTGTAGTGCGAGCCTGCAATTCTTACTTTTTTCTCTTAATTTGCACCGGAAAGGGAGGAGACTTCCGGCTTCTGGCTGATGGCTCGTGTGAGCGAGTTGATTGCCGCCATCTTTGCCTTGTTTTATTAAATGTTGTGCCGAAAGGGAGTTTACTTTAGTGTCTCGTCCTGTCCGAACCGTTTGATCACGGCCCTTTTCCTGGATCCACTGTTCTCTATTTATCCTCCGTACTAGCTAGCCTTTACCGTAGGATTTCAAACCCTACTTTTCATGGTCCTTCGAGCCGGATAACGAACAGCTGGACAAGGAAATCATGGACGAGAATATCGCCGCTACCCTGACTGCCGATTGTACTCAAACAGCAGACAATACCAGCGACATTATCCCGGTTAGTCCTTTAACCACTCATGGCACGAATCCATTTGTCTCTGTTTCGGTGACCGCCGTCAGCCCCGCGCCTGTATCAGCCACCGAATTACCAGGTCCGGCTATCATCAGCACTGGCAATGAATTAACGGCGTCTTCCCGACCCGAAAGGAATATACGTATCCCTGAACGTTTGAAAGACGATGTTCTTAACTACGTACCTTCAAACACGAGTGGTTCTTCCCTTAATCAGGAGTGTGGGCCGAGTTCTTCTTACCGACGACATTCGTCAGAAAGCCACTGACCAAAGACTGCCTCACTATGCAGTGCACATAGCTCACGATGCAGCCATTGTTCCAGCTACAGCCGTACATCCATTACATCCCAACTCAGTGGTATACAATCGGCTATTCTAATGGAAAAACGAAAACAGTATGAACTGGAGGAACTAACATGTCAAGTTGGGGAGGATGAGAAAGCTGAGAAGCGTGGACAGCAGCTGCAGGATGATGTCCTTCAGGCTCAGGAGATGGAGCGCCAGGCTCAGGAGATGGAGCGTCAGGCTCAGGAGATGGGAGCGCCAGGCTCTGAGGGAATGCGAGGCCTTGTCCGTCCAGCTAACAAGACAGAGACGTCTGAGGAAGGCCGAACAGGAACTGGAGGAAGCACGGTTGATAGTGTCGTTCTTGGATGCAGGAGATGAAGCGCCTACCTCTCCAACCGGGCGTCCAACCGTTACCGCCCAGCATACGATTCTGCACGGTGGTGGAGCATCATGTACTCCCTCAGTTCAACCAAATAAACCATTCCCAACGCAGCTGCCGCTACGGCGGCCAGAGCCGGAAATTGCCATCACTGCCGACCTACAATCCACATCCACTCCTCGATTAATCATTAATGACAATCCATCACCGAAAGAGAAGGTGAAGCAAACTCATCCAATTGCATAGTCATTGCCACCACAGCTCCATTCCAAGCTTCAAATTTTCATCCTAACATGTTACCATGTCATCATGCACCATATCTACCACCCTCGACTTCACCACATGGGCATCTAGTTCACCCATCTGAGATGCCTGCAACACCCAACCTCATGGACCTACTAATAGCTTCATCCTATACACACAACAACAACATGCATTTTAAAGGCCATTTTCCCTGCTGGAGCCTGGTGTTGGGCTAGCGGCTAGGGTGCCGGCTTAGGATCCTAGGATCCTGTGGTTCGAATCCCGGTCAATCGCTGAATTAACGCCAGGGGAGTTGACTCAGCCTGTCATTCCTTCCGAGGTCGGCAAATTGAGTACCAGTTCACTGGTAATTCCCTGCTTGTCGTTAAAGGCGGCAAAAAGGGTTGGCATCAGGAAGGGCATCCGGCCGTAAAACATTGCTTCAAAAAGGGGACCGAAAAACAACAACAACCACAGTTCCCGAAAAAGGCCAACCCCCGCTTGCGGGGAAAAATGGCCTCTAAAGGTGGTTTTTTTTTTCCCTGCTAGAGCGGGGGTTAGCCTATGGCGTACCAAAACCGAGTCTGCCTTATTTCCAGAGTGGCAGAGAAAGTGACTTTGCCCTTCTCAAGCTTGCATTGGATAGCTTGATAAGTAATCACACCTACTTGTCAGAGGAGTACAAATATCAAGTACTCTTAACCCACCTTAAGCTACCAAGTGCATACAAACTTGCTCAGGCCTACATGCATGATCCGAAGCCATACACGGTGGCCTTACGGGCCCTGCAGGACAAGTATGGACAGCCAAGGCAACTCGTACAGAGCGAAATTGGTGCCATCATGAGCATGGCACCAGTGAGGACTGGAGATGCAGAGGCCTTTGAAGAATTTGCTCTCGCAGTGCACTCCCTTGTGGGTATGTTACAATCCCTCGAGGGTGAGCATGGATTTGAACTACGATGTGGCTCACATGTAGACAGGCTAATTAGCAAACTGCCACCGAGCTATCGTGATGGATTCATTGAGCACTGCATTAACGAAGGACTTTTAAATGCAGATTCTAATCAGACCTACACGTTGCACCATCTGGCAGCTTGGCTGCAGGCGAAGGCCCGAGCTAAACGTATAGCGAACCAAGCTGCTGTCCTCTACAAATGCGAGGGCCAGGGATTAGAGAGAAAGGAACAGCATTCTTCATCTTTCAAGAAGAAAGAATCACAGGCCTCGGTGTTTCACAACTCTGAGTCACCAATAGCTGGCACAAGGCCACAGCCATTGCGTAATGTTTCTTCAACAACCAAGACCAAGCCTTATTGTCCTCATTGTGACACCAGTGATCATTACCTCGGTTCCTGTACGGAATTCAAGAAGCTTTCCACAGACCATATTATTAAGTGGATAAGGGAACATGACCGTTGCTGGAGGTGCGGTTGGTCACACCCAGCTGATCGCTGTACACTTAGGAAGCCATGCGTTGCTTGCAACGAGTTGCACCTAACCATCCTACATGATGCAGTGCAGAGATCCAGCGATACCGTCCTAATGACAGGCTCCGCACCATCTGCAGTGTACCTTGACAAGCCTTCCCGTCCACATGATGTCCTGTTAAAGGTCGTAAAGGTGCTTCTTCATGGCCCACGAGGGTCCATAGAGACCTATGCCATTCTAGACGATGGTTCAGAAAGGACTATGCTTTTGAATTCAATAACGGAGCGGCTGAACCTGGTGGGTAAACCTGAAGCATTACTGCTCAAGACAGTGCGAGAAGATACGTTGCGGTGTACCGGGGCTTCTGTCAATCTTCAGATATCATCGGTCGAGAACCCGAACCAGAGGTACGGGATAGATGCAGCATTCACTACCACAATGCTGCGCTTATCTGAGTATTCGTACCCAGTGGCCGATCTTCAGAAACGGCACCCCCACCTAGCTGGGATACCACTCCCTTTGATTAACAAGGCTCAACCAACAATATTGATCGGGTCAGACTATCCGCACCTCATCTTACCAAAGCAACCTGTGTGATTTGGCCCCAAGGGTGCTCCAGTAGCAGTTTGTACCAACCTGGGCTGCTCACTACAAGGACCAGTCAGCGTACTAGAGTAAAGTGATGTGACTGAGCTCTGGAAGTCAACCTTCTGTGGAACAATGTCGGTGGACATACAGGCCTTACCTGACCCTTCACAGTACAAGACTTGGAACGCTCTGGTTGTGGCTGCACAGCAGTGTCCCAACGGGGTGGCCTACGATCAAGACTATCTTACCTTAAGCGCTCACCAGCATGGGGAGATAGAGAATCTTCTGCTTCAACGCTCACAGCACAATTGTTTTCCAGACGAAGTCCAGATACTTGCCACGGGTAGGGATTTACCCGTCAGAGGTCGACTGGCATCTCTCTCATCTGAATATGACTGTACCATTGGTCTCATCAGAGTAGGAGGAAGACTACGCCATGCTGATGTCCTTACACAAGATGCTGTGCATCCTATTGTTTTAGATCCTCCTCACCCAGTAACCAAGCTCCTCATTCAAGAATGTGATGACCAACTGCTTCACTGTGGTCCGGAGAGAATTCTCGCTGAAGTACGTCGCAAGTACGGGATTCTGCGTGGTCGATAGGATATTCGTCGACACCAACATCAATGCCACGAGTGCCGAAGATGGCGTGCCAATCCAGAGGTGCCAAGGATGGCTGATCTACCCTCTGCTCGGTTACGACTATACAAGCCTGCCTTCTACTTTACTGGAGTGGGCTGCTTCGGTCCTTTCACCATAAAAAATGGAAGACGAACGGAGAAGCGCTGGGGTATAATCTTCAAGTGCCTCACTACCCGCAGCGTACATCTGGGCCTCCTGGAGGGCCTTGATGCTGATGCCTTCCTAATGTCCGTCCGTCGCCTCAACGCCCGCAGAGGGAAACCTCACAAGACCTTTCCAGGCTCAGATGGCCATGCTCGAACTGCCAGCATTCAAGTTCGTGGCAAGAACTATGTTCGACTAGAGTCCCTGTATAAAGAGAGTTGCGCCATGCGCTGACCCGAGATTTCTGGTCACGTGATTTCGTGGCGCCATTTTGTGTCTAACTTCACCGTGCGTGAACGTCAGCTTGGTACGGGAATGTTGTTTATTGCCAAACAAAATGACTGGTTGTTCTGCTTTTGGTTGTTCAAACCAATCTGGGAAATATAAGATGTATAGATTTCCAAGTGATAAAGTCAGAAGACAAATTTGGGAAGCGAAAGTCAGACGAAAGAGCTGGAAAGCGATCGACTCCTCGAGACTCTGCCAGGTAGGCCCACGCCGCTTGATGATCGATGTTCAAAAGCAATTCTATCTGCTCGGTTTTTTTTTGGTTGTCTGTCCGTTGAAAACCCTTTTAAAGGGAAGTGATTTGTGTTTGTTTATAATCTTCAAGGAGCTGACCAAAAATGCATTTCCGTGGGAAGAACCCTGCTCAATTTTTTTCGGGTAGTCCTAGCGGACCGCATATTGTCATTGATTGATGAAATGTCCCGGTACAGTGACATTGCCTGGTCTGCGGTTGGGTAGTCTGCGGGCAATGTCACTGTACTTTTTCAGAGGGAATTAATTTTGATTTTATAGGGGTGGGAAACCCATGGTCCGTTTTGTTTTCAGTTGTCTGTCCGTCCATTCAAAACTTATTCCGAGGCAAGTTATTTTTTTGGTTTAAAATCTTTAGCCTAATCGGCAATCATAAAAGCAATTTTAGGGGGGGACCTGCTCAATTTTTTTGCGGGTTGTGCAGCCATCCATACGTCCAAAATTTGACGAGTTATTGTTTGCTTTGTACAGTGCTCATGCGTCTTGTGAGGGGGATGCTCACTTGTGAGGAGTGAACGGAGTAGTGATGAGTCTCACTTGTGAGGAGTGAACGGAGTAGTGATGAGTTTCACTTGTGAGGAGTGAACGTAGTGGGATGAAGTGTTGGTCTGGTCAGAGTGTTGTATTACGGGCAGAGTTTTCTTACGGTCTGAATGTATGAATCATGTTCTGTACTGAATGTATGAACCAAGTTTTGTACTGAATGTTTACTGTGTTGGCCTCATCGTGTTCCTGGTGAAATTAAACAAGTTATGGTGAATACGACGTCTTATCTGTGCTTTTCCATATCTGTTCGACTCGACGAACCGTGAACACTGCAGGTATTTTTAAAAGTTTTTTCTCTGTTTAATTACGGCTTGGCGCAGTCGAAAATTAAGTGTTAATTAAGTCGCCAGCTATGAAACATATTAATCGATCAGGCAATATCCATCAGAGTTCTGGGCAAGGGTGTAGTAATAAATGAACGTTTCAATCTTACTAGATGCCGATGACGTTTTCCTTATGTCAGAGACAGAAGCTGACTTGCAGCTTGTTAAATCATTACAATGGAAATTGAATATAAATGTCGATAAAACTAAAGTTGTACACTATAGAAATATGGCAATACCACGTACAGAATTTGTTTTAAGTGTGTTAGACTATATGTCGGCTGGAAGTCCTACACCGGAATTGCTCTCGGCACCCTTTAAAAAATATTGGATATGCCCACACTCCTTTCTAAAAGTTATTAAAATTCAGAGAACGACAGCATTGGTTTGTCTTACTTATAATGTTAGCTCTTATATGCAGTGTTGGCTTGTAATATGCATTGCCATACCACTTTTAATATCACCACACAGCTCTTTTTCACGGCAATAGCTGAGTTTTTGACAAAACAAATATCACCTGTATGTAATAATAAGACTAAATATGTGTAGTAAATTTTTTTTTAGCAGGTTTAGAATATATCACCCCATATCGCGAATGTACATGTATATCTAATCCGACACACTTAGACACAAAATGGCGTCCAAATTTGAGTTGACACAACTCTCTATATACAGGGACTCTATGTTCGACCACTTGCTAAATTGATCCGGCTGTCGAAGCTTCAAGATGATGGGTGAGGGGTGAATGGACTTAAAGACTTTCCCTTTTTTCAAATTTATTCCACAAATTTGGGGGTGGCTGTTAGAAAGTCTCTGATGTTATGCGTACGATATACGTGAACGTTTCCTGCTTTGCTTATGAATGTTTTCTTGCAATATGTTGATGCCATGTTGGTGTAGTGCGAGCCTGTAATTCTTACTTTTTTCTCTTAATTTGCACCGGAAAGGGAGGAGACTTCCGGCTTCTTGCTGATGGCTCGTGTGAGCGAGTTGATTGCCGCCATCTTTGCCTTGTTTTATTAAATGTTGTGCCGAAAGGGAGTTTAGTGTCTCATCCTGTTCGAACCGTTTGATCACGGCCCTTTTCCTGGATCCACTGTTCTCTATTATCCTCCATACTAGCTAGCCTTTACCGTTATGTCAGTTATTGTTGGTTAATGGCAGGCTGTTGTTCGTGTTACGAACGTAGAAAAAAGCCACAGGAAGCAATCACAAACTTGTGGGAAACTAGCGTAACCCCTATTTAGATAACACAGCTCCACACATATTGAGCTCATCATTGATGTATTGCACATATATTTTCTCCAGCACATCTATTATCACAAACTGATCATCATTGAACTCCAGCACATCTATTATCATAAACTAATCAGGATTGAACTCCAGCACATGTATTAGATAACAGCACACTAGATAACACATATTGAGCTATTAAATTAGCTTCAACTTCTCTCTTCTTTCGAAGATTGAGGCTCTTGGAATAACTAGAACGCCACTCAGTAGAGCGCATACTCCTGCCGTGGGTTTAGTTGGAATAATACGTTTTGTTTAACATCCCCTCTCCCCAAAACAATAAATGAAAAAGAAAGTAAGCCCTAACTGTCAGAGAATTTATTTTGATATATCTCGGAATTAGAGGAGAAAAACATCATTTAAGAATAAGAATAATAAAGCGCGGCGTTACGCGCGCTGCTTGTGAGCAAGGAGGAAGCGGACAAGCGGTAACATATAAACGTCTTTATTGTAAGACTACACTGTAACACTTCCGGGCTGGTCGCCCGGTGTATATCATGAGGCCACGCCTGCCCCTCGGGCGTGGCCACCGCCCACTTGGTGCGTGGAATGATGTCACCACGCCAGTGGGCTTTTGTGTCCGCCACACGCGCCCCCCCAGAATTCCCGCGCACCTGGAGGGCCAGTTTGCGGGGCAGACGAATGACCCGGCCGAAGCGCCCCCTGGCGATCGGCGGCGTCCGGGGTGCAGGGATACCAGGTGGGATGCCCCTGGCTGCCCCTGGGATGGGTGCAGGACCGGGGGGCGGCGTGGCGGCGGGGCTGGGCGGAGCCGGGGGTCCGCCCGCAGGAGGGCGGCCCTGACGTGGGGGTCGGGCCACTGGCGGTGGATGGTCCACATCGAGGTGGGCCGGCTTGAGGCGGTCTACCGAAACGCGGTCAGGAGTACCGCCGATGTCCAGGGTGAAGTGCTTCGCCCCGGTCTCCAGCACGCGGAAAGGCCCGTCGTACGGGGGCCGCAGTGGTGTCCGATGGGCATCGTGGCGGACGAAGACGTACTCCGCCGTGCGAAGCTCCGGGGCGACGTGCGTCGGTGGGTGCCCGTGGCATGCCGTTGGCACCGGGGCGAACCTCTGGGCGGTCTCTTGCAGAGCGGAGCGCTGCTGTGCCGCGGACCATGGTGCCGTGGAGTCGGGGAGGAACTCGCCCGGCACCCGCAGCGGTTGCCCGAAGACCAACTCCGCCGCGGATGCGCGCAGGTCCTCCTTGGGCGCCGTCCGGAGGCCCAGCAGGACCCAGGGGAGCCTGTCGACCCAGCCGCCGTCGCGGAGGGTGGCCCGGAGCGCGGCCTTCAATGAGCGGTGAAATCGCTCACACAGGCCGTTAGCCTGGGGGTGGTAGGCCGTGGTTCGGTGCAGCCGGACCCCGAGCCCCTGCGCAACCGCCCCCCAGAGCTCCGAGGTGAACTGGGGGCCGCAGTCGGAGGAGATGTCTGAGGGGGCGCCGAACCGGGCGACCCAGGTGGCGATGAAAGCCTGCGCGACATCGGCCGCCGTTGTCGACGCCAAGGGCACGGCCTCCGGCCACCGGGTGGTGCGGTCCACCATGGTGAGGACGTAGGTGAAACCCCGCGAGGGGGGCAGAGGTCCCACCAGGTCCACGTGGACGTGGTCAAACCGGCGTTCCGGCACCGTGAACGGGGCCAACGGGGCCTGGGTGTGCCGGTGCACCTTGGCGCGCTGGCACGCGAGGCACGTCCTGGCCCAGCCGCGGACGGCCTTCCGGAGGCCATGCCAGACGAACTTGTCGGCGATCAGCCTTTGGGAGGCCCTCGCGCCCGGGTGGGACAGGCCGTGGATGGTGTCAAACACCTGGCGCTGCCAGCCCGCGGGCACAATGGGGCGAGGACGCCCGAGGGAGACGTCGCACAAGAGGGCCGCGCCCGCGCCGTCGAACGGCACCTCGGTGACGCGGAGGCCCGTGACGGCGGTCCGCAAGGCCTGGACGTCGGGGTCAGCGGCCTGGTCCGCTGCCATCCGGGCATAGTCGATGCCGAGGTGGACTGCGTGGGCGACGGCCCGGGAAAGGCAATCCGCCACCGGGTTGTCCTTCCCCGCGACGTGCTGGATGTCCGTCGTGTACTCGGACACGGCCGAGAGGTGACGCTGCTGCCGGGCCGACCACGGCTCGGTGACCTTGCCCATCGCGAAGATCAGCGGCTTGTGGTCGACGAAGGCAGTGAACGCCCGGCCCTCGAGCAGATGGCGGAAGTTCCTGACCGCCAAGTGAAGTCCGAGCAACTCGCGGTCGAAGGTACTGTAACGGCGTTCGGGCGGGCGAAGCTGCCGGCTAAAGAACGCCAGCGGTTGCCAAGCTCCACGCACCCATTGCTCGTGCACCGCGCCCACCGCGTAGTCCGAGGCATCGGTGGTGAGGGCGATCGGTGCATCGGGCGCCGGGTGCGCGAGCATGGTGGCGTTAGCCAAGGCGAGCTTCACGCCCGTGAACGCCGTGTCCATCTGCTCGGTCCAGGTAACGTCGCCTTTGCCCGGCTTACCTCGGAGAGCTTCGTGCAGGGGGCGCAGGAGCTGGGCGATACGGGGCAGGAACCGATGGTAAAAGTTCACCATGCCCAGGAACTCCTGCAGCCCTCTGATCGTGCGGGGGCGCGGAAACTCCTTCACCGCCTCCACCTTGGCCGGCAGGGGGACGGTGCCGTGCCTGGTGACACGGTGCCCCAGAAAATCGATTGTGGCGGCACCAAACCGGCACTTTGCGGGGTTCACAATCAGGCCATGCTGGCCCAGGCGTTCGAAGAGCGTGCGGAGGTGGCGTAGGTGCTCTTCGCGGGACGCGCTGGCGACGAGGATATCGTCCAGGTAGACGTAGACAAAATCCAAGTCACGCAGGACGCTGTCCATCAGTCGCTGGAACGCCTGAGCCGCATTCTTCAGACCGAAGGGCATGCGCAGGAACTCGAAGAGTCCGAATGGCGTGATGACCGCCGTCTTCGGGACGTCCTCCGGCCTGACGGGGACCTGATGGTAGCCGCGTATGAGGTCCACCTTCGAGAAGAAGGACCTGCCCGCCAAACGGGCGGAAAAGTCCTGAATGTGGGGGACGGGGTAGCGGTCGGGAGTCGTGGCGTCATTGAGACGGCGATAGTCCCCGCACGGTCGCCATCCCCCGCCGGGCTTCGGCACGATGTGCAGCGGCGACGCCCAAGCGCTCTCTGAGCGCCGAACGATGCCGAGTCGCTCCAGGGTAGCGAACTCCGCTTTTGCCACCGCCAGCTTCGTCGGCTCGAGGCGGCGTGCCCGGGCGTAGACCGGTGGCCCGACGGTGGGGATGTGATGGGCCACCCCGTGCTTGACGGCCCCCGCCGAGAAGGTGGGCCGCGTGAGGGCCGGGAAGCCGGCGAGGAGGCGGGTGAATGCGTCCGCTGCCGGAAGCGTACAGACCAATGTGGCCGGAACCGAATCGTTCGGCAAGCCGCTTGGCAAGCCGCTCGTTGAGCTGGGCAACGCACACGCGAGCGAGCTGAACGTCTCGGCCTGGACAAGCCGTCTGCGCTTGACGTCGACCAGGAGCCCATTAGCGCACAGGAAGTCCGCGCCAAGCAGTGCCATGGGCACGTCGGCGGTGACGAACGTCCATCGGAAAACCTGCCCTCCAAACCGCAGAGAGAGGCAGCGTTTTCCGTACGTACGGATGGGCGTCCCGTTCGCGGCAAGCAGCGCGGGGCCCCCACCCGCGGCGTGCTTGTCTGACGTGCCGGTGGGAATGACACTCACCTGCGCTCCCGTGTCGCACAGGTAACGGCGCCCGGAGAAGGTGTCCGTTATGAACAGCAGGCTGCTCGAACGGCCGGCGCTCATCGCCACAATTGAGCGCCGGCCCGGGCATTTCCCGACCCGTTGAAGGAGCACGGCGGATGACACCGCCGAGCTTCGTGGCCGAACTTGGCGTGGAACCAGCACCAGGTGGTGGAGCTGGAGGAGCGCGGCTGGCTCCGCCAGGCCGGTGGAGTCGACGGGTTTCCCCGCGGTGGCGGTTTTCGCCGCGGCGGTGGGCGGGGCGTGGCGGCGTTCACGAGGTGCGTATCAGCATGCTGCTGAACTTCAGCGTGCTGTAGAAGATGATGCTGTGGAACATCAGCGTCGAAGGCCGTGACGGCCACGCCAACGCTCGCCCGCGTGTCCGAAGCGGCGAAGTACTTGTCCGCCTCAGCCGCCAATGCTCGGGGTTCCGTTAGCCCGGTCCCGGCCAACGCGAGGCGAACCTGCGCTGGAAGTTGGCGACGGAAAAGCGCCCGGAATAGCGAACCGGGGGCTTCGTCGCCCAACAGTGACAGCATATGGTCCATTCGGACCGACGGGCGCGTCTCACCGAGCTCGGGGAGATCCAGGAGGCGGTCGGCCCGTGCGTCGTCCGTGAGGCTGAACGTGGCTAGGAGTAGCCGCTTGAGTGCCTCGTACTTGTGGCCGTCCGGTGGGTGGCGAAGGACGGACACAACTCGAGCGGCCGTGCCGGGCGCGAGGGAGGCGACGACGTGGCAGTAGCGCGTGTCATCGCCGGTGAGGTGCCGAAGCTGAAATTGGGCTTCGGCCTGGACGAACCAGACTTCGGCCTGAGCCTCCCAAAATTCCGGAAGTTTGACGAAGGCGGCCATGGCGATGGCGTCGCGTGTGGAAGGATCGCTCCAGCAGATCCAACGTCGAGGGTCACCAGTAAAGCGCGGCGTTACGCGCGCTGCTTGTGAGCAAGGAGGAAGCGGACAAGCGGTAACATATAAACGTCTTTATTGTAAGACTACACTGTAACACTTCCGGGCTGGTCGCCCGGTGTATATCATGAGGCCACGCCTGCCCCTCGGGCGTGGCCACCGCCCACTTGGTGCGTGGAATGATGTCACCACGCCAGTGGGCTTTTGTGTCCGCCACAATAAAAGCTTTAATGCAGTAAAACAGAAAAAATCTTTCCCCAAAAAATTTCCAAAAAAATTCCCGGATCCGGAATAATATCCCGAGCTTCACCAAAAACTAAACAATTCTTCCTTATCGCAAGGGCAATCATCCCACCAACTTTCACCAAAATCCGTTCAGAACTTTTCCAGATATCTTGTTCACAAACACACAAACATACGAACACACACACACACACACGGACGGACACGATCGAATGCGTTACTCCCTGGCGGTGGCGGGAGTAATAAACCTGAAAATCGCAGAGCCAGAACCAGAATTATTTATTTGGTCTGGGAAGCCCATGCGTGGTTTCTTCTTCTTCAGCCTCGGACAACCCTGGGTGAATATGCGATATTTTTTTTTTTAAGTTGGAATTTTGCCAAATCTGTTTTATTCGTTTGTTAATATACCTCAGCCATTGACAAATCTGGAACGAAGTCTTTATAAGTTCATCAAATACTGACACCGCGAATGACATTCGCTGAGCTAAATGTTGATATCTCTTCTGAGGTAAAAAACAAAACAAAACAAAAAACTGTTTTAAAGCATTATACGTATCAAACGATACATTTTATGAAACGGGGAAACCTAATACACACTTTGGTGGTTTTAAAATGACAGAATATATCTTTATTAGAAAGAAAAAAAATGAAAATTGAAGACGACGCTGCTAAAAAAAAATACACCGCTCTAACGCATAACCACGAGTTTAAACTACATTTACAACAAATATGAAAACTATTTTCATATCACAATGTTAAATATAGAATATATAGAAGATAATGTTAAAAAAAATGAGCCCTATTTTCCAATGGTAAAAAAATCCTTCAAAAAATTCCTGGATCGGGAATAATATCCTGAGCTTCACCAAAAACTAATCAATTCTTCCTTATCCCAAGGGCAATCATCCCACCAACTTTCATCCAAATCTAGACCTCTAGAATTAACACGGTGGGATAGCAAGGTTCTTCTTCTTTTTTATGGACAGATTGAAGGAAGGACAGCCAAATATGGAAGCGGCCTCGCCGTTTAAAAATATTATTCATCTCTTCCGATTATCTTCAAGGATATTAAATCTGTCATTTGACTGCTGGTGTGACGTCAGCATTCCAGAGCACTTCTCAAAAGTGGGCAGCACTTCAAACCGATCCAGGGTCACCAGTAGATGACCTATGGTAGATATTCTGATAGGTGACCAAAATATAAGGCCCAAGGCATATCACACCCTCACCCATGCATGCGTTCACACCATCATCTGAAAAGTGCATGTGGTTGTTGTCATGTTGTCATTGGAGAAGATTCAAACTGCAATGTGAAAAATGCAGAGTTTAATGGCCTTACCAAAGCTATTCAAGGAAACAAACAGACATTTGGTCACATGGGGTCAAGGAAGAATCATTTTGAAACCTCTTCCAGCTTTGCGATCACCTCTGGGCTTTAATGTTATGTTTCTTTGCTTTGACAATTGAATTGTGCAAGTTGTGCAAATTGTACTGTTTTCCAGCAAGGAGGGGAAACTTATTCAGGCCAAGGGAACACCACGTGTTTGTAGCACATTTCAAGCTGCTTTCCGCCTAAACAGCTTGTTTGCATTAAGCTGTGTCGGCCACATTGCCTACGCACCATGCTCCCAACCCCTTAACCAACAGTCTCAATGCCCGCCAAGTATAAATACCTTCACTTTCACTTCTAAATCTCTGTAATGCCGATAAAAATGCCGAGCTTGCAAACTTTCCCCTTAGTCGTTGTTGTCTTTGGACTCTCTAGCTCTCAGCTGATTCCTCCATCAGGGCAGACACGCACATGCTTTCGCTTTCTTCCATTGACTCTGAAATGGACATTCGACACTGGTGTTGATGTAATCTTTTGTGAAAAGCTACATGACCATTGGGGTACTGCTCCTTTTGGGAAGACCTCTCTCCATTCCTCCGCTAGTTAAATTTTCTGCGATAAGTAGGTTACGCCAGGTGTACTCGAACCCGGAAACGACTACATGGAAGTGTCTTTTGATGTACATGCTTCTCCTCTCTCCAAAGACCTTGAAAAGTATCTGCGACGCTGCCTGATGAGGATGTTTATCTCTATGTACATGTCCTTGTCTAACTATTCATCTGAACTGTCCGCATATTTTGTTTGTAGCTTGACAGCTGACTCAGCGAATCTGTCTATGATGGGAAGCATGGCGCAATGTTCCTTTCAATTTACTTTCCAATGACTCTCTGCTCACCTTCTCTCCTTCATTCCTCTTTTTTCCCACCTCTGGAACAAACTCCCTCACTCTCTTCAATCCCTCTCCTCCCTCCAGATCTTCAAAACAGCTGCTCACCACCATATCTTATCGTTCCCCATCCAAAACCTTGATCTTTTCTTCATCCATGAATCCAACCTAAATCCATCTCCTTCAAATTCCGTTTTCTTTCCTGAAAGTCCTTGTAGTGTCCATTTTCTTTATCCCGTGTACCCCGCCCCAGTCCTCTCCCTTCCACAGATCTCCCAATGCCCCTGTTCTCTACTGTTGTTGTTTTCCTCTCTCTCACCCTCTTGTCTCCTGCACTCTTCATTATATGTTCTGTGTGTTAGCTCTTACACGAGCCTCGACTGAGTATAGAATTATTTTTTTCCCACTTGGCGACCCCAACAACGCACGACCAAACTGAACTATAATCTGATAGCCATTGTTAGTATTTGTGCTCTGAAACAATTATAATATCCTCACTGAAATTAGGCAGGATTCTTCACGACGTCACCCAAGGCATCGGCCTGGGCTTGGGAAACACAACCTTAGGCCAGCTGGGTTAGCTCAGCAAACTCAGATGCTATCAGGAAAGTCAGCAGCTCTGCATGAGATATCCAGTTTTCCTCCAGCCACATCAGGGCCTTGTCAGAATAGCAAGACATTGGCAGGGCAGGAGAAAGGTTTGGTGCAGTTAGTGGATGATAGAGTACAACAGTGTATACAACTAGCCCAAGTACCAAGCGTTGTCTGGGGAAAACAATGCAATATGTATTGGAATATTGAGTCAAATATCTTGGCAACCCAGAGGCAAATCACTTAAACGTAAAGTTCGTTTTATTGATGTGTGAATGCAAAATTAAACAAGAAAAAGCAATCAGAGATTGCAAACCCTCACCAGGATGTATTTTCAGTGGTTTTAAAGGCTTTTTTGTTAAAACAAATATGGTGGCCAAACCACGTGACCGATGACGTCATCATTATTATTTTTTCTAAACTAATTTATTCCTAGATTATGCTCAAGACATTTGATCTTGATGGGATGAAGTTTTGTACTTGTCGAATTATGACGTCATAATGGAGGCACCCATGACATCGTCATTAACATATTTTATTCCCCATAGAGAGTTCTTTACAATGAGCCATGTCTCAATTTTTTCTATTCAGCGCTTTCGGAGATATAGAGGTGCAAAGTTTTTCGATTTTTCCAAGATGGTGGCCGAACCATGTGACCTAAGACATCATAATTATCATAAAGAAATATACAAGTGGAGTTGCAACTATTGTGAAAATTTTCTGTCAATCGGACCAACGGTTGCAGAGAAAATCATATTTATTCTGTGCGGACAAACAAACAAATGAAAAATCGGTCAGAGACTGAGGACTTGCCGGAATGTACTTTTTAAAAATCAGCCATTTTGGAGAAATATGGCGGCCGAACCACGTGACCGATGACATCATTATCAACATATTTTATTCCCCATGGAGAGTTCTTTACAATGAGCCATGTCTCAATTTTATCTGACCAGCACTTTCGGAGATATAGTGGTGCAAAGTTTTGCCGTTTTTCCAAGATGGCGGCCGAACCACGTGACCGATGACGTCATCAATTGGGCACAGCCTATTCCAGGGTAAGACAAATACGTGTGCAAAGGTGACATCAATGGAGGGGGGAGAAATGGGTGGTGACATGGTGAGCTAGGTCGCCAGCAGGACTACACAGGTGTTTGATTCACTGCTCAAATCGCGCCCGTGTCCAATCGTGCATATCGAATCGCGCACCCGTGTCCAATCACGCTTATCGAAAACACAAATGGCAATCGCTCAAATCGCGCATATCGATCACGGCTACTTGTGATGAAGAAGTTTTCGACTTTTAATCGCAAAATTACTCACTCTATAAATCAGAAATCGGAAGAAGTCAGATCATATCTCTTTTGCAGGGTATTGCAGGATAGATTAATGTTAAGGTGGGCTGAGTGTTTGAGTTGCCCTTTAATGTTAAAAAAGCAACAGTACAGAGATGGAGAGGATTAGAGCTAGGGGAGAAATGCATCAAAGGAACACAAAGTTTCCCTCATTAGCTTGCATACATATGATCTTCACAATACATATTACTCGCGTCATGGCAGTGTGGGAGAAACATAGTCACTCGAGGCCTCAACACGGATGTTTTATAATAAACCTGTGTAAAACAGTCTTTTTAATAACAGGTGCACGTGTGAAAACACTATAATCATTAATTTTGTGTTGTTGACAACAAACCACTAAATTCAACCTCAACATATGATCTTCATAAAACATATTGTCGTGTGACTACCCTTTGGTGAACACCGTCGGGTAGTACGGATGACCAAACGAGCTTTAACACTCCGAGGCGTTCAGGTGAATGACGGAGTTAATACGCGTGGGGAGCAAACGTGGGAGAAGAGAAACTGGAGAGCTTACCTTCACGGATCCCACCGGCAGTCCTCGAACCTGTAATAAATAAACTCACATGAAACGGAATTAAAATGTACAAAAATAAACAGGTTTATTTAATAAAATCGCAATAACAAGGACACAACACGATAAAACTCAATTCCTAAACGGGACGTCCCCACACCCAGACTCGAAAAACAGACGAAGGGAAAAAGAACTGGAAAATAAATGTGTTTGGTTATTGGTGGTGCATGGCCGTTCTAAGTTGGTGGAGCGATCAGTCTGGTTGATTCCGATAACGAGCGAGACTCCGACACGCTAATTAGTTCCGCGACCCTGGTGTGGCCGGCGGACTAACTTCTTAGAGGGATGAGTGGCTGCAAGCCGTGCGAGATGGAGCAATAACAGGTCTGTGATGCCCTTCGATGTCCGGGGCCGCACGCACGCTACACTGGACGGGCCAGCGTGCACCTTGCCCTTCGCCGTCAGGCTCGGGTAAACTGTTGAGCCCTGTCCGTGATGGGGACTGGGGCTTGAGACAGTGTCCCACGAACGAGCAATTCCCAGTAAGCGCGAGTCATCAGCTCGCGTTGATTAGGTCCCTGCCCTTTGTACACACCTCCCGTCGCTATTACCAATCGGACGGTTTGGTGAGATCCTTGGACCAGCCTCTGCACGGGCCGTTCTCGGCTCGTGCCGGTGCGCCGAAAAGATGAGCGAACTTGACTGTCCAGAGGAAGTAAAAGTTGTAACAAGTCGTGTCTCGTTAAGAATCGTCCAGGCCCTCCCCAAGCACGCAATCCGGACACGGCTCTGGTGTTGGCGGGGAAAAAGGCCTCACTTGCCCTCCTTCACTAGGCCGTGCTTGTTTGCGCGAAACTTTTTATGTTTAATTCTTTTTTTTTATCCAAACATAGCCCTCGACCTTCCTCTGGATGAAAGAGTAGGCCATGCAAAGTGTGGTTGTACTGGTTCCTGCAGTGTCCGAATGCATAATAAACAAACAAACAAACAAGAAATATGTCGTGCATAGCACGATACTTGCAAAATCCCTAAAATAAGTTGTTGGCCTATGATGACCTCAAAAATACTTGGTGGTTGAATTTAGTGACTAGATATGCAAATCCTATTCAATTTTTAAGTTATTTGTATGAAAATTGAGGATTTTAGAAATTTGGCCTATGTTGACCTTTTGGCCTATGTTGACCTCAAAAATAGTTGGAGGTTGAATTCAGTAAGCTGATATGCACATTATATTCAGATTTCAAGTTAATCGGATAAAAAATGAGGATTCTAGAAATTTGGCATATGTTGACCTTTTGGCCTATGTTGACCTCAAAAATAGTTGGAGGTTGAATTCAGTGACCAGATATGCAAATCATATTCAGATTTCCAGTCAATCGGATGAAAATTGAGGATTTTAGAAATTCGAAAAAAGTGGTTGACCTTTGAACTATGTGACCTATGTTGACCCCTCGTGACCTATGTTGATCTCAAAAATAGTTGGTGGTTGAATTCAGTTCGCTGATATGAAAATCCGATTCAAATTTCAAGTCAATCGGATGAAAATTGAGAATTTTAGAAATTTGAAATGGTTGTTGAGCTTTCACCTATGTTGACCTTTTGGCCTATGCTGATCTCAAAAATAGTTGGTGGTTGAATTCAGTTCGCTGATATGTAAATCCTATTCAAATTTCAATTCAATCAGAATAGTGGGGCGGCTTAGCCCAAATATTCAAAAGAATTGTGCATTTTGTGATACAAGCACCAAATTTGGCACAAATGTACATTAATATGTTGCGAACATTTTCAGATATTGGGCCACTTGAAATTCCGTAATTTTTTTTTTCAAATTTTTTCAAATTTCGTAATTTCAAATTTTTCGGGTGACACCGTCACAATTTCGGTCTTCGAGGCCGGCCGATAGGCAAAGTGTGACCGGAAGGGACGAGGTTCTCCTGACCACGTGGCCCTCGATCTGGGAAGCGAGAGGCGTTCCATTAGTGGACGCGCCTCTCACGCCCGACTTTTGGGCAGCCCCGGCAGGCCGTTTGTTTTGACGTTCCGTGACAGGCCCCGCACCCCCACCTCCGGGCCGACCGGAAGCTTGTGCTGAGTACATCATACCTGAACAACTCAGTGAGGCAGAACACAGCAGTGCACACCAGGGTGACCCCTTCAGTGCATAAACCAATTAACCTGTCCACTGCAGGGCATATAGAAATGAAGTTATTTTCTGCATATAATAATAATATAAGTTCAGTTCTCTATAACAATTTCTGTTATCACCACTACCACTACAACTACCACTACTACAAGCTTTGTCTGGAATTTTGTGGACTAACAGACAAACAGACATACAGACAAGCTGGGATCAAAACATTACCTCCTTCCACCATTGAGTGTAGAGGTAAACATCATGGAAATTATATCATGCCCTAGATTTAATTCATGCTTACCCGTGTATTTGCTTCACTGGTTCACAAGGTCTTTTGCATACATGTAATTCAGACTCTCGTCTTCATTGCTGACCACACAATGTTCGCAACATATTAATGTACATTTGTGCCAAATTTGGTGCTTGTATCACAAAATGCACAATTCTTTTGAATATTTGGGCTAAGCCGCCCCACTATATTGGCCGGCCTCGAAGACCGAAATTGTGACGGTGTCACCCGAAAAATTTGAAATTACGAAATTTGAAAAAATTTGAAAAAAAAAATTACGGAATTTCAAGTGGCCCAATATCTGAAAATGTTCGCAACATATTAATGTACATTTGTGCCAAATTTGGTGCTTGTATCACAAAATGCACAACAGGTTTGCTATGCTGCTACACTAATAGAAGGAAATTGAGGATTTTAGAAATTTGGAAAAAGTGGTTGACCTTTTGCCTCTGTTGACCTTTTGACGTATGTTGATCTAAAAAATAAACAGGATTTTGTCGGACCACGAACTTTTACCAACTAATGAAAAATCACTCATAGAGCGACACTTGGCAAAAGAGAACAATGTAGAATGGCACTCAGGAGAGCATCCTTTTGACCTCACAAATAATTGGTGGTTGAATTCAGTGACCTGATATGCAAATCGTCTTCAAATTTAAGTTAATCGGATGAAAATTGACAATTTCAGAAATCTGGCCAATGTTGACCTTTTGGCCTATGTTGACCTCAAAAATATTGGCGGTTGAATTCAGTGAGCTGATATGCAAATCGTCTTCAAATTTTAAGTTAATCGGATTAAAATTGACAATTTTAGAAATCTAGCTGATGTTGACCTTTTGGTCTATGTTGACTTCAAAAATAAGTGGTGGTTTAATTCAGTAAGGTGATATGCAAATCTTATTCAGATTTCAAGTCAATTGGATGAAAATTGTAGAAATTTGGAAAAGGTGGTTGACCTTAGGCCTATGCTGACCTTTTGGTCTATGTTGATCTCAAAAATAGTTGGTGATTGAATTCAGTTTGCTGATCTGAAAATCCTATTCAAATATCAAGTCGATCAGATGAAAATTGAGGATCTTAGAAAATTGAAAAAAAGTGGTTGACCTTTGGCCTATGTCAACCTTTTGACCTCAAAAATAAATAGCATTTTGTCGGACCACGGGCTCTACTATTTGTTGAGTTTCGTGAAGATCAGTTTAAAATTGTGACCTGTAGCAAGTATATATATGTATGCATATTGCATAGTGTATATATAAAGGGTATTTGTGTGCCACTTACCTCTCGTTGTCGCTCTCGCTTGGGGGTTCTATCGCATGACCAGCCCATGACTGGGAATGAAGATTCTGCCGCCTTCTCAGATGTTGAGAGTTCTCCGAAGAACGTTCCTGATGTGACTCCACTGCGCAGAATTGAACACGACAGAAAAACCACCTGATGGCCTCGATCTGTAGAGGCTTGTACCGAGTTTCTTCTTTTAAGGAGGGGAGATTGTCATCGATTGTGTCATATATTGATATTCCATGTTCCTCGTACTGTCATACTGGTTGTAATTCCAGATCCTTGCATTACCCATAGTTCACTGCGATATTCAAGATGGATACTGTGTAGACTGGTGTGGCTCGATCGACGCAGTTATTGTGTCCTGTTGTGTTGTGACAGGTTGGCCTGGTCTTGCTGAATAAAGCCAAAGGTGTACAACTATAAACAAATCAAGCCTGTCTTTTCGACACTCCCTTCAGCTTATCTGCAGGCCTTATGCAACAACATCAACATGGATCCAGAAACCTCGTGGTGGATCCAAACTGTGGTGAGCACATTTTTTGGGTTTGTATATCATGGAGTAGTTAATTCTGATGTATCGTTAACAAAGTATTCTACAAATGATGTCCTGCAGTTTCTGGTGTGTAAATTATGCCGGTCTTGTCTGTATAAATGGGCATCGAACAATGGGTCCTGTGTAAAAATGACAATGCCACACTGCAGTGTCTGCATGCCAGTCTGAGCAACATGGCATTGCAGTTGTAAATCTCCAAGCAAACTCAGTAAGTCTTAATTTTGGTGCGATTATGGATTTTCCAAGCCACAAAAGTGTGTTAAAAGAGGCCATTTTGATAATGTGCCGATGATTATGCAATGTATAACAGCTCTTGTTTCGCTTCCATTTAAAACAAAGCACTTTGGAAGAGACAAGTCTGACAACTCATTGAGTGTTGTGTACCTTGCAAAATAATAGACCATGTGTTAATTTTTATACATCGACAAGTATCAGAGTAAACAAAAAATAAACATATGTCACCCACAGGGTGAACCGTATCTTGCCAAGTGACCTTGACCTTTGACCTTGACCTTAATAATTTCGTATGGTGAATAGTATGTCTTCATGACCAACGCACATGAAATATTGAAAGATTTTGATGAGAACTGAGGAAATAATTTTTTCATGAAAATTCCGTTTTTTCGTCATGACGTCATCAAATGACGTCATAGCGTCAAACTGTTTACAGATCTGGGAAGCACTCATCAAGGGCATTCATATGAGGTATTACTCGATATGGTACCTACGATTTCAAAATTTGACCTTGGGGTCAATAATTTTCGACCTCCAGCGCTAACCATGAAGGTCAAGGCCGATCGCCACCAAAAACTAATCAGCTGAGCGCCGGACCATATACTAGATTCCCATGAAGTTTGGAGACGATCCGATCAAAGTTACTCAAACAATTAGTGTTTCGTCGACCTCCATGATTGGCCGCAAAGTGACCTTGACCTTTGACCTTGACCTTCATAATTTTGTGTGCTAAAGGGTATCTCTAAAAGACTCTGATATGCGAACTTACAAGAGTTTCCAAAGGGAACTGTGCTCTACAGAGTGACCTAAACAATGCGAACTAAAGCAATACAATATACATGAAAAGTGCAGTTTTTTCGTCATAACGCCGTCAAATGACGTCACATTGTCAAACTAGTTATATGTTTGGAAAGCACTCAACAAGGGCTTCAATTTGAGGTACTACTCGATATGGTAACTGAAACTTGAAAATTTTACCTTTTGGTCAAAATTGAATGACCTTCAAAATGACCTTGAAGGTCAAGGCCGATCGACACCAAAAACTAATCAACTGAGCGCCATACCACACCCTATATACCCACCAAGTTTGGAGATCATAAGATCAAAGTTACTCAAAAAATAAGGGTTTCGTAATTTGACCTTGGGGTCAATAATTTTCGACCTCCAGCGCTAACCATGAAGGTCAAGGCCGATCGCCACCAAAAACTAATCAGCTGAGCGCCGGACCATATACTAGATTCCCATGAAGTTTGGAGACGATCCGATCAAAGTTACTCAAAAAATAAGGGTTTCGTTGACCTCCATGATTGACCGCAAAGTGACCTTGACCTTTGACCTTGACCTTCAAAATTTTGTGTGCTGAAGGGTATCTCTATAGGACTCTGATATGCGAAGTTACAGGAGTTTCCAATAATAACTGTGGTCTACAGAGTGATCTAAACGTGAAAAAAAAATGATTAACCACAAACAAAAAAACAAAATAAAACATCACCCACAGGGTGAACCGTATCTTGCCAAAGTGACCTTGACCTTCATAATTTTGTGTGCTAAAGGGTATCTCTAAAAGACTCTGATATGCGAACTTACAAGAGTTTCCAAAGGGAACTGTGCTCTACAGAGTGACCTAAACAATGCGAACTAAAGCAATACAATATACATGAAAAGTGCAGTTTTTCCGTCATAACGCCGTCAAATGACGTCACATTGTCAAACTAGTTATATGTTTGGAAAGCACTCAACAAGGGCTTCAATTTGAGGTACTACTCGATATGGTAACTGAAACTTGAAAATTTTACCTTTTGGTCAAAATTGAATGACCTTCAAAATGACCTTGAAGGTCAAGGCCGATCGACACCAAAAACTAATCAACTGAGCGCCATACCACACCCTATATACCCACCAAGTTTGGAGATCATAAGATCAAAGTTACTCAAAAAATAAGGGTTTCGTAATTTGACCTTGGGGTCAATAATTTTCGACCTCCAGCGCTAACCATGAAGGTCAAGGCCGATCGCCACCAAAAACTAATCAGCTGAGCGCCGGACCATATACTAGATTCCCATGAAGTTTGGAGACGATCCGATCAAAGTTACTCAAAAAATTAGTGTTTCGTCGACCTCCATGATTGACCACAAAGTGACCTTGACCTTTGACCTTGACCTTCAAAATTTTGTGTGCTGAAGGGTATCTCTATAGGACTCTGATATGCGAAGTTACAGGAGTTTCCAATGACTCGATATGGTAACTGAAACTTGAAAATTTTACCTTTTGGTCAAAATTGAATGACCTTCAAAATGACCTTGAAGGTCAAGGCCGATCGACACCAAAAACTAATCAACTGAGCGCCATACCACACCCTATATACCCACCAAGTTTGGAGATCATAAGATCAAAGTTACTCAAAAAATAAGGGTTTCGTAATTTGACCTTGGGGTCAATAATTTTCGACCTCCAGCGCTAACCATGAAGGTCAAGGCCGATCGCCACCAAAAACTAATCAGCTGAGCGCCGGACCATATACTAGATTCCCATGAAGTTTGGAGACGATCCGATCAAAGTTACTCAAAAAATAAGGGTTTCGTCGACCTCCATGATTGACCACAAAGTGACCTTGACCTTTGACCTTGACCTTCAAAATTTTGTGTGCTGAAGGGTATCTCTATAGGACTCTGATATGCGAAGTTACAGGAGTTTCCAATAATAACTGTGGTCTACAGAGTGATCTAAACGTGAAAAAAAATGATTAACCACAAACAAAAAAACAAAAAAACAAAAAAACAAACAAAAAAACAAACATACAAGCTGACTAATACATCTTGCAAAAACTTCGTTTTGGCAAGATAATAAACATATGTCACCCACAGGGTGAACCGTATCTTGCCAAGTGACCTTGACCTTTGACCTTGACCTTCATAATTTTGTGTGCTAAAGGGTATCTCTAAAAGACTCTGATATGCGAACTTACAAGAGTTTCCAAAGGGAACTGTGCTCTACAGAGTGACCTAAACAATGCGAACTAAAGCAATACAATATACATGAAAAGTGCAGTTTTTTCGTCATAACGCCGTCAAATGACGTCACATTGTCAAACTAGTTATATGTTTGGAAAGCACTCAACAAGGGCTTCAATTTGAGGTACTACTCGATATGGTAACTGAAACTTGAAAATTTTACCTTTTGGTCAAAATTGAATGACCTTCAAAATGACCTTGAAGGTCAAGGCCGATCGACACCAAAAACTAATCAACTGAGCGCCATACCACACCCTATATACCCACCAAGTTTGGAGATCATAAGATCAAAGTTACTCAAAAAATAAGGGTTTCGTAATTTGACCTTGGGGTCAATAATTTTCGACCTCCAGCGCTAACCATGAAGGTCAAGGCCGATCGCCACCAAAAACTAATCAGCTGAGCGCCGGACCATATACTAGATTCCCATGAAGTTTGGAGACGATCCGATCAAAGTTACTCAAAAAATAAGGGTTTCGTTGACCTCCATGATTGACCGCAAAGTGACCTTGACCTTCAAAATTTTGTGTGCTGAAGGGTATCTCTATAGGACTCTGATATGCGAAGTTACAGGAGTTTCCAATAATAACTGTGGTCTACAGAGTGATCTAAACGTGAAAAAAAAATGATTAACCACAAACAAAAAAACAAACAAACAAACAAACATACAAGCTGACTGATACATCTTGCAAAAACTTCGTTTTGGCAAGATAACAAATGAACATATGTCACCCAAGGGGTGAACCGTATCTTGCCATTTGACCTTGACCTTAATAATTTCGTATGGTGAATAGTATGTCTTCATGACCAACGCACATGAAATATTGAAAGATTTTGATGAGAACTGAGGAAATAATTTTTTCATGAAAATTCCGTTTTTTCGTCATGACGTCTTCAAATGACGTCATAGCGTCAAACTGTTTACAGATCTGGGAAGCACTCATCAAGGGCATTCATATGAGGTATTACTCGATATGGTACCTACGATTTCAAAATTTGACCTTGGGGTCAATAATTTTCGACCTCCAGCGCTAACCATGAAGGTCAAGGCCGATCGCCACCAAAAACTAATCAGCTGAGCGCCGGACCATATACTAGATTCCCATGAAGTTTGGAGACGATCCGATCAAAGTTACTCAAAAAATAAGGATTTCAACATTTGACCTTGGGGTCAATAATTTTCGACCTCCAGCGCTAACCATGAAGGTCAAGGCCGATCGCCACCAAAAACTAATCAGCTGAGCGCCGGACCATATACTAGATTCCCATGAAGTTTGGAGACGATCCGATCAAAGTTACTCAAAAAATAAGGGTTTCGTCGACCTCCATGATTGACCACAAAGTGACCTTGACCTTTGACCTTGACCTTCAAAATTTTGTGTGCTGAAGGGTATCTCTATAGGACTCTGATATGCGAAGTTACATGCGAAGATATGCGAAGATATGGTACCTACGATTTCAACATTTGACCTTGGGGTCAATAATTTTCGACCTCCAGCGCTAACCATGAAGGTCAAGGCCGATCGCCACCAAAAACTAATCAGCTGAGCGCCGGACCATATACTAGATTCCCATGAAGTTTGGAGACGATCCGATCAAAGTTACTCAAAAAATAAGGGTTTCAACATTTGACCTTGGGGTCAATAATTTTCGACCTCCAGCGCTAACCATGAAGGTCAAGGCCGATCGCCACCAAAAACTAATCAGCTGAGCGCCGGACCATATACTAGATTCCCATGAAGTTTGGAGACGATCCGATCAAAGTTACTCAAAAAATAAGGGTTTCGTCGACCTCCATGATTGACCACAAAGTGACCTTGACCTTTGACCTTGACCTTCAAAATTTCGTGTGCTGAAGGGTATCTCTATAGGACTCTGATATGCGAAGTTACAGGAGTTTCCAATAATAACTGTGGTCTACAGAGTGATCTAAACGTGAAAAAAAATGATTAACCACAAACAATAAAACATCACCCACAGGGTGAACCGTATCTTGCCAATGTTTGGAAAGCACTCAACAAGGGCTTCAATTTGAGGTACTACTCGATATGGTAACTGAAACTTGAAAATTTTACCTTTTGGTCAAAATTGAATGACCTTCAAAATGACCTTGAAGGTCAAGGCCGATCGCCACCAAAAACTAATCAGCTGAGCGCCGGACCATATACTAGATTCCCATGAAGTTTGGAGACGATCCGATCAAAGTTACTCAAAAAATAAGGGTTTCAACATTTGACCTTGGGGTCAATAATTTTCGACCTCCAGCGCTAACCATGAAGGTCAAGGCCGATCGCCACCAAAAACTAATCAGCTGAGCGCCGGACCATATACTAGATTCCCATGAAGTTTGGAGACGATCCGATCAAAGTTACTCAAAAAATAAGGGTTTCGTCGACCTCCATGATTGACCACAAAGTGACCTTGACCTTTGACCTTGACCTTCAAAATTTTGTGTGCTGAAGGGTATCTCTATAGGACTCTGATATGCGAAGTTACATGCGAAGATATGCGAAGATATGGTACCTACGATTTCAACATTTGACCTTGGGGTCAATAATTTTCGACCTCCAGCGCTAACCATGAAGGTCAAGGCCGATCGCCACCAAAAACTAATCAGCTGAGCGCCGGACCATATACTAGATTCCCATGAAGTTTGGAGACGATCCGATCAAAGTTACTCAAAAAATAAGGGTTTCAACATTTGACCTTGGGGTCAATAATTTTCGACCTCCAGCGCTAACCATGAAGGTCAAGGCCGATCGCCACCAAAAACTAATCAGCTGAGCGCCGGACCATATACTAGATTCCCATGAAGTTTGGAGACGATCCGATCAAAGTTACTCAAAAAATAAGGGTTTCGTCGACCTCCATGATTGACCACAAAGTGACCTTGACCTTTGACCTTGACCTTCAAAATTTTGTGTGCTGAAGGGTATCTCTATAGGACTCTGATATGCGAAGTTACAGGAGTTTCCAATAATAACTGTGGTCTACAGAGTGATCTAAACGTGGAAAAAAAATGATTAACCACAAACAAAAAAACAAAAAAACAAAAAAACAAAAAAACAAACAAAAAAACAAACATACAAGCTGACTAATACATCTTGCAAAAACTTCGTTTTGGCAAGATAAAAAAACAAAAAAACAAAAATAAAACATCACCCACAGGGTGAACCGTATCTTGCCAAAGTGACCTTGACCTTCATAATTTTGTGTGCTAAAGGGTATCTCTAAAAGACTCTGATATGCGAACTTACAAGAGTTTCCAAAGGGAACTGTGCTCTACAGAGTGACCTAAACAATGCGAACTAAAGCAATACAATATACATGAAAAGTGCAGTTTTTCCGTCATAACGCCGTCAAATGACGTCACATTGTCAAACTAGTTATATGTTTGGAAAGCACTCAACAAGGGCTTCAATTTGAGGTACTACTCGATATGGTAACTGAAACTTGAAAATTTTACCTTTTGGTCAAAATTGAATGACCTTCAAAATGACCTTGAAGGTCAAGGCCGATCGACACCAAAAACTAATCAACTGAGCGCCATACCACACCCTATATACCCACCAAGTTTGGAGATCATAAGATCAAAGTTACTCAAAAAATAAGGGTTTCGTAATTTGACCTTGGGGTCAATAATTTTCGACCTCCAGCGCTAACCATGAAGGTCAAGGCCGATCGCCACCAAAAACTAATCAGCTGAGCGCCGGACCATATACTAGATTCCCATGAAGTTTGGAGACGATCCGATCAAAGTTACTCAAAAAATTAGTGTTTCGTCGACCTCCATGATTGACCACAAAGTGACCTTGACCTTTGACCTTGACCTTCAAAATTTTGTGTGCTGAAGGGTATCTCTATAGGACTCTGATATGCGAAGTTACAGGAGTTTCCAATGACTCGATATGGTAACTGAAACTTGAAAATTTTACCTTTTGGTCAAAATTGAATGACCTTCAAAATGACCTTGAAGGTCAAGGCCGATCGACACCAAAAACTAATCAACTGAGCGCCATACCACACCCTATATACCCACCAAGTTTGGAGATCATAAGATCAAAGTTACTCAAAAAATAAGGGTTTCGTAATTTGACCTTGGGGTCAATAATTTTCGACCTCCAGCGCTAACCATGAAGGTCAAGGCCGATCGCCACCAAAAACTAATCAGCTGAGCGCCGGACCATATACTAGATTCCCATGAAGTTTGGAGACGATCCGATCAAAGTTACTCAAAAAATAAGGGTTTCGTCGACCTCCATGATTGACCACAAAGTGACCTTGACCTTTGACCTTGACCTTCAAAATTTTGTGTGCTGAAGGGTATCTCTATAGGACTCTGATATGCGAAGTTACAGGAGTTTCCAATAATAACTGTGGTCTACAGAGTGATCTAAACGTGAAAAAAAATGATTAACCACAAACAAAAAAACAAAAAAACAAAAAAACAAACAAATAAACCTATGTCACCCACAGGGTGAACCGTATCTTGCCAAAATGTGAACATGAGTGACTTGCTTCAGGTCACACTGAGGTGAACAGAACTGCTATCCACTAGAAGCGACTCTTTGAGGAATGTCTGCCCACGAGATATTGAAAGATTTTGATGAGAACTGAGGAAATAATTTTTTCATGAAAATTCCGTTTTTTCGTCATGACGTCATCAAATGACGTCATAGCGTCAAACTGTTTACAGATCTGGGAAGCACTCATCAAGGGCATTCATATGAGGTATTACTCGATATGGTACCTACGATTTCAAAATTTGACCTTGGGGTCAATAATTTTCGACCTCCAGCGCTAACCATGAAGGTCAAGGCCGATCGCCACCAAAAACTAATCAGCTGAGCGCCGGACCATATACTAGATTCCCATGAAGTTTGGAGACGATCCGATCAAAGTTACTCAAAAAATAACGATTTCAACATTTGACCTTGGGGTCAATAATTTTCGACCTCCAGCGCTAACCATGAAGGTCAAGGCCGATCGCCACCAAAAACTAATCAGCTGAGCGCCGGACCATATACTAGATTCCCATGAAGTTTGGAGACGATCCGATCAAAGTTACTCAAAAAATAAGGGTTTCGTCGACCTCCATGATTGACCACAAAGTGACCTTGACCTTTGACCTTGACCTTCAAAATTTTGTGTGCTGAAGGGTATCTCTATAGGACTCTGATATGCGAAGTTACAGGAGTTTCCAATAATAACTGTGGTCTACAGAGTGATCTGAAGGTCAAGGTCAAAGGTCAAGGTCGACCTCCAGCGCTAACCATGAAGGTCAAGGCCGATCGCCACAAAAAACTAATCAGCTGAGCGCCGGACCATATACTAGATTCCCATGAAGTTTGGAGACGATCCGATCAAAGTTACTCAAAAAATAACGATTTCAACATTTGACCTTGGGGTCAATAATTTTCGACCTCCAGCGCTAACCATGAAGGTCAAGGCCGATCGCCACCAAAAACTAATCAGCTGAGCGCCGGACCATATACTAGATTCCCATGAAGTTTGGAGACGATCCGATCAAAGTTACTCAAAAAATAAGGGTTTCGTCGACCTCCATGATTGACCACAAAGTGACCTTGACCTTTGACCTTGACCTTCAAAATTTTGGGTGCTGAAGGGTATCTCTATAGGACTCTGATATGCGAAGTTACAGGAGTTTCCAATAATAACTGTGGTCTACAGAGTGATCTAAACGTGGAAAAAAAATGATTAACCACAAACAAAAAAACAAAAAAAAAAACAAACAAAAAAACAAACATACAAGCTGACTAATACATCTTGCAAAAACTTCGTTTTGGCAAGATAAAAATTGAACACTCACCACAATTTAACTCTAACTATCCATTCAACTCTAACCAACAATTAGACTCAAACCTGCAATTAGACTCTAACCAACAATTAGACTCTGACCATCAACGATTCAACTCTAACTAGCAATTAGACTCTAACCTGCAATTCGACTCTGACCATCAACGATTCAACTCTAACCTGCAATTCGACTCTAACCAACAATTAGACTCTGACCATCAACGATTCAACTCTAACTAGCGATTAGACTCTAACCTACGATTAGACTCTGACCATCAACGATTCAACTCTAACTAGCGATTAGACTCTAACCAGCGATTAGACTCTAATGAGCGATTATACTCTAACCAGCGATTAGACTCTAACCAATGATTAGACTCTAACCAGCGATTAGACTCTAACCAACTATTAGACTCTAACTAGCGATTCGACTCTAACTAGCGATTAGACTCTAACTAGCGATTAGACGCCAACCAACGATTAGACTCTAACCAGCGATTAGACTCTAACCAACGATTAGACTCTAACCAGTGATTAGACTCTAACCAGCGATTAGACTCTAACCAACGATTAGACTCGAACCAGCGATTAGACTCTAACCAACGATTAGACTCTAACTAGCGATTAGACTCTAACCAGCGATTCAACTCTAACTAGCGATTAGACTCTAACCTGCAATTCGACTCTAACCAACAATTAGACTCTTAAAATCAACGATTCAACTCTAACTAGCGATTAGACTCTAACCTACGATTAGACTCTGACCATCAACGATTCAACTCTAACTAGCGATTAGACTCTGACCATCAACGATTCAACTCTAACTAGCGATTAGACTCTAACCCACGATTAGACTCTAATGAGCGATTATACTCTAACCAGCGATTAGACTCTAACCAATGATTAGACTCTAACCAGCGATTAGACTCTAACCAACTATTAGACTCTAACTAGCGATTCGACTCTAACTAGCGATTAGACTCTAACTAGCGATTAGACGCCAACCAACGATTAGACTCTAACCAGCGATTAGACTCTAACCAACGATTAGACTCTAACCAGTGATTAGACTCTAACCAACGATTAGACTCTAACCAACGATTAGACTCTAACCAACGATTAGACTCTAACTAGCGATTAGACTCTAACCAACGATTAGACTCGAACTAGCGATTAGACTCTGACCAGCGATTAAACTCTAACCAACAATTAGACTCTAACTAGCGATTAGACTCTAACCTGCGATTAGACTCTAACCAACAATTAGATTCTAACCAACAATTAGACTCTAACCAACGATTAGACTCTAACTAGCGATTAGACTCTAACCAGCGATTAGACTCTAACCAACAATTCGACTCTAACTAGCGATTAGACTCTAACCAACGATTAGACTCTAACCAGCAATTAGACTCTAACCAACAATTAGACTCTAACCAACGATTAGACTCTAACTAGCGATTAGACTCTAACCAACGATTAGACTCTAACCAACGATTAGACTCTAACCAACAATTAGACTCTAACCAACGATTGGACTCTAACTAGCGATTAGACTCTAACCAGCGATTAGACTCTAACCAACGATTAGACTCTAACTAGCGATTAGACTCTAACCAGCGATTAGACTCTAACCAACAATTCGACTCTAACTAGCGATTAGACTCTAACCAACGATTAGACTCTAACCAGCAATTAGACTCTAACCAACAATTAGACTCTAACCAACGATTAGACTCTAACTAGCGATTAGACTCTAACCAACGATTAGACTCTAACCAACGATTAGACTCTAACCAACAATTAGACTATAACCAACGATTAGACTCTAACCAGTGATTAGACTCTAACCAACGATTAGACTCTAACTAGCGATTAGACTCTAGCCCATCCTGTTTTCTCCATTGTGATTTTGCATTCTCGATCTCCAAAAGCCATGACCAGTGTCTTGCTGACGTTGTGGTTGTGAAGCAGGTTGTGCACACCTGTTGGATAAAGAAAATACCTTTCATATTAAATATCTCCAAGGGTCTATTCTTCTGTCCCTTACATTATGAATTGTTCGCAATCAGCGAGGATCAAATGATTGTTTGGGTTTGAATGATGATTGGAAGTCACCCATAACGTTGTGAGAAAAGGGGAAAGGAACGTATTGGTTAGAGGTGGGGGTAATCGAAGGGGTCGGGGCTAGAAACATCAAAGGGGCCAGAAACATGATGGGGGACTTAGCGGGGGTGGAGGAATAGTCAGAGGGGGAAAGAAACATGGTGAGGAGGTAAGGTCAGATGGGACAGGGAGCGTGGTTGGGTGGGGAGGGGGAAAGGGTGAAATAATTTAGTTAGTGGAGGAGAGGGGTATCGTCAGAGGGAAAGGATGGGTGCATAGGGGTGTTAGTCAGAGGGGAGTCAGACTGTGGTGGGTGGGGGCATGGGGGTGTTAGTCAGAGGGGAGACGGGCTGTGGTGGGTGGGGGCATGGGGGTGTTAGTCAGAGGGGAGACGGGCTGTGGTGGGTGGGGACGTGGGGGTTTTAGTCAGAGGGGAGATGGGCTGTGGTGGGTGGGGACGTGGGGGTGTTAGTCAGAGGGGAGACGGGCTGTGGTGGGTGGGGACGTGGGCGTTTTAGTCAGAGGGGAGATGGACTGTGGTTGGTGGGGGCATGGGGGTGTTAGTCAGAGGGGAGACGGGCTGTGGTTGGTGGGGACGTGGGGGTGTTAGTCAGAGGGGAGACGGGCTGTGGTGGGTGGGGGCATGGGGGTGTTATTCAGAGGGGAGACGGGCTGTGGTGGGTGGGGACGTGGGGGTTTTAGTCAGAGGGGAGATGGGCTGTGGGCGGTGGGGACATGGGGGTTTTAGTCAGAGGGGAGATGGGCTGTGGTGGGTGGGGGCATGGGGGTGTTAGTCAGAGGGGAGTCAGACTGTGGTGGGTGGAGACATGGGGGTTTTAGTCAGAGGGGAGATGGGCTGTGGTGGATGGGGGCATGGGGGTTTTAGTCAGAGGGGAGATGGGCTGTGGTGGGTGGGGACATGGGGGTTTTAGTCAGAGGGGAGATGAGCTGTGGTGGGTGGGGACATGGGGGTGTTAGTCAGATGGGAGATGGACTGTGGTGGGTGGGGGCATGGTAGTGTTAGTCAGAGGGGAGATGGACTGTGGTGGGTGGGGGCATGGTGGTGTTAGTCAGAGGGGAGACGAACTGTGGTGGGTGGGGGCATGGTGGTGTTAGTCAGAGGGGAGATGGACTGTGGTGGGTGGGGGAATGTTGGTGTTAGTCAGAGGGGAGATGGACTGTGGTGGGTGGGGGCATGGTGGTGTTAGTCAGAGGGGAGATGGACTGTGGTGGGTGGGGGCATGGTGGTGTTAATCAGAGGGGGGACGGACTGTGGTGGGTGGGGGCATGGGGTTTTTTTTTTTTTTTTGTATACAGAGTCGAGGCTCGTGAAAGAGCTAACATTTATCAAACAAACAAATCAAACAAACAAGCAAACAAAGTATATAAAAAGGGGAGCGGTCGACAAGATGGGGAGAGAAGGGGAGGAAGCACACAAACACAACATTTGAGAGCAGGGACATCGGGAGATGTGTGGGAGGGAGAGGGCCTGAGGGGAGGCAGGATAGGTATAAAACCGCAAGGACACCAAGGACTTCCAGGAAAGAAGACAAAAGTCACCTCAAAAAAGTGGATTTGGGGTGAAATTAGCGGGGGTAGAAAAGATCAAGGTTTTGGATTGGGGAAGATAAGAGATGGTGGTGAACAGCCGTTTTAAAGACCTGGAGGGAGGAGTGGGATTGAAGAGAGTGAGGGAGTTTGTTCCAGAGGTGGGAGAAAAGAGGAATGAAGGAGTGAAGGTGAGCAGAGAGTCTTGATTTTGGCAGTTTAACCATAAGAGGGTTGCAGGCAGATCTTGTGTGACCTGCAGGAATATTTGGGGGACAGAGCCCAGAGAGAGCTGGGGGAGCAAGGCCGGAGAGGAGTCGGTAGAAGACGGAAGGACCACCAACCTGCCTGCGGTGAGTAAGTGAAAGGCCCTCGGAGATAGCGTCATCGCGGGAGATTCCAATGATTCTGAACGCTTTGGTTTCAACAGCGTGTAGACGAGCTAGGTGTGAGGCAGGAGCACCAGCCCAGAGGGGAGAGCAGTATTCCATTGAGCTGCGGATGAAAGCCTTGTATGTGGTGAGGAGCTGAGGTGTGCCAAGGAAGGACTTCGCACGACGGAGGATGCCCAGTTGGCGACTGGCTTTGGAGGCCAGCTTGGAAATGTGGTTTTCCCAGGAAAGATCATGGCAGATAGTGAGACCCAAAAGCTTGAGTGACAGAACTTCTTGGAGAGGATTATTCAGAAAGTAGATGGGAGGGTTGTCCAGTCGGTCTTTTCGGAGAGACATCGTAAGAGTGTGAGATTTGTCAGGATTGAAAGACAGGTTCCACTTGTTTGCCCAGTCTGTGATTTTGTCCAGGTCTGCAGAGCGTGAGGAGGCTGCAGACTGCCGATCTGAGGGATGAGGAATGGAGCGGCAGAGAGTGGAGTCATCAGCAAAGAGATAGAGAGGATTTTCAAGAGAGTCAGAGAGATCATTGATGAAGACCAGAAAAAGCATAGGGCCCAGAACACTGCCTTGGGGAACTCCAGCCTGAACAGGAAGAGGAGATGAGAGAAACCCATTCAGGGCCACACGTTGACTACGACTATAGAGGAAGTCCGCCAGCCATGCGTGGAGATTTCCATGGATACCAAAGGAGGAGAGTTTGGTGAGCAGAGTGGGGTGCCAGACCGTATCGAAGGCACGTGATATGTCGAGGGAGACAGCTCTAATTTCCTGTTTGGCATTGAGGACCTCCATCCATTGTTGAGACAGCAGAAGCAGCATGTCCAGAGTAGAGTGACCTGGTCTGAAACCAAATTGATGATCAGAGATCAAGCCATTGGAGAAGAGGAAAGATTTCATATCCGAATCAATGATGGATTCCATGACTTTGCTGATAATTGGGAGAAGGCTGATTGGTCTGTAGTTGCTAGGATCTGTTTTTGCACCTTTTTTGTGCAAAGCGGTGATGTTGGCTGATTTCCAAGCAGATGGCAGTTGACCTTGAGCAAAAGAGAGGGTGAAGAGAACAGAGAGAGGGAGTGGAAGAGCGGAAGAACAGGATTTTAGGACCCGTGGGCTGATGCCGTCAGGTCCAGTTGCAGAATCAGAGTCAAGGGTTGACAGAAACCTTTCCACCTTGTCAGGAGGAAAGGACACGGAGTCCAGGAGCAGCTGGGTACGACTGGGTACGTTGGGTACAGAGAGGGATGGGTTTGGGACACAAGATTTAGAGGCAAACACAGAGTTGAGGCATTTAGCCTTGAGGCATTCAGGGTTTTATTCAGAGGGGAGACGGACTGTGGTGGGTGGGGACATGGGGGTTTTAGTCAGAGGGGAGATGGGTTGTGGTGGGTGGGGACATGGGGGTTTTAGTCAGAGGGGAGATGGACTGTGGTGGGTGGGGACATGGGGGTTTTAGTCAGAGGGGAGATGGGCTGTGGTGGGTGGGGACATCGGGGTGTTAGTCAGATGGGAGATGGACTGTGGTGGGTGGGGGCATGGTGGTGTTAGTCAGAGGGGAGATGGACTGTGGTGGGTGGGGGTATGGGGTTGTTAGTCAGAGGGGAGACGAACTGTGGTGGGTGGGGGCATGGTGGTGTTAGTCAGAGGGGAGATGGACTGTGGTGGGTGGGGGAATGTTGGTGTTAGTCAGAGGGGAGATGGACTGTGGTGGGTGGGGGCATGGTGGTGTTAGTCAGAGGGGGGACGGACTGTAGTGGGTGGGGGCATGGGGGTGTTAGTCATAGGGGAGATGGACTGTGGTGGGTGGGGACATGGGGGTGTTAGTCAGAGGGGAGATGGGCTGTGGTGGGGAAGGAGATGAGTATATCGTCAGAGGTGAAAATGAACATGGTGTTGAAGAGAGGGAGGCGAGGTTGTACTGCGGGTGATAAAGTAACCTTGTGAGTAAGAGAGTCGAGAGCGGAGTCACAGCTTGGGAAAAAGAATGTGGTGGCGGGAGAGGTTCGTGGTAGTCAGAGTGATAAACAACCACGTGGCAGATGTGGGAGGGCTGGGGATAAGATTCTCGGGTTGTCAACATCATGAAGGATTACAAAAACGTCACAATCGGTTGTGTAACATCACTAACCAAATATAGTATTTATTTATTTATTTTGGAGTGCTTTCACTAAGGAGAACCAAAATAAGCAGGTGAATCGATTAATATACCTTAAATATGTGGAGCTATACATATGCGGACTAAAAAAAACCGATATGTATAAAATAAATAAATAAAATTTTTTTTTGTGTTTTATACAAAAACAATCTGACCATGATTTCAACAACAATCCAACTGTTCACCTGGTCCTTCTTCACCTTTTCAACATCTGTGTTGTCTTCTCTTTGCCCCTCTGCCCCCTCCTGTCATTCTCGAGAGTTGACCCTTTGGGCCTGACCTCCAGGGTAAGTTCCCATCCCAACATGACCAACAGGAATGGCCAACAGGCCGAAGCCATTGCAATTGGGAGACATCCTTCAGGGTCACTGGCAGGTCAGGTGAGGGCTGGAACCAGGTGTCTTCAAAGGACCCAGCTGGAAACACCTTCTGGTTTTTGTAGGTTTTGAGATGCTAAAGGTTAAAGTAGTAATTAGGAGATCGAACTCCTGGGTTTAAAATGATGTCATTATTCGTGGGGGGAAAAACATCCATTTCAGTACACCTGGGCACGGAGCAATCACCTGGGCTTCTTCCAGGTAAAGTGACTCAGTTGGTCATCCCATAGGTACAAAGCAGAGTGCCATAAAGGATTGGAATCAAAGTATACATTAACACATTAACAACAATGTTTAGGTGTCACCACCTTTTATCATAGATCAACCTGTTCACCACGTGATAATCTTGGGGTGTGATGTATTAACTGACACCTGAGATTAAATATTTTAAACTTTCATCTGTATTACTCACATTTATAGCTTCATGAAACACAAATCCACCTGCTTCATGAAACACAAATCCACCTGCTTCATGAAACAGAAATCCACCTGCTTCATGAAACACAAATCCACCTGCTTCATGAAACACAAATCCACCTGCTTCATGAAACACAAATCCACCTGCTTCATGAAACACAAATCCACCTGCTTCATGAAAGACAAATCCACCTGCTTCATGAAACACAAATCCACCTGCTTCATGAAACACAAATCCACCTGCTTCATGAAACACAAATCCACCTGCTTCATGAAAGACAAATCCACCTGCTTCATGAAACACAAATCTACCTGCTTCATGAAACACAAATCTACCTGCTTCATGAAACACAAATCTGCCTTCTTCATGAAACACAAATCTGGGCACGTGAGAGCGTCCATGCTTCAAGAAAAGCAACAACCATGCTTCATGAAAAGCAACATCCATGCTTCATGAAAAGGAACATCCATGCTTCATGAAAAGCAACAACCATGCTTCATGAAAAGCAACAACCATGCTTCATGAAAAGCAACATCCATGCTTCAAGAAAAGCAACATCCATGCTTCATGAAAAGCAACATCCATGCTTCATGAAAAGCAACATCCCTGCTTCATGAAAAGCAACATCCCTGCTTCTTGAAAAGCAACATCCTTGCTTCATGAAAAGCAACATCCATGCTTCATGAAAAGTAACATCCCTGCTTCCTGAAAAGCAACATCCCTGCTTCATGAAAAGCAACATCCCTGCTTCATGAAAAGCAACATCCCTGCTTCATGAAAAGCAACATCCATGCTTCATGAAAAGCAATCCACTCCTGTTTCATGAATAGCTAATCTACCTGTTTCTTGAAGAGCAGCATTAGAAGTGATATGTGAACCAACCTGTGATGACTGCTGTATTATTTGTTTAAATGCCAAGTTTTTGGTGTCTCATGCCTGTATGTGTCGGTGCAGCTTTAGATCACTTGTATATGCCCGGGCAGCCTGAGATCACCTGTATATGTCCGGGCAGCTTGAGATCACCTGTATATGTCGGAGCAGCTGGAGATCCACAACAAATCCTCCTGTAGACATGGGTTGGAATAGAGACACATTGGGGTCACCTAAGATGGTGGTCCTCAATACCTTGGAGTATATTGAGAGGTCCTCAACACCACCAGAGTGCAGATATAAATGGAGGAGGGAAGGTGAGTGAGGATGAGAGAATGTATATTAAGGCCGGTAGAGGGATATTGCAGAGGGACATCATAGAAAGAGAGAGAGAGAGCGTAGAGGGAGAGCATAGATGGACATCATAGAGGGAGAGCATAGAGGTAGAGCATAGAGGTAGAGCGTAGAGGGACATTGCAGAGGGAGAGCATAAAGGGACATTGCAGAGTGGGAGCATAGAGTGAGAGCATAGATGGAGAGCGTAGGGTGGGAGTGTAGAGGGAGAGCGTAGAGGGAGAGCGTAGAGGGAGAGCGTAGAGGGAGAGCATAGAGGGAGAGCGTAGAGGCAGAGCGTAGCGGAGAGCTTAGAGGGAGTGCATAAAGGGACATTGTTAGGGGGAGAGCGTAGAGTGAGAGCATAGAGGGACATTGTAGAGTGAGAGCGTAGAGTGTAGAGTGAGAGCGTAGAGTGAGAGCATGGAGTGAGAGCATGGAGTGAGAGCATGGAATGAGAGCATGGAGTGAGAGCATGGAGTGAGAGCATGGAGTGAGAGCATGGAGTGAGAGCATAGAGGGAGAGCATGGAGGGAGAGCATGGAGAGAGAGCATGGAGGGAGAGCATGGAGGGAACGTGTGGAGGGAGAGCATGGAGTGAGAGCGTGGAGTGAGAGCGTGGCGTGAGAGCGTGGCGTGAGAGCGTGGCGTGAGAGCGTGGCGTGAGAGCGTGGAGTGAGAGCGTGGAGTGAGAGCGTGGAGGGAAGAGCGTGGAGTGAGAGCGTGGAGTGAGAGCGTGGAGTGAGAGCGTGGAGTGAGAGCGTGGAGTGAGAGCGTGGAGTGAGAGCGTGGAGTGAGAGCGTGGAGTGAGAGCGTGGAGGGAGAGCGTAGAGGGAGAGCGTAGAGGGACATTGTAGATGGAGAGTGTAGTGAGAGAGCGTAGAGGGAGAGCATAGACTGTAGACATTGTAGAGGGAGAGCGTAGAGGGACATTGTAGAAAGCGTCGAGCGTAGAGGGTCTTTGTGGACAGAAACATTGCAGAGGGAGAGCGTAGAGGGGTATTGTAGAAGGAGAGCATAGAGGGACATTGTAGAGTGAGAGCGTAGAGGGACAATGTAGAGTGAGAGCGTAGAGGGAGAGCATAGACTGTAGACATTGTGGAGTGAGAGCGTAGAAGGAGAACATATAAGGAGAGCGTAGAGGGACATTGTAGAGGGAGAGCGTAGAGGGAGAGCATAGAGTGAGAGCTTGGAGGGAGAGCATAGACTGCAGACATTGTGGCGGGAGAGCGTAAATGGACATTGAAGAAAGCGTGGAGCGTAGAGGGACATTGCAGAGGAGGAGCATAGAGGGACATTGGAGAGGGAGAGCGTACAGGGACATCATAGAGGGAGAGCATAGAAGGAGAGCATAGAGGGACATTGTAGAGGGGCATTTTAGAGGGAGAGCATAGAGGGACATTGTAGAGGGAGAGCGTAGAGGGACATTGTGGAGGGAGAGCATAGAGGGACATTGTAGTGGGACAGTGTAGAAGGACATCATAGAGTGAGAGCGTAAGGGGGCAGCGTAGAGGAGCAGCGTAGAGGGGCAGCGTAGATGGACAGCGTAGAGGGGCAGCATAGAGGGGCAGCGTAGAGGGACAGCGTAGAGGGACATCATAAAGGGACATCGTAGAGGGACAGCATTTGGTTTTGTGTTGCATTACTTTGTGATGACAAACAGTCTATCAATATGTGGTGGAGTACAGCTGTAAGAGTGGGTCTCTATCCCTAAACATGTTCCATGCTGGGCTTGAATTTTTCTTGTTTGAGGTCTCTGTAGCCACAGTGTGTGTTGTCACCTAGTTAATGGCTGAACAGTTGGGAGCCTTCTTGGTAAACAACTCCTCTATCTCAGTCCTGTTGGCATATGTGTTTGTGTATCACATCTAGAAACGCGCTGCAGCTAAACATTCATAGTATGGATTCCTGAATTGCAATTTTTCATTCATTCAGTCCGTGCTCACTGAAGGATGCATGGCTGTGTACATACAGTAGTTTATGCGTGCGTAACTCACCTCCGTATTGCATGGAATCAAGAGAACATTGAGAAAAGAGTTCCAATGGAGGGTTCACTTCCTCTTCTGCTCCGATGAAGGTTGAAGTCCCAATCGCCAGCTTCTCGTCTCCCACTCCGATCGACGTTTCTGTTCATTCCATCCATTGTTGTGCTTGTCCACAGATGCAGATCGACATGAGCCTTCAAGAGCGAGACTAGTTTTCCATTCCACCAAACATAGACCTTGATACCTTTCACCTGTCGGCCGGATTTGGATGCTCATCTGATTATTCCTGTGCTTGTATAATCTGAATTTGAATCCCTCATTGCTGTACATTAGATTCTTCCCAACTCACCAAGAATATCAAACTGAAATTTTGTAAAAAATATTTACTATACAGTACCTGAAAGTTTATAGATTTCATTGAACAATAAGAAGAAGGCCACTCGTTTTTGCATCTTCAGATGCATTGGACTCCGACACAGGATACCCGAATGGCTCATTCTTCCCCAGGAAGCTGGTACTCATTTTGCCAACCTCGGAAAGATGACAGGCTGGGTCAACCCACCTGGTCCTAATTCAACAGCATAACAACAGGGGGCTTCAACTGAGGACCCTGAGATCTCAAGATCTCAAGCCAGCCACCTTAACCGTTAAGCCAACACCAGACTTAATTGAACCATAAACCTGGAACTCCTGTAATTTGCACAACTTGGCTCGACCTCTCTATTCTTTTGATTCACACATGCCCCAAGTGTTGAAGAACGAGCTCACCTTAGCTGTTTATACAACTGCAACTTGCTCCATCAAACATAAACTTAAAGGAAGCTTAACCGCTGCCAAATCCTTAAGTGACGAGTTTGCTCCGAGTCCCGGCACATCGGACCTTACTGGGAGTGATAGACTTTGACTTTTGTATACCTTTATTTAAACAAGGTTAGAAAAAAAAAAACAGTTGGACATCGCCAATGAACAACAATCATAAAAGGAAGGTAAAAAATAAAAACATCAAATAGTACAAGTACACCTTTGAAATGAAAAGGTGAGATCATTATAGACTACTTTACACTAAGTTATTCATTGTAACACCATTTTTGCTTTAAAATGTCTGAATTATTTAAGTTTTGGTGAAAGTAAAACTCTGCACGTAGCCTGGCCAAGGTGAGGGCCTTAAAAACTGTTAAAACATTGTAGCCAGCATCAGGGTTGGCAAGAAGTTTAACTTTTCTTGTTTAATAAATTGCTAGCTTCCCTTCGGCTATTAAAAAATTGGTGAGTACAGATACGGCAGCATTCTTAGGATTCAGTGGCAAACCAAAAATAAACATACGTAAAGAAAAATAAACATTCATAAGGCAGCACAATTGTGACAACAAAGTAAAAAGTGGGGTCAGCCTTGCACAGTCAACATAGGCATGATGTAAATCTTCAGAGGCCATACAAAAGGGGCATGAAACAGAATTTAAAACACTAAAACTGTGTAATAAAACATTGGTGGATAAAATCATATGAACAATTCTTCAAGAGATATCACCAGTCCCTTTTACAATCGGCGGAGTATACATGGTGACCCATTGTGGGCAAGGAAAAGACCCCGGAGGTAGCATCCCTGTCCATCGGGATCCAAACCTATCCTTGCACACGCAAGGATGCCGAATGGCAACACAGAGGTGGTACAGGTACTAGGAAGTGGAGAGGAAGACAGGCACGCATATTCTGTTAATGCAGCTGATGATATTTTCACCTGATGAAGAGAGAGAGAACATGCATTGCAGGGTCATTGTTGTTGGCATCAAAATGGAGTCCCAGTCCTCTGAGGGTATGCAACACTTCTTGAATAAGCTGGGAGACAGCTCGTACAGAGCGCATTACTGGGAGTGATAGAAAGCCACCTGGCTCGTCACAATGCGCATTCTCGTGACGTTGAGAATATACAAGAAAATAAAAATGAGACGGAGACGTAAATCCTTCAAAATGTTGTTCGTACAACTGGAGGCTATTATATAATTCCCTGTGGATGTAAGTGGTGTGCAAGGCCAGGGGTATTGCCGCTCAATTTGTTAACCCCCCTGCCCCCCCCCCCACCCGCTCACCCTCCAACCCCCAAAGGAGCAGACCCACATTCAGTAGGTTTTGCACTGGCACCACCGTCGGGTCGGTCATTGTCACATGACCTTTTAATTGCCCCTTAAATTGAACCTGGCGTTTCAATCCTTCTCCATTGTCCTGTCCTTCCCCCACTTGTGCTACTTAACATACATCATGTGCCTCGGTTGCATTTACCACTATTGTTATTCCCCGGATTTCACATTCCATACTCTCCTTTCTCAATCCAATCATCATCCCATTCAATGCATTTTCCAATTTTATAACCCGCCCCTGCCCGTGTACATAATAAGTAGACGTCCCTTTATTAAACGTTTTTTTTAAACTTCCACACCACATTTAAGTTCATCCATTTGCAGGATCTACTGTTGCTATATGTAGTCCTGCTTCCAATATCTACACATGTGATTGGAGAAAGGACATCTGGAGTAGCGTCCCCTCTAAAGGTCGGCGTTCGCCTTTGATGCAGCACACCCTGGAGGGAACGCAGCAGAAAGAGAGCTTCAGTGAGATTTGACTGTGTTAGGATTCAAACACATAACGAGATAACTTTGGCAAACTACTAATGAGACTCACTTTCTGAGCGTTGTTTTCTTGGTGATGATTGAACCAGAGCTATTTGGTGTGCAAAGAAATTACTTTGCATCGCCTCTGGAGAAATTGAACAAATGAAAGTGCCACTCACATTATTACCTGTTTAATGGAGCACCGCAGGTCAGTTAAGCCAATAAGCCCTCTGAAGGAATATGTCTATGTCTGTATGTATATTGTTACCGATCTGGCTTAGGGTATAAATGGGGTTAGTATGAAATAGTTATTTAGTAGTGCAGCATTCCCTATGTAGATGAGTCTGTATTTTTTAATTTTACCACATTCTACGAAAAGTTTTTGATCCCAAAAGTTGGCGTTGAACTGTATGAAAGGCCACGCCTCTGGTCGAGCCACAATCAGATAAGGGATGCCATAATGTGCCGGTGTCACAATTGATGCACGATCGAAAAGTTACCAGCCCCCAGAGCCAATCAGTGTGGGCATGTGAGCCCCACGTGACTTAGCAATGTCCAATCCGCGCATCCCTCCGTAAGCTCAGGAAGCCGGGCAGAGCAACGCGGCACGATGTACTGGAGTTGGCATGGTTCTTCAAATGCTTGGAACATATTGTTACGTATGTGGGGGGTAGGCATGAAATACCTTAGGAAAGTTCAGAATGTATAGTTCAGAAGTTCGGAAGGGCTGGTTGAGTTCCTGCTCGTGCTTGGCTGTTTTCTGACGCGCCGTTTCGGTGCCATTATCGGGGCGCGTCCTGCACAAGTGACTACACCGGAAGCAACGACGTCGCACTTTGGGGCCAGAGCTGAGGATCAGCCATACATGAAGGGAAGTTATTTTTTATTTATCTTTCCCCCTTGTTTGTATACGAGTCTGAGTGGAGACTTCTCAATTAGGAATTACAGTTTTAACCTCGCTTTTCATTATTGTCCTCGCATTTATTTTCATTAAATCATTATTTGTTGAATTTTACTTTTCTTGTCCTGGTTTGTTTCTTTGTTTTGTGGGTTCGGAATAACCCCGTGTGTTCCCGATCAGATAAGGCTTCGGGCCTTTCCCGTGCGTGCCAAAGACAATCCCGCCAAGGTTCGAAATACACCTCGGAGTTGAAGCTGGTTTCGGCTATTCGTCTGAGGCCGGTCTTTATCCACCACGGACAGGACAATATATACTGTATATGGGTACACTTAAGTGTTCCATCTGAGTGAAAAAACAAAGTTTCAGGAAACAGTAAGTATGCTGTATAATGTTGTTCTGTATATATTGGAGTATCCGAGTTTGAAGCATCAGACCTGCTACATGCTTCGTTTTCACCAAAATGAAAACGAAAGTGCACTTCACACGCTGGATTCGTGCATAATGCAGCACCAGAGGACACAGACACAAAAACAAGTTCTGACGTCATCCATAAACGGGGGGTCGTCTGCCAGCGAGTGACTGCTTTGCTATTACAACAAGTGGGACCCGCGTTACACATAATCAATTTCGAGTGATGCGGGTTTCTTTTCACTTTTGCTAGGATGTGATTCGTGCATAACGGGGCGGGCACGAAAAAAAAAATGCGACAACATTATCGCAAAAAAAACAACTTTCTGATTGATCGATTGAATAAGCATCAATGGCATTCTTCTTAAGTTATTTCTTAACCTACACAACGAGTTTATTTCACGAGGCCTTCGTGATTTGAAAATGAAACTGACATCACAATTATTGTGAATTTGGTGGACACCAAGTGCTATGCACGAATCACTTATTTTGCCACACATTGCACATTTCAAGGAATTTTATAAGATGTAAAAAACAACACCAGGAGACATACTAGACATCAAACATTCCATTTAATTACAATTTTAACCATCAATGGATATTTTTATTTAAAGACAATGAAATAAAAATTGACATCGTGAGAATGTAACATTTTATTTCGAAAATATGCCATTTTTTGTCTTGTTTACTCAACCATCGCAAATCTAAGTGCATGATATAATGTGAAAATCTGGTTTTTGCAGGTCCTCAAGACTACTTGCTACAACATAAAACCATAGGTGTCTTTTCATTCAGTTCATTTTTTTTAATTGAGGGCATTATATTTCATCTTTGTAAAAGTGTACCCAGTATTGTAGCCATGCACATATATGTGTGTGTGTATATATATATATACATATATATATATATATATATATATATATATATATACAGACTTGGCATTTAATATGGAATATTTTTTTTAGGGGGGTGAACTTACTTTTCAAGATGACTTAGAACCAAAAGTTCATTGGAATTATGTTGAAATTATTCTAGGTTTTGTTAATGTGACCTTTAAAAGAAACAAAAACCACACTTGACATTTAGAAGCAAATAAATTGATCCTTGAAAGTGATGCAAACTGATATCGAACTAAATTCACGGACAGTACTGTGTTAAACTTCTGTACGTTTTCCAGAAGTATCTCTTTATTTTGCACATTAGCCAAAAAAAATTTCAACAAAAACAAAAGCTAAATTATGACTGGGATTACGGACAGTAAAATTATAGTTCAGTACTTCGTGTAACCCCCACGAGCATTCAGGAGAGCACGTACACGTCGAGGCATGCTGTTCACGAGATTTGCCAAGGTTTGGACAGGAATCGCTTGCCATGCAGTGACAATAGTCTGCTGCAATTCACGCACAGAGGCAGGCTGCTGGTCCAAGTTGTCCATTTGACGTGTTAATTCTGCCCACAAGTTCTCTATCGGATTCATATCCGGGGACATGGCAGGCCACTCCATATGCTCTACACCATGGTCAGCAAGAAAGTGTTGGATCATGCGAGCACGATGAGGCCGTGCATTGTCATCTTGGAAGACAAAGTTTCCTCGAAAGGCTGCACGAGCAAATGGAAGCAATGTTTCTTCCAGAATGACCCTGTACTTGAACTGGTTCAGGTTTCCATTCAGAACAACCAGGTCAGTTTTGCCCCCTGCATGAAAAGCAGCCCAAACGGTCACCGCACCACCTCCAGCTTGGACTCGAGGCACTATACAATCTTCGTTGTGGGCTTCATGCACTAGTCTGCGCACTCGGACTTGGCCATTTTGACGATAGACCAGAAATCTAGACTCGTCACTGAAGGTCACATGATTCCAGTGTCCTGGCTGCCATTGACGGTTCTCTCTGGCCCACTGCAATTGGCGCTGGCTGTGTTGTCTGGTCAGTCATGGCTTTCTCAGGGGACGCCTGGCACGATAGCCTGCTTGAACCAGTCATTGGTTGACTAGCCTTCTGGATACAGGCACATTTGTCAGTTGCTGCCACTCAGCCCTAAGCCGATTCGCTGACTTGGTATGGCCATTGCAGACTAACCGGTGCAGCTGGTGATCATCTCTCCTTGTGGTTCTGCGGGGACGTCCTGACCTCGGTATTGGAGTAGGGACACCCCTCTGAGCATTTCGTTTCAGGATCTTTGACACCTGACCTTGAGTGATGCCATACTGCTGAGCAATAGCACGCTGTTTCATGCCAGAATTTCGTAAAGCCACCACTCCATGACAAACAGCATTGTCAAGTTGACGGACCATCTCCAAAGGAAGCGGCAATAACTTTTGTAGATGTGCAGCAGTTGATTTCCACTAATACAGAACGCAACAACCCTTATATACCCGATTGTGAAGCCAATCGTCAAATGTACCTGTCCTTACATTTTGTCACGCCACCTGTGATATAATCCTGTTATTGACTTCTTGCTGCGAAAGACAATCAGTGACATGGTTCTTTCAACAAATACATCACCGAAGGGTAAAAGAAACTCACCAGATTGATAAACTGAGTTCAGAAAGTAAACCCAAGTCAAGAAAAAAAAAAAATTCCATATTAAATGCCAAGTCTGTATATATATAGTGCGTATTAAAAAAAAGGTAATCCGAATTCAAGGGGTTAATATGCAAAGGTTATTTAGTTTGACAATTTATATGCGGTTTACCAATTATGAGGAGATCCTCAGCTTTCCATTGATGCCTTTCATGCATCATTGCTGTCACAAATGACCGAGTACATGTTCATTGAAAACGACAAGTTCAAATCGCATTTTCACAAGTTTCGCTAATCGGTGTATATATATATATATATATATATATATATATATATATATATATATATATATATATACGTATATATATATATATATATATATATATATATATATATATAACTGTAAGAAATAGTAGAAACTCCAAAGTACGAGCAGGGCGTCTCATTTGTATTGAATAAATAATCGTTAGATTAAATAAGACGCGGACGTAGCTTCAGGACGTCGATCTTTAATTGTCGACAATTAAAGATCGACGTCCTGAAGCTACGTCCGCGTCTTATTTAATCTAACGATTATATATATATATATATATATATATATATATATATGTGTGTGTGTGTGTGTGTGTGTGTGTGTGTGTGTGTGTGTGTGTGTGTGTGTGTGTGTGTGTGTGTGTGTGTGTGTGTGTGTGTGTGTGTGTGTGTGTATATATATATATATATATGTATATATATATGTATATATATATATATATATATATATATATATATATATATATATATATACGTATATACATATATATATATATATATATATATATATATATATATATATATATATATATACACATATATATATATACATATATATATATATGTGTGTATATTTGTTGTGGATCTCGAGCCCGTCGACGTACGAAGGGTGGTTAAACCCTTCTCTCTCTCGAGCTTCGAGTCCACGAGGCCGCTACCCACTTTACACTCGTGGGACGGATTGCGGAGCAATTCCAGCCGCCAACCCCGCAGCGAGCGCGCGGAAGGGTTTCCGGTCAAATACCCTGGTGCCTTCGATACACGTGCCGCCACGAGGACGGGGGCTGAACCTCACACGAGTCACGCTGGTCTGATATGCCCGAGCGGTTTGCGTGTCATGTGACTCATGCCGTTAATTATTCTGAACCCGATTGAGCGGTTTTATCTCGTTCAATGCGAGGCCAATGGTGGAAAAGACGTATACGGCCAAGTTGGAAGCAAAGAACACAGGTTTATTACAATTTGAACAATGATCAGAGCAAAGAGACACAGGGCAGAAACTTAACCGTCCTTAACTTAATTCCACAGACAAGGGCCCTCTCACTCACGCGGGGAAAAAGGATGAAGAAGAGGACGTGCTCACAGCACGGCCGCTCCGTGCAGCTCGCCCCGGACAGCTCGTTGGGCGTTCCCCTTTGTGATGTTCGTAGCCGGGACGTCGGCCTCGGTCGTGCATGCACGGGAATCCGCCCAGCGTGTCCTGAAGTTAACGAGGCAAACGCGCACGTGCAGGGAGCCCAGGCAGGGAGATCGTTGGAGTCTAGGGCCCTGGGAGAGATCGTCCTGCGAGAGCGTTTACAACAGGGGGCAGCTGAGTGCAGGGGCAGAGAGCGCTGAGAGCTTCAGAATCCCGGGACAGAGAGTTCATGCTTCGACCTAGACTTCGACCTCTGAGAGCGATTCGTGCTTCGACCACAGAGAGAGTTTTGGGGGCCCGGGGCCGGGTTTTATAGCCCCCCCCAGAGTCCCACCAGAATGTTCCAAGCACCTCCCCTGGCCGCCGTTGCTGGCCACTCCCCTTTAGCTCCCATTGGCTGTTTGCCGCTTGCCAGCCACTCCCCTTTAGCTCCTCCCTCGGGCCTCATAGACTTGTCCCAGGCCGAGCACATGGCATTCCAGGCCCAATGAGGCCTACCCTTACTTACCTGCATCAACGCAAACTACCACAGGGAAAGAGACTATACTTAACATTGAATAAGAAATAACTGAACTAAAGCGAGGCTACATGTTGTGGTGCAACTAACTAAAGGGGGGTTTGCCTTTATTCCAAACCGCAACAATATGTGTATATATATATATATATGTGTGTGTGTGTGTGTGTGTGTGTGTGTGTGTGTATATGTATATATATATGTGTGTGTGTGTGTGTGTGTGTGTGTGTGTGTGTGTGTGTGTGTGTGTGTGTGTGTGTGTGTGTATGTATATATATATATATATATATATATATATATATATCTGTATGTATATGTGTGTGTATATATATGTATATATATTGTTGCAGTTCTCTACGCCGCCCTTAATCCCCTTATCAAGGGGGGATTAATCCCCTTGTCTTTCTGGGCTTGGCGGAACCGAGACTTGATACGTCCCTCCCGGACACACACGGAGTAGGGTTTCGGGACCACTTCTCGCTCATACCTAATTCCCCGCGCTGCCCTGGGAGCGAGGAAACAGGCCTCGCACGAACCACGTGTGATGTGAGTACGCCGAGCGGATTGCGTACACGTGGTCCGGTCAGTCTTAATTAGTGGAACCTGATTGGAGCGATCTTATTTGTGCCACGCTTAGTCAATCGAAGAAACCACAGGAACGGTCGAATCAGGAAGAAAGGAAGAACAAAAGGGTTAATTATTCCCACACGTATATACAAGTTCAAGGACGAAGAGACACAGAGTATCCTTAAACAGTCTTAACTTATCCCTTGGACAACGGGCCCGTCTCACACTCACACGGGGAATTGCAGATGGGTAGATGTTCCCCAACACGTCGACGCATTGTCCAGAGATGGTCCCCGTCCGGCTCTCCACGGCCCCTACACGTCCCGCGAAGATGGTGGCAGGCGTAGGCAGGGACTCGTAGCGCATCTCCCGAACAGACAGATGATGGGGCGGAACGGCAAAGGGCGGACTTAGCGTGGCTGGCGGTTACTCAGCCGTCCTCACTCGCGCGTCTCAAAATGCGCGGTATTCGGTTCAAGCGCGTCTGGCTGCGCCCGCGTATCTGTACCACTCTCGTGCAAGTGCGTGAAGTTCATCAAGTTCATCAACTGCCGCGAGTTCTCCTTTGCTCTCGGCTTTCCCGCGCTAGTCCTTTATCTTTCTCTCATGCAGCAAGACCTCTGCTTCAGTCCTTCGTTTGCTGCAAGTCCTGTCGAGGGCTTTCGCACAGCGGTTTTATAGCTACACCCCCCGAACCTTCTGGAACTCACTCGAACCTTCTCACCACGCCCTCCGACTCCACGCCGCCGTCACCACCTCCGAGCTCTGATTGGCGGCTCGTGCTTACCGTCAGCGCTTCCACCGCTCCACCCTCGACTCCGCCCCGACCTTCCGAGGCCTGCCTCGTGTTAACTTGCCCAATGATCAACCAACGTTTAGCAAAATGGATTAAGCCTACGGATGTAGAATGATCGGTAGAAGTAGGGCCTATTCTCCTGGCTCTACTGGTCCTGGTTCTCCTGGTCTATTCTTGCTCCACTCAACGCAGAACTAACAAAGGAAAAGGACTAAGCTTACAAATACTAAGACATAACTATACTATCGCGAGGCTACATGTTGCTTATGTGACTAACTATGGGCGGCAAACTTTAACCTTTATTAGGCTCACTTTACAGACTCAAAACCACAACACTGCCCTCCTCCCTCGTCAGACTCGTCCCCGAATCTAACCTACAAAAACTGGAACGATCGGTTTTGAGAAAGAGTTGGGACTAACTTTTAATTACGTGTGACACTTAGATGTGGTTCCCCCTAACATTTATTCTAACCCGTGTATGCGACAGTTTTAAAACACTAAATATGTCCCACCTACTGCATTGCGTCGCTAACTGACAGACTCACACCCACAATTAACCGAATTGCGGAATTGTTTTCAAACTAAACATAAAGCCGGTGGGCAGTATTTTATATACCAGCACAAAACCTAACCTTATTTTACATTTCTATGACCCAGGACCTGCCCTTTTTGGAAAGAAGATTGGAGGGGAAAGAGAAAAGCACAGCAAAGCACAAAACACATTCATCAATTCACAGTTCACCATTCACATTTGCTGCTGTTGTCTGGCATCTTCTTCTTGCTTCCTGCATCTTCTGTGTGCATAAAACTTACAGTTCTTCTTTCCTAGCACACCAATAATAAAAATGTACCAAAAGTGTGTTCGTTTTTATTTTGCCAGCAGGGCCAACCCTATGTGGACCAACTGCGTGGCATTGATGCCACTCAAAACAAGTGGTCCGAAGATGCAAGGTGAGTTTGCAGCAAAGTGCTGCACAGCAAAGTGTAAGGCCACAAAACCTGTGGTCCATAATGTGTAATGTGGTAATGTGCAGCAAAGTGTCTGTGACAGCAGGGTGCTGCACATGTGCAGCAAAGTTATAACAAACAATACGGCAGCAAAGTGCCATGCAGTTCAGCTGCACAGGTGTAACAAAGTGCAGCAGGGGTGCTGCACGGGTGTAGCAAGGTGCAGCTGCACAGTTCCACCTCCAAAATGGTCCTGGGGTGGGGGAGAGACAAAGCACATCCGGCAAAGCGGAAAGGGCACAAAGGTACACCAAAACACAAGGTAATGCAATACGAGGGGCACGGAAGAGCGAGCAGAGCAGGCTCGTCCCTAGCCGTCCGTACCCCCCAATCTCAGCCTACGCTACCCTTGCCCTTCCCTGTACTTACAAATTCGTCACTACGTCCTGTCTCCCATATCCCCCTCTAAGCCAAATTAGTCTCCCAATCCCTCCCTGGAAGGAAGGAATGGAACAAACACATTGTCTCATCACGTCGAGATGCGTCTCACTTACTCAAATCAGTCACTTGGTGCTGGTGCGGACTTTGTCATCCTCAGTGAATGCATGTGGATGGCGCTCGAAGGGAATTCTCTTCCTAACTACTCTAATGGCATTAACTCACTTACACTACCCGGGGTTATGCCCTGTCAATCGGCCTCTTTAAACTATGTGGTTCTAAAAACCGAATTCCCCATTGACCACTCTGCGGTGCCCCTGAATTTGGGTCTCACTCCCCAATTTTTCTTACTGTGCCCTTGCAAAATTTCGGGGCTCGGTCGTGTGGCTCCACTAGCAGGTCTACCTACCTGCGCACCTCCGCCACTGAAGTCGCCACCCGAGCTTACCTGCTCCTGCGACTACCTAAACTGGGGAAGGCCCCTCCTGGCACTTTACCCCTCTGATGCCCTCTCTGGCATTGGGCTACCCGGGTCCTTCTCTTGGATCCTCAGGCCCCATTGAACAACTACTCACAATCCTAACTGGCTCCCAGAGCCTACCTGTGGCCTCACCTGGCCGAGAAACTACCAGTGGCGGAGTGCTCCAATAACCATACGCACCAACAAAGCCACACGCCCAGCCATTCACTGACTCATGCACCCAACCAAAACACTACTTGCCACTTCCTGCACCACAGGTGTCAATATCCAAACAATTTACCCCAGCCATCTACCTGGCTTTACACTACCCACCCCGGGTATTCGTGAATGGGTCCATCTCCCCCCATTCACTCCTTCGCACCTTGCATTCCACACCTTCTATTCCACACCAAGCATTCCACACTACTCATTCCACACCATTTATCTCACACACCAATTTTCTTGCACCCTCTTGTGCTTACACACTTCTTATTTCCACACACCTCAAACACAATTCCATTTGTTTCAACTCATAAATCCTCACACACATGGTTATTCTCAACCAATTCCTCATTTGCTCAATACACAAATCCTCACACACACGGTTATTCTCAACCAATTCCTCATTTGCTCAATACACAAATCCTCACACACACGGTTATTCTCAACCAATTCCTCATTTGCTCAATACACACAGCATCATCTAACTGACTACTTCCCCTAAAACTCGTGCTTCCCCGTCTTCCCATTAAACTAAGCACACCCTCGTCATTATCATCCACCTAATCTAACTACGTCCCCTCTACCTGTACAAATGTCACTACTTAAATCTTGTCCCTACTGTCTGCTGATTCCCTAACATTATCCTAGCCCACCCTCGGCTAGCTTCAGTGACCCATGGAGGTAACCATCGCTGGTCCCTCCATGTGCATTGTGCATGTCACTGCCAATCCCCCAATCTAATGCTCATGAGCCCGACATGTGAGGAATGGTGAAACCACCATTCCTCAACGCCGGGCACCATTCCCCAACACTACTCCCCCCCAGTCCTCTGAACTATGAGCCCCTGTCATTAGAGGTACTGGGTCCTGCCTCGGCCTCTAAAGCCAAGGCGATCCATGAGGGTGCCTGTTCGCCGGTGTAGGGTCTTATCCGGTCGGCATGGACGATCCGAGGGAGGGCTCGTGGCCCCATTTTGATCTTAATGACCATGTCACAAATTTGCGCCAGGACGACCCCCGGGCCTTGCCAGGGCGAGGTGAGCTTGGGACACCTGCCCTTCCGCCTCCGGGGATTGAAGAACCAAATCTTCATCCCCGGAGAATACTGACTCCCCTGGCTCCGGTGGTCGTACCTGCGCTTCATCTTGGCACCCACCAGCTGAAGCTGGCGGCGTGCGAAGGCATGGACTCTCTCCATGCCTTCTTCCACGTGTTACGTGCATAGCCCTCCCCCGGCGGTCTATCAGGGGTCTCTGGCACGGGACCGCATAGCAAGTCGGCGGGAGCCCGCAACTCCCGCCCGAACATAAGCAACGCAACGCTGGACTACATGCGGTGGCCCCGTGCTGGCTGGTTCGGTCGGCCATTAACAAATACGGGAGATGTTCGTCCCAGTCATCCTGACGGGTGGTGGTAAATAGCGCCAATTGTTGGATCAGGGTTCGGTTGAACCTTTCCACCATCCCGTCAGATTGAGGTCTTAAGGGCGTTGTCCTTGTCTTCCTAATTGGCAGGAGCTTGCACACATCTTTTAGTAATTGGCTTTCAAAATTCCGACCCTGGTCGGTGTGCAGCTCCTCCGGAATCCCATGCCGACATACAAATCCTTCCACGAAGGCCTGTGCTACCACCCCGGCTTCTTGGTTGGGGAGGGCATAGGCCTCCGGCCACTTGGTGAAATAGTCCATAACCACTAGGATGTACTTATTACCTTGGCGGGTGCGGAGTAGTGGTCCTAGAATATCCATAGCCACCCGCTCAAGGGGGGCCCCCAGCTGGTGTAATTGAAGGGGGGCCCTCATCCTCCAAGCTGGTCCCTTTTTAGCAGTACAGGTGTCACATCTCCGACACCAGTCCTGTATATCGTGCCCCATATTCACCCAATAGAACCTCCGGCGGACCCGAGATGTAGTCTTTGTCCTGCCAAAATGGCCGCCGGAGAGGGTACCATGCATCTGCTGTAATATGGTGTTCTTAAATTGCTCTGGGACTATCACCAGCCAGGACGTTCTTTCAGAGGGAATCTCTACCCATTTGCGGTACAAGATGTTACTTTTCAATTCCAGGGTTTGCCACTGAGCCCAATATACTTTTGTTGGCACCCCGAGGGGGGTGACCTCTTCCCCATTCGGTCTTCTCCCTAATCGAACCCATTCGTACACCGGTCCCAGTACGGGATCCTCCCGCTGGGCCGTGCTCCAAGCCAAAGTTCCAAATTCCTCATCGGCGGTTAGTGGCAAGATTGGCCCTCTCACCTGGATTGCACATACCACGAGGGTAGGGGTGGAGTCTGCCAATTGTTCCCTATCCTCGTGTCTCGCACAAAATTTACAATTTTCCCCCAAACAAGGACGTCGAGAGACTGCATCGGCATTCCCATGGGCCTTTCCGACCCTATGGGTCACACTAAAATCGTACTGCTGCAACTTTTCCAACCACCTTGCAATTTGGCTCTCCGGCTCCTTGAACCGGAGGAGCCATTGCAGGGAGGAATGGTCAGTTCGAACCAGAAATTTCCGCCTGTACAAGTACGAATGGAAATGGCCCATGGCAGCCAGCATAGCCAATAACTTTTTACGAGTGATACAATAATTTCGCTCGGGCCTACTCATGGCCCGACTATAATACGCGGTCACTCTCTCCACGCCCCCCTGTGTCTGGGACAAAACAGCGCCCAATCCTTCCTGGCTTGCATCCGTGTCCAGGGTAAACGTCCTGTCACTGGTGGGGTATGCTAGAATGGGTGCGTATGTCAAACACCCCTTCAATGCTAGGAAGGCCTCCTGGCACTCCCTTGTCCAATTAAATCTCGTCCCTTCTCCGTAACCCGGTGAAGGGGCCGGGCCATCTCTGCAAATTTTGCCACAAAACGCCGGTAGTAGGAGCAGAGTCCCAAAAATTCCCGCACCTCCTTGATGTTGTGCGGTGCGGGCCACTCCTCTACTGCTGTAATTTTGCCTGGGTCTGTTTTTACCCCCTCGCGACCAATGACGTGACCTAGATAGGCCACCTCTTTAGCGAACAATGTGCACTTACTCGGGCTCAATTTCAACCCTGCCTGTCTGAGGCACCCAAACACCTGGTCCAAATTAGCTATGGCTTGGGAAAATGTTTTAGCATGCACCAGGACGTCATCCAGGTACACCAGGCATGAATGTCATGGCATGCTGCCCAGCACATGCTCCATCAATCTTTCAAAGGTGGCGGCGGCGTTACACAAACCAAACGGCATCACAATGAACTGATACAGCCCCTTACCTGTGGAAAATGCCGTTTTCTCCTTCCCTGCCCTATCCATCTCCACCTGCCAATACCCACTCTTGAGGTCCAAGGTTGAGAACCAATTTGAGCCTGCAACGGCATCGAGGGTATCGTCAATTATTGGCAGGGGATACGAGTCTTTGAGTGTCACGTTGTTTAGTTGGCGATAGTCCACGCAAAACCGCGTGGTTCCATCTTTCTTTTTGACCAACACAACTGGTGACATCCAAGGACTTCCCGAGGACTCAATGATACCTGCATTGAGCATCTTTTCTACCTGCTCATCAGCTTCCTCCCTCTTTCTCCAAGGGAGCCATCGGGCAGGCTGACGAATAGGCCGGGCCTCACCGGTGTGGATCTGATGTTTCACCAGGCCCGTACGTCCAATATCCTCGGAGGACAAGGAGAAGATGTCCAAATGGGTCTCAATTAATTTGTGTAAGGCCTCCCGCTGGGTCTCCTCCAATTCTACACTACTCCGGTTTACCATCTCACAAATGGGATCGGGCCAATTCCTACTACTTCCTAGAGACTCCCTCCAGGACCGGCTTGGCTGGACGTTCTCGTCCCTCACTGCCGCGACTTCATTAACTGGGGTGCAACCGGCTATCTTCGTGCCCCGTCCTATACTGCATGGTTCTGTACCAACATTAATTACCCGGACGGCCACCACCGGCCCGTCCGTTTTTACGAGGGTGCGGCCCACGACAAACCCGGGATGGACTGCGCTGCCACCAGTTCGACTAGGCCGCAGGACTCCTGCCAAGTTGGGCGAGCTCGCCATCGGGCCGGCACTATGGCCTCGGCCCTTGGGGGAATGGTCACGGCCTCAGAATCCTCCAGCTCCGTCCTCTCGGCCGTGCTCACCCCGTCCAATGGCAGCTCATCTATTCCCACTTGCAGGGTCCCCCGGCACAAATCGATTTTACAACCGCTGGTGGTCAACAGGTCCAGCCCGATTAGGCATGGGTTGCACACTTCTGCTACCCAAACTTCTATTTCCCTCTTTACCGACCCCAACTTGAGGGTTACAAAACCACGCCCTATGATGGGGGCCGTTACCCCGGTAGCCAGCTGCAAACTATGATTTTCCAGACGCTGGATTTTATCCCAGCCATCTGCACTCGAATCAAGTACCACAGGGCTGATGATCGTGGCGCTAGCTCCTGTGTCCACTACGGCGTCTACCCCCACGTATGCAATTTTGCACCAAATTGTCAAACTACCTGTACCAATTTGGCCACAATAGATGACCTGTCACGTCAATGAGGCCTCTTCTCCATCCCCTACTGCCGAACATGGCCCTGCATGCTCGGCACCTATTAGTTTACCGGTCCCTGGCGGGGGGGTGCCTGGGGTCGGCTAGCCCGACCCGTTCGAGGTGGAGTTGATGGTCCCGGCTGCCAGGGTCCGTCCCGGCGCGGGGCTCGACACTCCCATGCACGGTGACCCACCCGGTTACAATTATAGCACCTCACCTGGTAAGGTGCTTGCCTCCAGAATTCCAAATTGCCCCCCCCCCCTGCAGTCCCGAATTGGGGCATTTGTCCGTGGCCTACCGGGAGCCGCCTGCCATGGTCCAGATCCCGCTAGGCGCTGGTCCACAAGCCTTCGGACCATGTTCTCCAGGTCAGGGCCCATTTCGGGGGCGGACCCTCTCAGGGGCCCGCCACCAGCCACGGGCCCTACCTGTCTCACCGCCACTGCGTGGCGCTCGCTCCCCCGGGCCAGGGGCCTCACTGCCTCCCAACGGGCCGCAGCGTCGGCCTCCTGGCTCAGGGTCCGCGGGCGCCACATGGCGAGCTGTTGCCGAAGCTCGGGGTCTGGGAAGGCCTGGATAAAATGGTCCAGCGCCAAACTTTCTTGGGAGGTCGCGGCCATGTCCGCATGCGCTATCCCCACTGCGCGGTGAATGTCGTATACCAATTCCCCGATGGTCTCCTGGGGCTTCCTTTTTCACACTACGAGCTGAGCTTTAACAAGCTCGCTCTGCTGTTCTATGCCGAAACGATTAATTAGGGCTGCACGGAGGTCCGGCAAGGTGATAGCACCCGGTGGTAAAGCCGTCAGGACCTCCGCCACCACGCCACGCAGGGCTGCCACAAGGTGTGCCCCACCTTCGTCCGGGTTCCAACCATTACCCCTACACACGTGATCGAATTGCGCCAGGTACGCCCTCACATCGCTCTTGCCGTCATATGGTGGGAGCGGAACCTTATAGCCGCCCGATGGTCAGACCCCGTGCGCCGCTCCTTGCGGGGTTAACGCGGGGCCGAACCGTTCAGGCCCCCATAGTACACTATTCCCCGGGGGCTCGCAGGCGTTACTCGTCCCACTAAAAACTACTCCGGTCGGTGTCGATGCCTGGGCCGCCTCTTCGCAACCCGCTACCCATTCCATACTCGCACACCCCGGCTCACAAACACCTTTCGCACACCCCATTGTCGGACACCCATGCGCACACTCTCTCTCCACGCCCTCTGTGGCGGTCGCACACCTTACATTCGGCCTTTCATGAACGCCCGGGTCTATTCCAGCCCCCAAGCTCGTCGAACCTCCCCTCACACCATACACATTTCCGCCATTATCGCCACTCACCTCGGCGCTTCTTCTTCCTCGCTTCTCCTCCGCCACCTGCAAACTCTTTATTTGGTTAGCAAGCACGTCATCACGATGTGAACACACACCTTGCACGTATTCCATCACCTCCTCCTTTATTTCTTTTTTCGTCTCCTTCCGTCTCTTCTTAATTTCACTCATCCCTTCTTCTACTTCCTCCAACTTTTGTTTCACCCCTTCTATCTCCCGGTGCGCCCCCACAATTTCTTCTTCTAAGACCACCCTGGTCGTCTCTATATGGGTCTTGACTTCTCGTTCCCTCGTTCCCTCATCCCCAATGTCTCTACCACGTCATCTATCCTCTTTGTCAGTCCCTCGTGTACCATTTGACACTCCTTCTTCGTCGCTATCACCTCCCGTCTTATTTCCTTTTGTGCTGCTTTCAGCCCTGCTATTACGTCCGTGTTCTTACCCACTTGCTCCCTCAATTCCTGCTATCCCACTGTCAGCTTCTCTACCTCCTGCGTCAATTCCTCTATACCCCTATGCAATCTGGCCGTACTCTTCCTCAACTCCTTCTCCACGCGCTCCTCGCACTGCTTTACCTCGTCGCGTACCAATGCGACCTCCTCACTCAACCCGCGCCTTATGTCCTCCCCCATTTATTCTATTTCTTTCTTTGACGCCACCCTCATTTTTTCCAATTCGTTCCTTTGGGTGTCTATTTTGTTTTCCAGCCCATTTTTCACATCTTCCAATTTCCGGGTGGACTTGTCACTCTGGGCGTCCATTGCTTCTTTCAATTTGTCCTGGTTACACCTTGCTTCGTCCCTCATTTCTTTCATTCCGTTCTCTTGGATGTCCATTCTCCCCGTTAATTTATTCATGTCATTCTTTAGTCCCCGCATTTCGTCCTTTTGGGCATCAATTATTTCCCTTTTTGATTTGTCCCCCATTTCTTTCATTTCCCGGGTGGATTTGTCACTCATTTCTTTCATTTCCCGGGTGGATTTGTCACTCATTTCTTTAATTTCTGCCATGAATTGTGTCATGAATAATTGCATGTCCATAACCCCCACTTGCGCAGCGGGCGAGGCCCTCGTCGCCACGTGCGAGGCGCCGCCATTTTCTTCCCCTATTGCCGGCCCCTCATCAATGTTCTCCTTTTCTCCCAATTCTTCCCGTGGGTCCTGGGTCATTGATTCCTCCTCATCTACCTCATTTTCTACCCCCACCGGCATTCGACCGCTTTGGCTAGCCATGGCACAAATTAAAAATTTTGATTTTTAAACTAAATTTCGGTCACTCGTGATTTTGGGCCGAATTCGTCAAAACAAATTTGGTTGGGTTCCAAATCCCACTCCCCGACACCAATTGTTGCGGTTCTCTACGCCGCCCTTAATCCCCTTATCAAGGGGGGGATTAATCCCCTTGTCTTTCTGGGCTTGGCGGAACCGAGACTTGATACGTCCCTCCCGGACACACGCGGAGTAGGGTTTCGGGACCACTTCTCGCTCGTACCTAATTCCCCGCGCTGCCCTGGGAGTGAGGAAACAAGCCTCGCACGAACCACGTGTGATGTGAGTACGCCGAGCGGATTGTGTACACGTGGTCCGCGCAGTCTTAATTAGTGGAACCCGATTGAAGCGATCTTATTCGTGCCACGCTTAGTCAATCAAAGAAACCACAGGAATGGTCGAATCAGGAAGAAAGGGAGAACAAAAGGGTTTAATTATTCCCACACGTATGTACAAGTTCAAGGATGAACAGACACAGAGTAGCCTTAAACAGTCTTAACTTATCCCTTGGACAACGGGCCCGTCTCACACTCACACGGGGAATTGCAGATGGGTAGATGTTCCCCAACGCGTCGACGCGTTGTCCAGAGATGGTCCCCGTCCAGCTCTCCATAGCCCTGGCACGTCCCGCGAAGATGGTGGCAGGCGAAGGCAGGGACTCGTAGCGCGTCTCCCGAACAGACAGATGATGGGGTGGAACGGCAAAGGGCGGACTTAGCGTGGCTGGCGGTTACTCAGCCGTCCTCACTCGCGCGTCTCAAAATGCGTGGTATTCGGTTGAAGCGCATCTGGCTGCGCCCGCGTATCTGTACCACTCTCGTGCAAGTGCGTGAAGTTCATCAAGTTCATCAACTGCCGCGAGTTCTCCTTTGCTCTCGGCTTTCCTGCGCTAGTCCTTTGTCTTTCTCTCACGCAGCAAGTCCTCTGCTTCAGTCCTTCGTTTGCCGCAAGTCCTGTCGAGGGCTTTCGCGCAGCGGTTTTATAGCTAGGCCCCCGAACCTTTTGGAACTCACTCGAACCTTTTCACCACGCCGTCTGACGCCACGCCGCCGTCACCACCTCCGAGCTCTGATTGGCGGCTCGTGCTTACCGTCAGCGCTTCCGCCGCTCCACCCTCGACTCCGCCCCGACCTTCCGAGGCCTGCCTCGTGTTAACTCGCCCAATGATCAACCAACGTTTAGCAAAATGGATTAAGCCTGCGGATGTAGAACGATCGGTAGAAGTAGGGCCTATTCTCCTGGCTCTACTCAACACAGAACTAACAAAGGAAAAGTACTAAGCTTACAAATGCTAAGACATAACTATACTATCGCGAGGCTACATGTTGCTTCTGTGACTAACTATGGGGGGCAAACTTTAACCTTTATTAGGCTCACTTTACAGACTCAAAACCACAATATATATATATTGTTACAGACGCGGTTTTGATGTTATTTTACCGAGCGGTTGGTATTACCGCGTCCGAACAGTTACTCCCCGATTAGAACCCGATTCCACCCGACGTTGACCAGATCGCACTGCAGATATTCAATCGGGAAACCTCTAAAGCGACCGAAAGAGAAGGAAAAGAGAAGAAGACAGAGTACGGAGGAAGAACAGATTTATTATACACACACAAGCAAAAAGAAAGAGCGACCAAAATTATTTACAGCAATGGATGGAAGAAGCAGTCACACAGCGAATCGTTAACTTACACTATTCAATTTACTTAACCCCAAGACAACGAGTAGGACAGACGACGTTCACACTTACACGGGGGATATTGCAGGCAGGTAGGGCTTGAGGTGGATTGCTGGAGAGGGAGGCAGGGTCGGAGGCAGCAGCTCTCAATTCCTCGCAGTTTTTGGCGGGAAAACCCTTCGTCGCGTATCCGCTGCCGATGCTGTAGACGTCACGCGCTGGCTCGGGCACAACTGCTCCTCTCCTTCTGGTGGAGCCGTCTCCCTCCTTTCAGCGCGTCTCTCCAAAGCTGGTTTCCTTTCGGGACATTTCCATCATCTCAGCTAACTACTCCCCTCTGAAACTTGCGCTTCCCAGTCGTCCCTTTAAACTATTGCGCTCCCACGTCATTATCATCCACACTAAACTACCTGCGTCCCCACTACAGGTATCAGTCACTAACTAAACTTAACGTTACCTAATGTCATCTTCGCTAGATCCCTACACACGATATATCCTAACCCACCCGGGCTAGTTTTCACTGCCATCAACCCCATAAACTATAGCGCATTTGCCCCCTGTGAGGGATGGTGGATTTGCCATCCCACCACATCGGGGGTCTCTCCACTATCAATTTTGCTCGTCCAAATTCAATAAACCAAAAATTTGCCAATCACTCTACCATCATAAAATTTTGCTTTTTTTTTTCTTTCGAATTTCGGGGCCAAAACACTATCCTCATCACCCGTCTACTTATTACATCCTCTCGGTGCGCCAATTCACGTCTACAGCCCGGCTTCGTACAGCCGAGCAATGAACGCGGGTCGTTTTGTGCCAGCGGCTGGATACGTCCCGCATTCGGGGCAGGGACGGGGGCTTACCCGGGCCGAGATCCCACGCACCACCTCGGCGTGGAGCCATCCAATGTCCCGATCTCGACCTGCAGGCACGTCTCAATAGAAAGTGGTCGCCATGACGACCCTTCCTATCGGCCTGCCCGCTCCGCCTAGTGGAGCCCGGACGTGGCCGTTCCAAGCGAGGCACAGCGTGGATCGCGTACGGCGGTTCTTTCGAAACCGCCGTGGTTCGGATCCCCGCTGGGCCTCGCGGCACGCGAAGCTGCCCGACGCGCACCGAGGGCCCGATTCGGCTATAAGTCGTTCTAACCTCTAACCCGGTTACCGTCGATGCTTCCCCTGGATGCTTACATGCATACGCTACCCCTTTCTTGGTCATACCTCCAGCTGTTCCCATGCTCCTCGTACCTTTCCTTACACACCTCGGTACACTCATTCCGCTCACCGACTTGGTCACACACCTGACCACCGAACACCTTGGCACACATTCGTCGCTCGCACACCTCACCAACACACCTCTTCGTGCCCCCTCCTCGGTCACCTCCTCTGTGACAACCACAGGTGTGCTCTCACCCGCACACCCAACCACGTGCCTCAAGACCAACTCAAGTGTGCATTCCCACACACGCTCTACCATTCCAGGTGTGCATCCTTCCATTCCAGGTGTACATCCTCGCTCACCTGTCATAACCAACTCACGCTCCGTGCCACTCTCACTACTCTCACCTCCATTCTTGACAGCGCACTCACCCTTACTCTCGACAGCACACTCTTTCCTCATGCACCCGTCCGTTACACACCTTTCTCGCGCACACTCTCCCGTTACATCCTCTGTAACCCTCACCACAGGTGTGCATTTTCTCGTTACATCCTCTGTAACACTCACCACAGGTGTACACTCTCTCGTTACTTCCTCTGTAACACTCACCACACCGCGCTTCCATGTACCCCCTCGCACACGCGCTTCGACCAACTCACTCTTGACGGCACACTCGCTCCTCGGCGTGCACTTTTTCCTCACACACCCCATGGTCGGACATGCTCGCACACCTCTTTTTTCGCACACCAGACCTGTCGCACACTTCACCAACGGCCTTTCACGAACACCCGGATCCAAACCAATCCCCAAGCCGCCTGAAGCTTTCCTCACATCATATACATTGCCACTCACCTCCGTACCTCGTCTCCGCACCTCCTTTGCCACCTGCAAACTCTTTATTTGGTTAGTGAGCATCACATTATGAGTTGAGCACCGACCTTGCACATATTCCATCACCTCCTCCTGGATTTCTCTTTTAGTTTCTGTCCGTCCCTTCTTAATTTCACTCACCTCTTCTTCCACTTCCTCTAATTTTCGCTTCACCTCTTTTATTCCCCGGTGCGTCTCCTCAAGTTCGTCCTCTAAGGCTACCGTGACCGTCTCTATGTGCATCCTCACCTCTCGGTCCTTCGTCTCCATTATCTCTGTCACCTCGTCCACCCTCATTGTCAGTTCCTCACGTACCATCTGACATTGCCTCTGTGTCGCTATTAATTAGTTTTTAATTTCTTTTTGTGTCGCCTTTAACCCTCCTAGTACCGCAGTGTTCTTTTGAACCTGCTCCACTAGTTCTTTTTGTCCCTCCGTCAGCTGTTCCACCTCCTCCGTCAGATCTTCTATTCCCCCTTGTAACTTTGCCGTATTATTTCTCACCTCTTCCTCCATACGCTTCTCACCTCACTTTACCTCCTCGCGTAGCCCCGAAACCTCCTCACTCACACCTCGTCGTATTTCCTCCATCTCTTTTGTAGATGCCACCCTCATCTGTCCCAATTCATCCCTCTGAGCATCCAATTTGGTTTCTACCCCGATTTTTACCTCCTCTATCTGCTCTCCCATTTGTTTAATTTCTCGGGCGGATTGCTCCCCTATCTCCCGTAATTTGTACTCCATCCTATTTTCTAACCCCATTAACCCATTTTTTACCCCCTCTAACTGATTCTCCTGGGCAGCCATTCTATTTTCCACCCCCGTTAACCCATTCTTTACCTCTTTTATCCCGTTGTCTAACCCCTCAAAATTATTGTCTAACTTCTCACCGGTACCCCTCGCTTCGTCCCTCATTACCCCCATTTGGTTTCCCATTACCCCCATTTGGCCCTCCAATCGCTCACCCTGAGCATCCATCCGGTTCCCCATTACCCCCATTTGCCCCATAAGGGCCCCCATCATTCTGCTTTCCATTTGTTCCATACTGTCGTTTTTTTTCTGCATTTCCACCATGAATTGGGCCATGAAGGCTTGTATTTGGGCCGCGCTCATTGGTTCCGCGACCGCGGCCCCCTCAACCACGTGCGCGAGAGCGCCATTTTGTGCGTCTGAAACCTCCGCAACCACATTGCCATTTTTCTCCTCCTCCCTTTCCTCCACATACATTTCCCCGAGGTCCTGGGTCGATTCCACCCTGTCTATCTCTCCCACCGACATCCGATCGCCTTGATTGTCCATGGCGCGATCTCAAAATTCGGGTTTTATAAAACAAAATAAATTTCGGCAGCTTGTAATTTTGAGCGCGTTAAGCGCGCTTCGGGTCCGATCTCACTCCTCGACACCAATTGTTACAGATCACAATTGGTGTTCCAAAATTTGGGCCTAACAAATTTAGTCCCAGGTCCGAATCCCAACTCCTGACTACCAATTGTTACAGATCGCGGTTTTAGATGTTATGATGGGCCGAGCGGATGGTCCAACCGCGACCGAACAGTTACTCCCCGATTAGAACCCGATTCCACCCGACGTTGACCAGATCGCACCGCAGATATTCAATCGGGAAACCTCTAAAGCGACCGAAAGAGAAGGAAAAGAGAAGAAGACAGAGTACGGAGGAAGAACAGATTTATTATACACACACAAGCAAAAAGAAAGAGCGACCAAAATTTTTTACAGCAATGGATGGAAGAAGCAGTCACACAGCGAATCGTTAACTTACACTATTCAATTTACTTAACCCCAAGACAACGAGTAGGACAGACGACGTTCACACTTACACGGGGGATATTGCAGGCAGGTAGGGCTTGAGGTGGATTGCTGGAGAGGGAGGCAGGGTCGGAGGCAGCAGCTCTCAATTCCTCGCGGTTTTTGGCGGGAAAACCCTTCGTCGCGTATCCGCTGCCGATGCTGTAGACGTCACGCACTGGCTCGGGCACACCTGCTCCTCTAGTGGGAATCAATGGGAAAGTGGGAAAGTCAATCTAGTGGGAAACACATATTTAGCCTACATAGAATAAGGAAATACACTATTTAAAAAGATATATCGTGGCCTGCGTGTAAGTTTCATGGAATTAACTAGGAGGATGGCTGCGACCATTATTTACATTACCAGGGTGTTACCATACTTTTGTAACGTTCACATTGTAACGTTTTCACATTCGTTACACTTCCTCCAAAATTGTTACACTTCTCAAAAAACCGTTACACTTCTCAAATTCGTTACACTTCTCAAAACCGTTACACTGCACCCTCCTTTCTTCAGGCCCGTGCTCGGGCCTACTAAACTTTAACTTAGTGTGACACGTAGGTGTAATTCCCTCTACAATTAACCTGACCCTGAGTGTGACAATCTTAAAACACAAATAAGTATGTCCCCCTATTGCATTGCACCCTGTCTAACAGACTCAAGCCCACAGCTAACCGAATTACGGAATTATTCTCAAACTATACATTTACGGTGGGGAGCATTATTTACAATGACGTGATTTCTTATTTACAACGCAACCCAGGACCTGTGTTTTTTTTGTTTCTTTTTAGGGAACAAGAAAAAGAAATTCCTGTTGGGAGGGAGGAGACAGCACGCATTGCATCGATGCACCAGTACCAATACCACCAAAGCACCCAAAAGCACCAAAAGCACCACAAAGCACCACAAAGCACCACTCGGTGCACAGTCACCATGGTTCTTAATAAACACAACAAAACAACTGGTGGTGGTCTTCTCTTTCTCTGCTGGGCCGATGTTCTTCCCGACGTCTTCTGGCTTCATGCGGCCTACTTGGAAATATAAAAAAGCACAACTTGTGTTCGTTTTTTATTTAGGGCCTCAGGGGCCAACTAAGGGTGGTCCACCTGTTTGGCATAGGTGCCACCTTACCGAGGTCCGCAAGCAAGATTCCCTGGCCACTATGGCCTGTCTCCAACAGAGGTGCCCTGCCCCAGAACCTGGGGTCCATCAAGCGGTACTTGGCCGCAGAACAGCGGTCCATAAAGTGGTACATCAACGCAATGCATGCTGGTTCTGGGAATCTCGTGCGCACAATGGCCACCTCACGCACGCTCCCCTCGGCACCCAATGGCGCACAGGTCCTCAAGTGGGAGACAAAAGGGGGGAAGACAATTGAGCGAGGGGTAAGGTCACAAGGGTACACGTCAATAAGGCAATGCAAGGCGAAATGCGTACGGAGGGCGAAGTGAGAAAGCTCGTCCCTACCGTACGTCACCCCCCTGTCACCTACACTACCCTTGCCCTTACCCCATATTTACAAAATCTACCCATTTACAAATTCGTCACTACTGTCACGTCTTCCCCATATTTCTCCTACCAAATTCGTCTCCACAATCCCACTATCCAAAATTTGCCATCACCCAATTCGTCATCAATCCTCATAAGGAGGGAGAGATGGAATTACGCATAATGTCACACCCACGTCATGATGCGTCTCACAATCCAAAACATTTGCATTAATGAAAAATAATAAAACATGGCATGGTGTGGAGTTCCTGTCACCTCAGGTGAGTGGATGCAGATGGTGCGAGGAGATCCTTCATCCTAACTATCCTCTAAATGATTTTAACACACTTTACACTACCCGGGGTCTCTCCCTGCCAATCCATTGGCCAACTTACACTATGGGTTCTAATAACCAATTCCCATTGACCAAACTGTGGTGCTTCTCAATTTGGGGTCTCACTCCCCCGATTCATCTCCCGGTGCCTTCGCACAATTTCTGGGCTGCGACGTGTAGCTCTCCCAGCAGGTCTACCCACCTGCACACCTCCACCACTGCAGTTGCCACCCGAGCTTACCTAGCTCCTCACCCTAACCTAACTAACTGGGGAAGGCCCTCTCCTGGCTCTGTCACCCCACTGGTGCCCTCTGGCACTGGGCTAGCCGGGTCCGTCCTCCGGATCCTCGGGCCCCATCCACAACAACTACTACCGGCTCCCAGAGCCCACCTGCGGCCTCACCTGGCCGACATCCTCACAGCGGTGGAGCGCCCAAACCAACTACACACACTAACAGGCTACACGCCCAGCCATTTCCACAACACTAATGCACCCATCCAAAGACCATTCTTTCACTCGCACCACAGATGCCAATATCCAACCACAATTTACCTGTACCCTCTACCTAACACTTACACTACCCGCCCCGGGTATCCGTGATGGGGGTCCACTCTTCCCCCATTCACACCTTCGCACCATACACTCCACTCCACAATTTCCACCATACTCACTCCACGACCATCCATTCCAATACTCCATTTATTCCACACTACCATTCTCCATACCTGCTGTTGCACACCTGTGCCCTCACACCTGGTGCCACCTGCACCCTCCTTTCTTCCTGGACCATTTGGTCAACACAACACGCAATCACCACTACTCCCTCATACACTGCTCCATTCACCTGTTCAGTTGCACACCTGTGCAATCACACCTGTTTAATCCTCACACACACGGCATCATCTCAGCTAACTACTCCCCTCTGAAACTTGCGCTTCCCAGTCGTCCCTTTAAACTATTGCGCTCCCACGTCATTATCATCCACACTAAACTACCTGCGTCCCCACTACAGGTATCAGTCACTAACTAAACTTAACGTTACCTAATGTCATCTTCGCTAGATCCCTATCAATATAACCTAACCCACCCAGGCTAGTTTTCACTGCCATACACCCCATAGACTATAGCTCCTTTGCCCCACGTCTGTGAGGGATGGTGGATTTGCCATCCCACCACATCGGGGGTCTCTCCACTATCAATTTTGCTCGTCCAAATTCAATAAACCAAAAATTTGCCAATCACTCTACCATCATAAAATTTTGCTTTTTTTTTTTCTTCTAATTTCGGGGCCAAAACACTATCCTCATCACCCGTCTACTTATTACATCCTCTCGGTGCGCCAATTCACGTCTACAGCCCGGCTTCGTACAGCCGAGCAATGAACGCGGGTCGTTTTGTGCCAGCGGCTGGATACGTCCCGCATTCGGGGCAGGGACGGGGGCTTACCCGGGCCGAGATCCCACGCACCACCTCGGCGTGGAGCCATCCAATGTCCCGATCTCGACCTGCCGGCACGTCTCAATAGAAAGTGGTCGCCATGACGACCCTTCCTATCGGCCTGCCCGCTCCGCCTAGTGGAGCCCGGACGCGGCCGTTCCAAGCGAGGCACAGCGTGGATCGCGTACGGCGGTTCTTTCGAAACCGCCGTGGTTCGGATCCCCGCTGGGCCTCGCGGCACGCGAAGCTGCCCGACGCGCACCGAGGGCCCGATTCGGCTATAAGTCGTTCTAACCTCTAACCCGGTTACCGTCGATGCTTCCCCTGGATGCTTACATGCATACGCTACCCCTTTCTTGGTCATACCTCCAGCTGTTCCCATGCTCCTCGTACCTTTCCTTACACACCTCGGTACACTCATTCCGCTCACCGACTTGGTCACACACCTGACCACCGAACACCTTGGCACACATTCGTCGCTCGCACACCTCACCAACACACCTCTTCGTGCCCCCTCCTCGGTCACCTCCTCTGTGACAACCACAGGTGTGCTCTCACCCGCACACCCAACCACGTGCCTCACGACCAACTCAAGTGTGCATTCCCACACACGCTCTACCATTCCAGGTGTGCATCCTTCCATTCCAGGTGTACATCCTCGCTCACCTGTCATAACCAACTCACGCTCCGTGCCACTCTCACTACTCTCACCTCCATTCTTGACAGCGCACTCACCCTTACTCTCGACAGCACACTCTTTCCTCATGCACCCGTCCGTTACACACCTTTCTCGCGCACACTCTCCCGTTACATCCTCTGTAACCCTCACCACAGGTGTGCATTTTCTCGTTACATCCTCTGTAACACTCACCACAGGTGTACACTCTCTCGTTACTTCCTCTGTAACACTCACCACACCGCGCTTCCATGTACCCCCTCGCACACGTGCTTCGACCAACTCACTCTTGACGGCACACTCGCTCCTCGGCGTGCACTTTTTCCTCACACACCCCATGGTCGGACATGCTCGCACACCTCTTTTTTCGCACACCAGACCTGTCGCACACTTCACCAACGGCCTTTCACGAACACCCGGATCCAAACCAATCCCCAAGCCGCCTGAAGCTTTCCTCACGTCATATACATTGCCACTCACCTCCGTACCTCGTCTCCGCACCTCCTTTGCCACCTGCAAACTCTTTATTTGGTTAGTGAGCATCACATTATGAGTTGAGCACCGACCTTGCACATATTCCATCACCTCCTCCTGGATTTCTCTTTTAGTTTCTGTCCGTCCCTTCTTAATTTCACTCACCTCTTCTTCCACTTCCTCTAATTTTCGCATCACCTCTTTTATTCCCCGGTGCGTCTCCTCAAGTTCGTCCTCTAAGGCTACCGTGACCGTCTCTATGTGCATCCTCACCTCTCGGTCCTTCGTCTCCATTATCTCTGTCACCTCGTCCACCCTCATTGTCAGTTCCTCACGTACCATCTGACATTGCCTCTGTGTCGCTATTAATTCGTTTTTAATTTCTTTTTGTGTCGCCTTTAACCCTACTAGTACCGCAGTGTTCTTTTGAACCTGCTCCACTAGTTCTTTTTGTCCCTCCGTCAGCTGTTCCACCTCCTCCGTCAGATCTTCTATTCCCCCTTGTAACTTTGCCGTATTATTTCTCACCTCTTTCTCCATACGCTTCTCACCTCGCTTTACCTCCTCGCGTAGCCCCGAAACCTCCTCACTCACACCTCGTCGTATTTCCTCCATCTCTTTTGTAGATGCCACCCTCATCTGTCCCAATTCATCCCTCTGAGCATCCAATTTGGTTTCTACCCCGATTTTTACCTCCTCTATCTGCTCTCCCATTTGTTTAATTTCTCGGGCGGATTGCTCCCCTATCTCCCATAATTTGTACTCCATCCTATTTTCTAACCCCATTAACCCATTTTTTACCCCCTCTAACTGATTCTCCTGGGCAGCCATTCTATTTTCCACCCCCGTTAACCCATTCTTTACCTCTTTTATCCCGTTGTCTAACCCCTCAAAATTATTGTCTAACTTCTCACCGGTACCCCTCGCTTCGTCCCTCATTACCCCCATTTGGTTTCCCATTACCCCCATTTGGCCCTCCAATCGCTCACCCTGAGCATCCATCCGGTTCCCCATTACCCCCATTTGCCCCATAAGGGCCCCCATCATTCTGCTTTCCATTTGTTCCATACTGTCGTTTTTTTTCTGCATTTCCACCATGAATTGGGCCATGAAGGCTTGTATTTGGGCCGCGCTCATTGGTTCCGCGACCGCGGCCCCCTCAACCACGTGCGCGAGAGCGCCATTTTGTGCGTCTGAAACCTCCGCAACCACATTGCCATTTTTCTCCTCCTCCCTTTCCTCCACATACATTTCCCCGAGGTCCTGGGTCGATTCCACCCTGTCTATCTTTCCCACCGACATCCGATCGCCTTGATTGTCCATGGCGCGATCTCAAAATTCGGGTTTTATAAAACAAAATAAATTTCGGCAGCTTGTAATTTTGAGCGCGTTAAGCACGCTTCGGGTCCGATCTCACTCCTCGACACCAATTGTTACAGATCACAATTGGTGTTCCAAAATTTGGGCCTAACAAATTTAGTCCCAGGTCCGAATCCCAACTCCTGACTACCAATTGTTACAGATCGCGGTTTTAGATGTTATGATGGGCCGAGCGGATGGTCCAACCGCGACCGAACAGTTACTCCCCGATTAGAACCCGATTCCACCCGACGTTGACCAGATCGCACCGCAGATATTCAATCGGGAAACCTCTAAAGCGACCGAAAGAGAAGGAAAAGAGAAGAAGACAGAGTACGGAGGAAGAACAGATTTATTATACACACACAAGCAAAAAGAAAGAGCGACCAAAATTATTTACAGCAATGGATGGAAGAAGCAGTCACACAGCGAATCGTTAACTTACACTATTCAATTTACTTAACCCCAAGACAACGAGTAGGACAGACGACGTTCACACTTACACGGGGGATATTGCAGGCAGGTAGGGCTTGAGGTGGATTGCTGGAGAGGGAGGCAGGGTCGGAGGCAGCAGCTCTCAATTCCTCGCGGTTTTTGGCGGGAAAACCCTTCGTCGCGTATCCGCTGCCGATGCTGTAGACGTCACGCGCTGGCTCGGGCACACCTGCTCCTCTCCTTCTGGTGGAGCCGTCTCCCTCCTTTCAGCGCGTCTCTCCAAAGCTGGTTTCCTTTCCGAGTACCTCTCCTCTTTGGCTTGGAGCGTTTCGCATCTCACCGCTCCTCTTGGTGTCGCCTCTTCGCTCATCTCCCAGGTCATCTGTTGAAGCAGTCCCTTCCCGTCACTTTTATAACTCGGGGCGGAATCAAGCCGCCGGCTGCGAGGGCACGCCTACCGGGTTGCTCACCGCGGTGCTGATTGGCCATGCGACCCTCTGGCTCACTCCTCCCCTCTATGACGAGGTGGAGACACGCCTTTCTTCTCCGAGATTAGCACATGGGCAATGGCGGCTTGCGGGATTGAACACAACTCGCACCCTTTTGAAAGGAACTTTGGAGAGCGGAGATGATTTGGGGAAATTGGAAGGGCCTACGCTTATTTTGTTTGATACAATGCAAAGTCAATCTAGTGGGAAACACATATTTAGCCTACATAGAATAAGGAAATACACTATTTAAAAAGATATATCGTGGCCTGCGTGTAAGTTTCATGGAATTAACTAGGAGGACCATTATTCCAACGGCTGCGACCATTATTTACATTACCAGGGTGTTACCATACTTTTGTAACGTTCACATTGTAACGTTTTCACATTCGTTACACTTCCTCCAAAATTGTTACACTTCTCAAAAAACCGTTACACTTCTCAAATTCGTTACACTTCTCAAAACCGTTACAATATATATATATATATATATATATATATATATATATATATATATATATATATATATATATGTATATATACATATATATATCCATATATAATATATTGTTACGGATCGCGGATTAGATGTTATTTACCGAGCGGTGGTATTGCCGCGACCTAACAGTTCCCCCGATTCTTCCCCAACTCACCCGATTCCACCCGAACGTTGGCCAAATCGCGCTACGCTAAATCAATGATTGGAAAGGACACAACGACTGGGATAAATGAAACGACGCAAGGGGTACAGTTCTCAAGACCTCCGGAGGAGGATATAATTACAGTGGGGGAGAAAAGGGGTAGATTACAAGGTCGAGTGAGGTAAAAGAGACAGAAGAGATGGGCACTTAAATACAATCTTATCTTATCCCAGACAGACCACAGACAAATGGAACAAGGCTGACTTACACAGGGATTGATGGCAGGGAAGGACAGGTAGTCGATAGCACAAGGTGCACCTTGGCTCGGGGGCAGGATCAAGCACGGTCCAGTCCAGAGATGCGGGGAGGTGTCACAGCGCTCGGAAGGGACGTCTCTCTTGCTTCAAGCTCAGCGCGCATCTGACGTCACCTCCCTCTTCCTGCGCATGCTCAGCGGGGAGTGACACGCCCTCGGCTGGTTGGCTCCGCCCCAGATGGGACCGGTCCGCCGCTTCCATTGGGTGCGGGGGTTACCGGGCTCCGCCCTTGACGAGGAGCTGACAGGGAGCCCCTATTTGGTAACCCCGTCGAGCACATGTTCGATGGCGGCTCGCTGGGAAGGCCTCATGCCCTCCCAACACCCCCTACCAACCAAGCCGGAGTGAGGACGCGCACTCCCTGTGCACGCCGCCGCCGTTGCTGTTGTTGTTGTTGTTGTTGCTGAACCGTGAGGAAGAGCTGCGGGGAGGTATTGGGAGGTCCTAAACTTCCTAACGGTGCCATACAATCACATTCTGGTGCAACGAAGGGTCAGAATTAATGGAAACGAGTCCTTAACTGACATAGACTAAGAATAACTAGCAAGATGTCCTATAGTTGTCTTACATGAGATGCGGTGAACCTGGGCACGACATTTAATGGGGGAAATAGGGGGAGGTCGGGTCTACAGAGTGTTGTTTACAGAAAATGGGACTAGGGAATGGAGGATTGGGGATAGTTGGGAAGTATTGAGGAAATAGGGGAATATTTACAAGCGGATATGGATGGATGCAAATCCCATATCCGCAACAATATGCATACTATACATACTCACATACACATGGACTGCAGAGCCCGCAACCTGTCACACGCACGTCCACATGAGACTGAATGTTTTTTCAATATCTTGATGGTGTGCTTCGTTCCATTTTGTTATATTTTTAACCTGTGTTTATCATTTCTTCCAGATATTTCTTCCTTTCAGAAAAAGGACTCGCATGTGCCTCAAACATCTTTTAATCTATCCATTTTGACTCATTCTCATTTTTTCCTCACAAATGTGCCTGAGCTGGGCTGTGCCTGATTCACTGTCATTTCCATCCTTCTTTATAAAAACTGAAAGTTTTCTCATTTTAAATCTCCATTGACTAACAGATATTTTTGGACGAGTTGTAGCATTTAATGAGTCATGCTGCTCCATCGTGTCGTGAAGCTTCGACCATCTCACCTCGAACATCTGGAGTGCAGATAAAAGGCCTGGATACCATTAGCACCTCTCTCTCTGCAGGAAGCTATCGCAGAAGGCTTGCTACTTTCTCACCGACTCCCGCTACCCCAACCCCCCTGTAAACCCGCATCCCTCCCAACCCTCCCAAACTCCCCACCCACCACTTTCGACCCCTCTGTGGAATTAGATTCTTGCGTCGACCCTTTCCTGTTCCCTTCATTCCCAGGACAATCCACTACCGCTTCAATCGCTTCATGTCAACCTTCATATCTAGATCGGTAATTTATCTCTCTGCTGGTCCATCAAATTTGATTTAATTGATGACGTCACTGATCATCTGTTAGCTTATGCAAATGAGGTATCGCTTCTTGCTATGCTTGCTGGGGAGCTCTTGTAGGCTTCTGGACTCTGGTGATCTCTGAATCCGATATCATATCCAAGACTGATGTTTAAAATTCTGGGTCATACTCTTTCCGAGATCCTTATTTGGAGGTTTTCATGCTGCAGGGAGATCTCCATGTCCTCATTGTTCTGTCACCTGTTATTTGCTATGACTTTGTCAATAAGGAAAACGTTATCCTTCATATTTCAGCTTTTCCTTGGCCTTTGACATCTGTTGAAGAAGAAAGTTACCCGATAGCAAAATTACATACTACTGTGACTACAACTACTACAGCTACTACTACAACTACTACAGCTACTACTACAACAACTACAACTACTACAGCTACTACTACAACAACTACAACTACATCTACAACTACTACTACAGCTACTACTACTACTACTACTACTACTACTACTACTACTACTATTACTATAGCTACTACTACTACAGCTACTACTACTACAACTACTACAGGTACTACTACTACTACTACTACTACTACTACTACTACGACTACAGCTACTACAACTACTACTACTACTACTGCAAATACTACAGCTACTACGACTACAATAACTACTACTACTACTACTACTACTACTACTACTACGACTACAGCTACTACAACTACTACGACTACTGCAAATACTACAGCTACTACGACTACAATAACTACATCTACTACTACTACTACTACTACTACTACTACTACTACTACTACTACTACGCCTACTACTACAAGTACAACAACTACAACTACTACTACTACAACAACTACATCTACAACTACTACTACTACTACGCCACGCCATTTTTGCTGTTCCCCGAGCTGTGCTACTTTTCGACATTTCCTCATCTTCCTCCGTTTTCGTTTGTATTTTTGTTTTGTTTTGGTTATCTGAACCGAGTTGGTTCATTTTCTTATTTTATTTTGACGTTCCGTGTGATTTAATTAGTGCTTTTGTGTTCAGGCCTAGCCGCGGTGGCCGAGGCCGTGTGGGACTCGTTAACTTATTGTGGCGTTGTGGCGGCCACGAAAGCCCACTGGCGTGGTGACATCATTCTGCGCACCAAGTGGGCGGCGGCCACGCCCTAGAGAGAGGCGTGGCCTCAAGATATACACGGGGCGCGCAGCCCGGAGCAGCTCAGTGCTGCAGTTTGAGTACTTTCAATAAAGACTCTTTTATGAACCGCGTTGTCCGCTTGCTCCTTGCGTAAGCATTAGCGCGCGCAGCATCGCGCTTCATATGGTGACCTCGACGTTGGATCTGCCATAGCGATCCTTCCGAACACGACGCCATTGCAATGGCAAACAACAACGCAATGTCGATTAAACTTCCCGAATTTTGGGAGGCCCAGGCCGAAGTCTGGTTCGTCCAAGCCGAAGCCCAATTTCAGCTTCGGCGCCTCACCGGCGACGACACGCGCTACTGCCACGTCGTCGCCTCCCTCGGGCCCGGCACGGCCGCTCGAGTTGTGTCCGTCCTTCGCCACCCACTGGACGGCCACAAGTACGAGGCACTCAAGCGGCTACTTCTAGCCACGTTCGGCCTCACGGACGACGCACGGGCCGACCGCCTCCTGGATCTCCCCGAGCTCGGCGACACGTGCCCGTCGGTCCGAATGGACCATATGCTGTCACTGTTGGGCGACGAAGCCCCCGGTTCTCTATTCCGGGCGCTTTTCCGTCGCCAACTTCCAGCGCAGGTTCGCCTCGCGTTGGCCGGGACCGTGCTAACGGAACCCCGAGCATTGGCAGCCGAGGCGGACAGGTACTTCGCAGCTTCGGATACGCGGGCGAGAGTCGGTGCGGCCGTCACGGACCTCGAGGCTGATGCTGCTGATGATGCTGATCCACAGCATCAGCTTACACAGCATACGCAGCATGCTGATATGCACCTCGTGACCGCCGCCACGCCCCGCCCACCGCCGCGGCGAAAACCGCCACCGCGGGGAAAACCGCCAACTCCACCGGCCTGGCGGAGCCAGCCGCACTCCTCCAGCTCCACCACCTGGTGCTGGTTCCACGCCAAGTTCGGCCACGAGGCTCGGCAGTGTCATCCGCCATGCTCCTTCAACAGGTCGGGAAACGCCCGGGCCGGCACTCAATAGTGGCGATGAGCGCCGGCCGTTCGAGCAGCCTGCTGTTCATAACGGACACCTTATCCGGGCGCCGTTACCTGTGCGACACGGGAGCGCAGGTGAGTGTCGTTCCCGCCGGTACGTCAGACAAGCACGCCACGGGCGGGGGCCCCGCGCTGCTTGCCGCGAACGGGACGCCCATCCGTACGTACGGAAAATGCTGCCTCTCTCTGCGTTTCGGAGGGCAGGTTTTCCGATGGACGTTCGTCACCGCCGACGTGCCCATGGCACTGCTTGGCACGGACTTCCTGTGCGCTAATGGGCTCCTGGTCGACGTAAAGCGCAGACGTCTTGTCCAGGCCGAGACGTTCAGCTCGCTCGCTTGTGCGCTGCCCAGCCTGTCGAGCAGCTCAACGAGCGGCTCGCCGAGCGGCTTGCCAAGCGGCTTGCCGAACGGTTCGGTTCCGCCACGTTGATCTGTACGCTTCCGGCAGCGGATGAATTCACCCGCCTCCTCGCCGGCTTCCCGGCCCTCACGCGGCCCACCTTCTCGGCGGGGGCCGTCAAGCACGGGGTGGCCCATCACATCCCCACCGTCGGGCCACCGGTCTACGCCCGGGCACGCCGCCTCGAGCCGACGAAGCTGGCGGTGGCAAAAGCGGCGTTCGCTACCCTGGAGCGACTCGGCATCGTTCGGCGCTCGGAGAGTGCTTGGGCGTCGCCGCTGCACATCGTGCCGAAGCCCGGCGGGGGATGGCGACCGTGCGGGGACTATCGCCATCTCAATGACGCCACCACTCCCGACCGCTACCCCATCCCCCACATTCAGGACTTTTCCGCCCGTTTGGCGGGCATGTCCTTCTTCTCGAAGGTGGACCTCATACGCGGCTACCATCAGGTCCCCGTCAGGCCGGAGGACGTCCCGAAGACGGCGGTCATCACGCCATTCGGACTCTTCGAGTTCCTGCGGATGCCCTTCGGTCTGAAGAATGCGGCTCAGGCGTTCCAGCGACTGATGGACAGCGTCCTGCGTGACTTGGATTTTGTCTACGTCTACCTGGATGATATCCTCGTCGCCAGCGCGTCCTGCGAAGAGCACCTACGCCACCTCCGCACGCTCTTCGAACGCCTGGGCCAGCATGGCCTGATTGTGAACCCCGCAAAGTGCCGGTTCGGCGTCGCCGTAATCGATTTTCTGGGGTACCGTGTCACCAGGCACGGAGCCGTCCCCCTGCCGGCCAAGGTGGAGGTGGTGAAGGGGTTTCCGCGCCCCCGCACGATCAGAGGGCTGCAGGAGTTCCTGGGCATGGTGAACTTTTACCATCGGTTCCTGCCCCGTATCGCCCAGCTCCTGCGCCCCCTGCACGAAGCTCTCCGAGGTAAGCCGGGCAAAGGCGACGTTACCTGGACCGAGCAGATGGACACGGCGTTCACGGGCGCGAAGCTCGCCTTGGCTAATGCCACCATGCTCGCGCACCCGGCGCCCGATGCACCGATCGCCCTCACCACCGACGCCTCGGACTACGCGGTGGGCGCGGTGCATGAGCAATGGGTGCGTGGAGCTTGGCAACCGCTGGCGTTCTTTAGCCGGCAGCTTCGCCTGCCCGAACGCCGTTACAGTACCTTCGACCGCGAGCTGCTCGGGCTTCACTTGGCGGTCAGGCACTTCCGCCATCTGCTCGAGGGCCGTGCGTTCACGGCCTTCGTCGACCACAAGCCGCTGATCTTCGCGATGGGCAAGGCCACCGAGCCGTGGTCGGCCCGGCAGCAGCGTCACCTCTCAGCCGTGTCCGAGTACACGACGGACATCTGGCACGTCGCGGGGAAGGACAACCCGGTGGCGGATTGCCTTTCCCGGGCCGTCGCCCACGCAGTCCACCTCGGCATCGACTATGCCCGGATGGCAGCGGACCAGGCCGCTGACCCCGACGTCCAGGCCTTGCGGACCGCCGTCACGGGCCTCCGCGTCACCGAGGTGCCATTCGACGGCGCGGGCGCGGCCCTCTTGTGCGACGTCTCCCTCGGGCGGCCTCGCCCCATCGTGCCCACGGGCTGGCAGCGCCAGGTGTTTGACGCCATCCACGGCCTGTCCCACCCGGGCGCGAGGGCCTCCCAAAGGTTGATCGCCGACAAGTTCGTCTGGCATGGCCTCCGGGAGGCCATCCGCGGCTGGGCCAGGACGTGCCTCGCGTGCCAGCGCGCCAAGGTGCACCGGAACACCCAGGCCCCGTTGGCCCCGTTCACGGTGCCGGAACGCCGGTTTGACCGGGTGGGACCTCTGCCTCCCTCGCGGGGTTTCACCCACGTCCTCACCATGGTGGACCACACCACCCGGTGGCCGGAGGCCGTGCCCTTGGCATCGACGACGGCGGCGGACGTCGCGCAGGCTTTCATCGCCACCTGGGTTGCCCGGTTCGGCGCCCCCTCAGACATCTCGTCCGACCGCGGCCCCCAGTTCACCTCGGAGCTCTGGGGGGCAGTCCCGCAGGGGCTCGGGGTCCGGCTGCACCAAACCACGGCCTACCACCCCCAGGCTAACGGCCTGTGTGAGCGATTTCACCGCTCATTGAAGGCCGCGCTCCGGGCCACCCTCCGCGATGGCGGCTGGGTCGACAGGCTCCCCTGGGTCCTGCTGGGCCTCCGGACGGCACCCAAGGAGGACCTGCGCGCATCCGCGGCGGAGTTGTCTTCGGGCAACCGCTGCGGGTGCCGGGCGAGTTCCTCCCCGACTCCACGGCACCATGGTCCGTGGCACAGCAGCGCTCCGCTCTGCAAGAGACCGCCCAGAGGTTCGCCCCGGTGCCAACGGCATGCCACGGGCACCCACCGACGCACGTCGCCCCGGAGCTTCGCACGGCGGAGTACGTCTTCGTCCGCCACGATGCCCACCGGACACCACTGCGGCCCCCGTACGACGGGCCTTTCCGCGTGCTGGAGACCGGGGCGAAGCACTTCACCCTGGACATCGGCGGTACTCCTGACCACGTTTCTGTAGACCGCCTCAAGCCGGCCCACCTCGACGTGGACCATCCACCGCCAGTGGCCCGACCCCCGCGTCGGGGCCGCCCCCCTGCGGGCGGACCCCCGGCACCGCCCAGCCCCGCCGCCACGCCGCCCCCCGGTCCTGCACCCATCCCAGGGGCAGCCAGAGGCATCCCACCTGGCATCCCTGCACCCCGGACGCCGCCGATCGCCAGGGGGCGCTTCGGCCGGGTCATCCGTTTGCCCCGCAAACTGGCCCTCCAGGTGCGCGGGAATTCTGGAGGGGCGCGTGTGGCGGACACGAAAGCCCACTGGCGTGGTGACATCATTCCGCACACCAAGTGGGCGGCGGCCACGCCCGAGAGAGAGGCGTGGCCTCAAGATATACATGGGGTGCGCAGCCTGGAGCAGCTCAGTGCTGCAGTTTGAGTACTTTCAATAAAGACTCTTTTATGAACTGCGTTGTCCGCTTGCTCCTTGCGTAAGCATTAGCGCGCGCAGCATCGCGCTTCAGCGTTATGGTTAAAGTACTTAGCTATCCTTTTGTTCTTTGGTTTAATCATCATTTAGTGTGCTGAATTCACACATGCCAATGCATACTGAATGGGCTGATGTCGCGACCACTTCTGGTGCAGGTGTGGAAAAACTAAGCACACCCGTTTCAGTCCTTGACAAGGAAACAAGGCGTGAGATGCGAGTTGGGACAAAATACCCAAATGGAAGCATATGTGAGCGCAATGTCCATTGTGGTTGGTTCATCAGTAATAGTTGCAGCCTCTAAAATGTATGGAAGAGCTGTGTTCTTCCTTAAATCCAGGGCTGCTGCGAATAAGGTGATAGAGAAAGGTATTGTTGTCGGAGGGTTATTTGTCCAAGTAGAACCACTTTCGAGCCTGGGAACACCAATCATACTCTCTAACATGCCTCCCTTTATTACTGATCATGTGGCTGTGCCATTCTTGGAGTGATTGGGGGTGCTTAGATCACACATTAGGCCTGTGCCTCTTGGATGTCGTGAGCCTGCACTACGTCATATCTTGTCTTTTAAAAGACAAGTTTCCATTGAACTGTGTAATGACACGGAATTGGAGGGATCCTTTGTCATTCCGTTTGAAGGCAAGAATTACAAGGTCTTTTATATGACTAACTAGCTGAAAGCACCGGCGTTGCCTGGGTTGTTTTTGAATGAATTTACTACTATAATTCAGCTTTTACTCGCGGCCGTAGAAGATTGACGACTACAATTCAGCTCAGCTTTTAATTGCGAATTGGGCCCAGCCCGGCCGATGCAGCCTCGACCGGCCTCGCCACCTAGCCTATAACCTTCCCGGTGCCCGTCCCGACATTTTTGGTTCTTTTTGAATGAATTTACTACTATAATTCAGCTTTTACTCGCGGCCGTAGAAGAATGACTACTATAATTCAGTTCAGCTTTTAATTGTGAAATGGGCCCAGCTCGGCAGAGGTTGGCCTCGACCGGCCTCGCCACCGAGCCTATAACCTTCCCGGGGCGTGTCCCGACATTTTTGGTTCTTTTTGAATGAATTTACTACCATAATTCAGCTTTTACTCGCGGCCGTAGAAGATTGACTACAATAATTCAGCTCAGCTTTTAATTGCAAAATGGGCCCGGCCCAGGTGAAGCGGCCTCAACCGGCCTCGCCACCTAGCCAAAAACCTGCCCGGGGCCTGGTCCGACATTTTTTGTATTGGAGGTTTCCTCCTATCTTTCACCGTTCAGGAGATTAGCTTGCGCAGACAAACAAACAAAAACTTTCTTTTACAATATAGAGAGATGGGTCTTCTTATCATATTTGTAAGGCAAAGGATCACTTGAGAGCAGATTGTCCCACAGTCTTAAATAAAGTGTCTGCTCCTCGGAGCCTTGAACAGCAAAAGGGAAATGAGAATATCACTCCAGGTATCAGTAAATAAGTACCTGATCCTCGATGTCCAGAAGTCGGAGGAAGAGGAAAGTAGTATGTTAGGGTTTGTGACCTTTTTCTTCTTCCTTCCCCCACACCCCCCTGTGAGTTAGACCAGGTGGTTTGGTCCATGGGTATAAAGCCTATGATTGGCTGTGGGGCAGGGGGAGTGGCCAGGAAGGTGATTCAGAGGAGTGAGTGGCCATTTTGGGAGAGGGCTTATGGCAGAGTGCTTTTTGGGGTTGTAGAGTGTCCAGCTGCAATTTCTCTACCGGAAGGGTGACGTTGATCGAACTCTTGTTGCCTACTCCTACCCTCTCGTGCTGGGCCTGCACTGGGGCCTACCATTAGGCCTGCACTGGGGCCTACCACTAGGCCTGCACTGGGGCCTACCACTAGGCCTGCACTGGGGCCTACTTGTGGACTTGCCTACTCCTACCCTCTCGTGCTGGGCCTGCACTGGGGCCTACCACTAGGCCCGCCTTGGGGCCTACTCGTGGACTTGCCTACTCCTACCCTCTCATGCTGCGCCTGCACTGGGGCCTACCACTAGGCCCGCCTTGGGGCCTACCCCTGGGCCTGCCTTGGGGTCTACTATGGGGCCTGCCCTGGGGCCTACTGCCAGGCCTACTCTTGGACCGGCCTACCCTTGGACCGGCCTACTCTTGGACTGGCCTAATCTTGGACCTACCTAGTCTTGGACCTACCTAGTCTTGGACTGGGCTACTCTTGGACCTACCTACTTGTGGACCGGCCTACTCTTGGACCGGCCTACCCTTGGACCGGCCTACCCTTGGACCGGCCTACCCTTGGACCGGCCTACCCTTGGACCGGCCTACCCTTGGACCGGCCTACCCTTGGACCGGCCTACCCTTGGACCGGCCTACCCTTGGACCGGCCTACTCTTGGACCTACCTAGTCTTGGACTGGCCTACTTTTGGACCTGCCTACTCTTGACTGGCCTATCCGGGTTTTGCCCTCTCTTCTCCCTTCTTTGTTTTATGTGTAGGAAGAGATTTTCGTGTGATAATAAATAAATAAAGACCATGTGATTGAAGGCTTGGTCTGGTGTGCTTCAGGCCGTAACAAATTGGGGGCTGGTCCAGGATCTTGGATTACATGATACCTGTCTTGGATTTTTGTTTTTTCATAATAGTAAGTTTTCTCATTGGCAGATAATTTGACTTTTGTTTACGGTGCTGATACTTCCATATTTACTACCGTCGTACACCATGGCTGAGGAGATGGATTTTGAAGTGAAGGAATTTGTGGAGAAGAAGGGGGCTATCGGTGCAAGATGTAGAACTGTTGCATAAGGTAGAGTTACGAGCTGTAGCTGATCATCTTGGGGTTAGTGGGACATCTCGTATGAAAAAGGCGGAGATTGTTTCGGCTATTGTCAGTCACATGGGTTTGGAACCACGGTTAAGATTGAGGAGTGAAGCCTTGGAATTGGCCCGGATAGAATCAGAAGAAAGACAGCTCAGACTAAAGTTAGAAGACAAGGCATGGCAAAGAGAGTTTGAAAGAGAAAAGGAAGAAAAGCAAAGAGTTTGAAAGAGAAAAGGAAGAAAAGCAAAGAGAATTTGAAAGAGAAAAGGAAGAACAGCAAAGAGAGTTTGAAAGAGGGAAAAGAAGAACGACAACGAGAGTTTGAGTTAAGAAAATTAGAAATGCAGGTGGGACCGGCCCAACCCGTTGCCATCGATTCAGGTGGGGGTCAAAATGGTCTCCCCTGTTCCTTTGATGTGGCTTGGAACATTAGGCTTGTTCCCAAGTTTAACGAGGAGGAGGTGGAAACGTTTTTTCTGTCTTTTGAAAAGATAGCAAAACGTCTTCAGTGGCCCGAACAATACTGGACCCTGCTACTACAAAGTGGGTTCATAGGGAGAGCCCAGGAAGTGTATTCAGCTCTGTCAGAGGATCAGAGAATTATGAGGCTGTTAAAAAGGCTGTGTTGTCAGCCTATGAGAAAGTTCCGGAAGCATACCGGCAGAAGTTCCGAACCTTAAAAAGACAGGCTGGGCAGACCTTTGTGGAATTTGCGAGGGAGAAGGAAATGAGTTTTGATCGGTGGTATCGTTCTCTACAAGTGGATAGGACCTATGGTAATCTAAGGGAGGTTATCTTGATCGAAGAGTTTAGGAACAGTATCCCCTTGGACATTCGGACACACCTTACGGGTCATAAGGTTGGTGAGTTGAAAAAAGCTGCTGTTGGTGCAGATGATTATGAACTTACCCATAAGAGGCCTTGGTTGTCCTCATTACGGTACTACCTGGGATAACAAGGAGGGGGTTAGTGAGGACCGGTCAGAGGGGAAGTGGACAGACCATAGGGGTCCATTGGTGTGGCCGTCTCTGGGTAGACAGTTTGAGGGGTCGAGTCAGGCATCTCATCGGGGACCGGCCCCCACGTGTTATTACTGCAAACAGAGGGGACATCTGAAGTCGAACTGTTGGAAATTGCAAAGGGATGAGAAGCAGGGAGACTCCGTTAGACCTATTGCATTGGTTTGAACCAAAGTGGACAGCCCCAGGGATCGTGCCCTTACAGTTAAGGCTGAGGATACTGCGGACCTTACGAGCCCCGTACAGGACCATTATAAACCCTTTGTGTCAAAGGGCCAAGTGTCTTGGGACGGGAAAGTCAAGTCCGTAGTTATTCTGAGGGATACTGGGGCCGCCCAGTCATTGATGTTGTCCACCGTTTTACCATTGACTTTGAGTAGTTCGGGGAAAGCAAGTGCCTTACTCCAGGGCATTGCAGGTCGTTATGTCCCAGTCCCCTTACATAGGGTGAACTTGAAGTCAGATTTGGTCACAGGACCCGTGATGGTAGGAATAGTCCCCACTCTCCCCATAGAGGGTATTCGTTTCGTATTGGGAAATGATTTGGCTGGCAATAGGGTTGGTGCTTCCCCAGTAGTGAAAGAGAGATTCCTCGAAGAGACGGAGCACCCTAACCTTCGGGACTACGTAGGTACTTTCCGGGAAAGACTTACCCCCGCCTGCAATGTTGCCAAGGAGCATTCGAAAGTATCTCAGCGAGTAATGAAGGCCCATTTTGACCTGAATATGACAGCTCGTAATTTTAGGCCTGGAGACAAAGTGCTAGTTTCACTACCTCTGCCCGGGGAGCCACTATTGGCGGCGTTTAGCGGTCCCTACTGGGTCGAAAAAAAGCTGAGTGAGGTGAACTACGTGGTGAGGACCCATGACAGATGGAAACCCCGCCGGGTGTGCCACGTTAATATGCTTAAAGGGCACTATGAGCGTGAGGCCGACCTCGGCCGGCCAGTTGGTAGGTCATATAAAGCATCAAGGTATTGACTCGTGAATTAGATAGCGTGGCTCCACAAGCACCTGTTAGGGAACCGATGGAGCTTTTAGTACAGCTGTACCCCTTGAAAATTGTACATATTTCGGGTCGAGATAATGTCATGGTAGATGCTCTATCTCAAGCTTAAGAGTTTTTTTTCGTGTCCCTGCATATGAGCTATGATGCCTGTAAATGTCACAAGGAGAGATGGCTGTTTGTTTTTTGCACTGTTTATGCTGGGTTAAGTTTATGCTTGCACTGTTTATCCTGCCTTTGTAAAAGAAAACTTTTCTTGGGGTAAAGTTTTCTTCTTTAAGGGGGGGAGGTGTTACAGTTTGTGACCTTTTTCTTCTTCCTTCCCCCCCCCCCCCCCCCCCTGTGAGTTAGACCAGGTGGTTTGGTCCATGGGTATAAAGCCTATGATTGGCTGTGGGGCAGGGGGAGTGGCCAGGAAGGTGATTCAGAGGAGTGAGTGGCCATTTTGGGAGAGGGCTTATGGCAGAGTGCTTTTTGGGGTTGTAGAGTGTCCAGCTGCAATCTCTCTACCGGAAGGGTGACGTTGATCGAACTCTTGTTGCCTACTCCTACCCTCTCGTGCTGGGCCTGCACTGGGGCCTACCACTAGGCCTGCACTGGGGCCTACCACTGGGCCTGCCTTTGGGCCTACTCGTGGACTTGCCTACTCCTACCCTCTCGTGCTGGGCCTGCACTGGGACCTACCACTAGGCCCGCCTTGAGGCCTACTCGTGGACTTGCCTACTCCTACCCTCTTGTGCTGGGCCTGCACTGGGGCCTACCACTAGGCCTGCCTTGGGACCTACCACTGGGCCTGCCTTGGGGTCTACTATGGGGCCTGCCTTGGGGCCTACTGCCCGGCCTACTCTTGGACCGGCCTACCCTTGGACCGGCCTACCCTTGGACCGGCCTACCCTTGGACCGGCTTACCCTTGGACCGGCCTACCCTTGGACCGGCCTACCCTTGGACCGGCCTACCCTTGGACCGGCCTACCCTTGGACCGGCCTACCCTTGGACCGGCCTACTCTTGGACCGGCCTACCCTTGGACCGGCCTACCCTTGGACCGGCCTACCCTTGGACCGGCCTACCCTTGGACCGGCCTACCCTTGGACCGGCCTACCCTTGGACCGGCCTACCCTTGGACCGGCCTACCCTTGGACCGGCCTACCCTTGGACCGGCCTACCCTTGGACCGGCCTACCCTTGGACCGGCCTACCCTTGGACCGGCCTACCCTTGGACCGGCCTACCCTTGGACCGGCCTACCCTTGGACCGGCCTACCCTTGGACCGGCCTACCCTTGGACCGGCCTACCCTTGGACCGGCCTACCCTTGGACCGGCCTACCCTTGGATCGGCCTACCCTTGGATCGGCCTACCCTTGGACCGGCCTACCCTTGGACCGGCCTACCCTTGGACCGGCCTACCCTTGGACCGGCCTACCCTTGGACCGGCCTACCCTTGGACCGGCCTACCCTTGGACCGGCCTACCCTTGGACCGGCCTACTCTTGGACCGGCCTACTCTTGGACCGGCCTACTCTTGGACCGGCCTACTCGTGGACCGGCCTACTCGTGGACCGGCCTACTCTTGGACTGGCCTACTCTTGGACTGGCCTACTCTTGGACTGGCCTACTCTTGGACTGGCCTACTCTTGGACTGGCCTACTCTTGGACTGGCCTACTCTTGGACCTACCGAGTCTTGGACTGGCCTACTCTTGGACCTGCCTACTCTTGACTGGCCTATTCTGGTTTTGCCCTCTCTTCTCCCTTCTTTGTTTTATGTGTAGGAAGAGATTTTCGTGTGATAATAAATAAAGACCGTGTGATTGAAGGCTTGGTCTGGTGTGCTTCAGGCCGTAACAAGTACTTCAGAGGTTTCTGTGCCGTGTCCTTGCCCTAGCTTACCCTCAGACATAGACCAATGGCAAATGGTAAAGTTAGGGAAAGGGAAAAGAGCACAGAAGAGAAATCGGAGCCAGAAGATGAGGGGAATGGTGATCATATACCAACTTCTGAAGGTACAACTGATAAGGACATGGCAAAACGATCAACAAAGTCCGGTTCTCTGAAAAAAAATAGAGATCGTCACAGAACCTGAACAAATGGAAGAAGAAATATGTACTCATCCTCAAGTACCAGATCATGAATGTGATCGGCTGCCAAGTGCAGCTAATGGTCTGCAAAAGAGCGAACAGAGAAGCAGAATATCTATAACTAGAGCCAGTGTGTTAATGATGACTGACCCTGAGACATCTCCTGACTTGGCAGAGTTAAAGGAGACTGAGAGGTCTGTTGTTGAGATGGTACATCCTGCTGCACCAACAACAGCTGCAAAGAAGCTTCATAATAAGCCAATTGAAGCTTCATCCACAGTGGAAGTTCCTCAAAGAAAAAACACCACCGAATGCTCAAATGAAACTGTGGAGTCCATTTCTGTTGAAGAAAGTATACCAAAATAATCAATCATACATAGTTGAGGGCATGCCTGTACGGATTGAGGTGTTGAGTACTTCCTCTGTATCGAGAAGATGCGCAGAGAGGGAAGTCGACATGCGCGCCTCATGGAAAACACCTCAAATGGATGAACTCCTCGTTCCCTTGGAAGTAGCATCTTCAATTCCTCCAGCTTTGTCTAGTGGGGCAGCAATAACTGCACCAGTGATACCGGAGGAAGTTTCATCTGTATTGTCAGAAGCCTCTGCTAGGCCAGTTTTTAGTAACGATGAGGTAGAAGGTGAGGCACACAGAGAAAACAAAACAAAGGGGAGAGACCATGAGATCCCAGATAGTGATGATGAGAGCATTGGCGACTGGGAAGATCAAGGAGCGATGATGACCTTTGAGTCGGAACTGCCTTCAGGGCATCTTTCTTGCATTCCTGGCAATGAAATTTTAGATTTCCTTGAAAAAAGTTTACATAGTAAGAAGAAAGTTGAAACTGCCTTAAAAAGGTGGAAAGACTACAATTTACTCATGCATTCTCTGGATGTACTGAGAAGAGAAGGACACAAAAGTAAGGCTTCAGGCTCGGCTGAACAAGTCCGAGTCAGGAAGTTTCTTTCACAACTGTTGATCTCTGGCCTCAGAATGAACTGACTTAGGTTGGGTTTTTCTTCTTTGTGAAAACAAAGAATTTTGATTTTCATGATGACCGCAATAGCTTTTCGTCTTGGATCATTGAACATCAACGGATGTAAAATGCATTTCGGGTGCATCAAGTATTGTCCCTCTGTTTGAAGGAGAAACTTGGAGTTGCGTTTCTACAAGAGACCCACACAACTCAGGTTGATGCTTTCAGATGGAGAAGTCAATGGCAAGGATCGGCGTATTTTAGTCACTTAACAGATACATCCTGTGGGGTGGCTATCCTCTTTTCTTCATCCTTAAAGGCCGATACACTTGCGATAAATGAGGTCAGTATAGGCCGTTTGTTACATGTGAAAATACGGTTTGAGGATGTTATTAACCTCGTGAACGTTTATGCGCCATGTGTTGGAGCTGGGAGAGTGCGTTTCTTTGACCACATGCGAAGATTTATGCTTACCTTACCTGACGAAGAATTCATAATTGTTGCAGGTGACTTTAACTGCACTCTCAATCCCTCCCTTGATCGTGTGGGTCAAGAGCCGCATGGTCCTTCTGCTAAAGCTTTACAAGAAACAATAATGCAGTTAAACCTGAGAGACATTTGGCGCATACAGCACCCCACAGACAGGTCATTTACATACACTAGCATCAGAGGTGGCCATATCTCGCAATCCTGATGACACAGAATCTATCTGTCTTATCGTTGGTGCAGGAATATTAGTGACTGCGGTATCAAATTCGCACATTTTATGGATCATAATCTGGTCTGGATAAAGCTTTCTCTTGCTGAGACAAGGCGCGGTACTGGTCTCTGGCACTTCAACAATTCCTTAGGTCAGGATTAAGTTTTTCTTTCAGTATTTTCTAACTTTTGGCAAGTGTGGAGAAACAGAAAAGGAGATTTCTGTTTGCTTGGACACTTGTTGGATGTGGGGAAGGTACGGCTGAAATTGTTGTGTCAGGAGTACTCATACGGAACGAGCAAAACACTTGGGATGGAGATAACGAGGCTAGAAGAGGAGCTGTTGCATCTCGAGTGTCGCCTGAGGACACTTACCCCTGCTGAATTGCATAGTTATGAAGAAAATAAGAACACCCTGAAAGCGTGTAGCAGTATGAAGGCCCGGGGAGCGAATGTGTGCTTGCGGTTGCAGCTACTATTTGAAGAGGAATACTCCCTGAGCAACTGTCGTGGCCAAAAATATTGGCACTCTTGCACCTTTTTCAAAGAATGCACCATTTCTTCCAGAAAATTGTTGAAATAAAAAAATATTTTGTTATCCACATATGTATTTCTTTGATTTGCATTGGAGCAAAACAAAAAGCTGAAAAAATTACTAAATCTTAGCTTATTCCACACAGAAATCCTAAAATGGCCAGGACAATGTTATTGGCACCTTTTAGAAGGGTTTCCACCTTCAGAGACCATTTTCCCCACAGAGCAGGGGTTGGCCTTTTTCGGGCACCGTGGTCCCCTTTTTGAAGCGGTTTTTTGGCCGGATGCCCTTCCTGCCTCCAACCCTGTTAGTCACCTCTTGCGACACACAGGGAATTACCAGTGAACTGGTACTCAATTTGCCGACCTCAGAAGGATGACAGGATGAGTCAACCGCCCTGGTGTTAATTCAGCGATTGACCAGGATTCAAACCCAGGATCCGAGAATCCCGAGCCAGCACCCTAACCGCTAAGCCAACACCAGGCTACTTTTTAGAAGTTGTTAGAAATAATTAGATTTCAAGCAGGTGATTCTCCTTTACTTTGAAATTGAACTTACCTGTGGTGAGTTGCAGTTGCCTGCAATATAAAAGTCACTCATTCAACCAGTTTGAAAAGAGAAAAGGAGTCATTCTGCGGTGTTGTGTCACTGTGTGTTCCGCAATGAGCATGAAGAAAAGAAAGAAAACCAGAGAATTGTCTGAGGAGGTCAGACACAAGATTGTAGCCAAGCATGGACAATCTCAAGGCTACAAGTCCATCTCCAGAGACCTTGATGTGCCTGTGTCCACCCTACGCAATGTTATCAGGACGTTTAAGGCCCATGGCACTGCAGCCAACCTCCCAGGATGTGGCCGCAAGAGAAAACTTGATTGAAGATTGCAGCGAAGGATTGTTCGAATGGTGGAGAAAGCACCTCGATCAACTGCCAAACAGATTCAAGCTGACAGAGCTTCAGACACAAGGTACAACAGTTTCAATTTGCACCATCCATTGCCAACTCAATGAAAAGGGGTTCTATGGTAGGAGACCCAGGAGGATCCCACTGCTGAGAGAGAGACATAAGAAAGCCTGACCTGAGTTTTTCAAGACACACCTGACAAAGCCAAAATCCTTCTGGGAGAATGTCCCTGTGGACAGATGAGATCAAATTAGAGCTTTTTGGTAAAGCACATCATCTCTATGTTTACAGAAAACAAAAGGAAGCTTTCGAAGAAAAGAACACCTTCCCTCCAGTCAAACATGGAGGAGGTGCAGTGATGTTTTGGGGTTGCTGTGCAGCCTCTGGGAATGGGTGCCTTGAATGTGTGCATGGCATCATGAAATCAGGAGAGATTACCAAAGCATTTTGGAGCACAATGTTCAACCAAGTGTCAGAAAGCTGGGTCTCCATCGAAGGTCATGGGTCTTGCAGCAAGACAATGCCTCAAACCCACTTCAACAAGCACCCAGGAATGGTTCAAGACAAAACGCTGGACTGTTCTGAAGTGGCTAGCAATGAGTCCAGATATAAATCCCATTGAACACTTGTGGGGATATCTGAAAACAGCAGTTGGGAGAAGGCATCCTTCTAATCTGGGAGAACTGGAGCAGTTTGCAGAAGAAGAGTGGGCCAAACTGCCAGTAGAGAGGTGGAGGAAGCTCATTCATGGCTAAAGGAAGCGCTTGACTGCAGTTCTTTTGTCCAAAGGCTGTGCTACCAAATATTAAGTCTAGGTTGTCAATAATTGTCAATCACGTTTCTTTTTATTTTCTGATTTAAAAGGATATATTAAGTTCTGAATCAAAAACAAAGGTTCTGTAATATTAACAGTGAAATAAAGAATTGTGGAGACCAAATAATTTTGTCAATTTCAATTTTTTTTAGAGAAAATTGTGAGTTCTTTTAAGAGTGGAAAGAGGCTGGAATAAGGAAAGGATGTGCTCTATTTGGCCAGCTATATTCCTTGTGTATTGAGCCTTTTCTCTGTCTGATGAGGCGAAGGTTAACTGGCATCATGGTATTGGGCTGTAATAGTCCCTTCTTTCTTTCTCCTTATGCTGATGATGTTCTCGTGTTTGCAGGAAGTGCAAGAGATATGCAAACGGTTTATGGCTGTCAGCAAATCTACTCGGCAGCATCATCTGCTCAAATAAATTGGCAGAAGACCTCTGGACTACTGGTTGGATCAACGCAGATTGGCGAACTCCCTATGCTGTTTCAGCAATTAACATGGAGTCACATGGAGATTTGTCAATCTCTCGTAATGGCTCATCAATTCGCAATTGGAGCACTCTAGATGGAAAAATACAGGTGAAGCTGAGAGATTGGAATGGATTATTAAAGGGCCTATCTCATTGGCGGAGACGTCGCCGCGACTGCCGCGACTGATCAGTCGCGGCAACTCGGGCAACTCGGGCGACTTGGGAGACCAAAAAATGGCTTGCGCTCTCACCAAGGCGACGCCAGGGCGACGTCTACGCCAGGGCGATGATATTCATCACTACTCCTTTTGCTACATTTTTTACATATTTTTGCATGTATTTATTTTAATGCAATTAAATATAAATTCAATGCAATTTAAATATACACTCACATGTAGGTAGGGGCTTCTTGATCTCCTCGAAGATGTTCTGCATATCAACAAGGAAGGTTTCAACCGCTGCTTTTTTGTATTGGTTATCTTTGTATCTTGCATACGATTTATCGTAAAATTCCGGATGATCCTCCCAGAAGTCAGCCATTGCCTCTTGATGCCCCTCTTTCCAATCATATTGCTTTCTAGTTGGATCGCCGCTGGAACCATGTTCCTCATCTTCTCTAGCATCAACTGCTGCCTCAGCATCCACAAACTGCGCTGAAGCTGCTACAACTGCTTCATCCTCCTTCTTCTTGCCCTTCCGCCCCCACTGCCCTTGGGTGGCATGTTGGAAGGACAGTACTACTCTGGAGTTGTAGCTGTCCCCTGGCAAGACAAGATGGTGGGGCCTCTTCCAAGGCAGTACAAGGAGCAGCAGCAGTAGCAGGAACAAGTACCAAATGATGAAGACCTTGACCGGATCCTGTACCTGACTTGGACCAGGAGTGAAGGCGTCTCGATGATGCCAGCACGCGCTCAGTCACGTGGTCTCTAAAGTGGGTCAAGCAACGTCGAGCAGCGTCGTGGAGACGTCGCCGCAACGTCTCCTCAGTCTCCTTGGTCTCCAGCAGGTCGCGGAGATGTCGCAGAGACGTCTCCCCAGTCACGGACAAAATTAGTCTCCGCAACATCGCCGAAAAATCGAACATGTTTGAATTTCCCGCGACTTCCCGGAGACCCGGCTAGTCTCCAGGAGACGTCGCGGAGACGTCTCCACAACCAGCGGAGACTCGAGTCGCCACCAGGTCGCCACCTAGTCTCCAGGCCAATGAGATAGGCCCTTTAGGATCCTATCTTTACATGAGAGAACTATTTTACTGAAACAATTTGTCCTTCCCAAACTGTTGTTCAAGCTTTTTTTTGTTTCCTCTTGGTTTCTGGCTAAGATGCAAAGGAAGTTGGTGGACTGCTTTTGGAATGGGAAGCATTGGGTATCTCTGGGAATCCTGAGCGTGCCTCTTGTTGAAGGTGGACAAGGCTTTCCCACCTTCGAGGCCACATTTACACCTTCAGGCTGCAGGCAATTAAACGATACGTTTATGCGAACCCAACACCACAATGGTGCACGCTGGCGTCGTAGTACTTTTTCAGTAAAGTGCTCAGCCTAGGGTATAAAAGGCAAATTTTCAGTGTCAACTCCAAGAACATTTCCAGTGACCCATTGCCTTGTTTTTATCAGGAAATGCTGAAGGCCTGGTATACAATTGAAATGAACAGAACAAATGGTCCTCACCCAGGGAAAGACCTGCTGGAAGATCCGCTTTTCTTGAATCCTCTACTACAAGCCCCACTGCTAGCTTCCATCAGTGTAAGGAGAAAACTCTTGTTGAAAAATATATCTACAGTGGGCGATCTCCTAAAGGATGGGAAGAATGGCATTCTCTCACCTGAGGAACTTGCAGCAAAGGCAGACCTGCAGACAATAAGAGTTCCTCTTAGGATACTCCAAGAGTTTAAAAATGAATTGCCTCCTGATTGCCTGGAGAACCGTTACGGAAGTGAGGAAGCTATGCAGGTTTGTCCCCCTACTTCCACGGCTTATACAATGAAACCGCTTGAATGCGATCTTTTCCTTGCGCCACCTAAGCATTATATGAGCAAGGTCCCTGGCATGACTGGGGTGCCCTTCTGTGACACACCAAGGAAGGAAATATATGCACGAGTAATCCACTCACTCCACTTTGGTACGTTAGCAAATCGCATGGACAATCCATGGCGTGAGGTTCTTCTGCCTCTCTTGCCTGTCCATCCAAGTTGGGAATCTCTTTATCTCTACCCAACACCAAGGCACGACTACTACAAGGGTGGCGGGGTACCCAGGTTGGAGGCTACTTCATGGGGCACTAAGTTCTGGAGTTCTACTGCAACACTTCACAAACGCTCCTCATGGAGGTTGCTTCTGCGGGCAAGCAGAAACCATCTTTCATATATACCTCCAGTGCCCGCATCCTCAACCAGTGTTTTGGTTGGCAAAAAACCTGCTCTTTCGTTTTTGACTTCATTTCTCCCCAACACTTTTTTATTTTTGGTCATCTAGTCCATGGGCCAGGATCCCAAATTTCCAGTATCGGTACCACCCGGGGTGACTAATTCTCTTTGGTGTTTTAAACTTGCTATATGTCTCTAGTTTGCATTTTGATATGATAGCCCTTGCAGACTCACAGCTTTTAGAGTTTATCACTTCTTGTAATGGACATGCCCCATGGATGAAAGGCACGAACACACACTTTACCACTATCCTTTATTCTCACACCACAATCTTTCTGTTAAGAATCAGTTCAGTCACAGACGAGCATAAAATACCACATAGGGATCCTTTCTTACCAGTATCGCGAATGTAGGCAGTCATTCTCGTACATAAAGGCAGATTTTGTAGATGAAGTGGGTTGTTTTCAAAAAAATTCGAACTTAACTTAACAAAATATTTATGCAAGTTGAACAAACTATTTATGTTTTTGTCAAGTCACACCCTGTGACAAATCAGACTCTAGGTTTCCTGTTTTAAGCAAGGTCTTTGATTCAGTAGAATCAACATGCATCCATGACACTTTTTCTTTGGCTCTTAACATTATTAAATTAAGTACAGTTTCACGTTTCGGGTGACATGCCACGGGTGACAGCAAAGACCAAATCACTGCCAGAAGAAGTGGCAAGACGTTGGACTCTCTTGGAGAGATTTGCACAGTCACACTCTCCAGTCAGCAGGGTACACAGGAATTCCTTGACCAATTCGGGAATGACACTCTGCTCTGTATTGGGTGGCCATGCTTGACTGACGTCTTGCTTCTTGATCTGATTCCTCAGCTGCATTGCTGCTTTGGTTAAGACATCTCCAGAGCTGGCAGTCCTTGCTTCTTGCAGATCCTTCTTCATGTTGTGGGCTTGTTTGGCAAGATCATCCATGGAAAGGCTGTCTGGATAGAGGAGAATCTTTCCTTTCTCATCAGAGACAAAGTGGAGTGATCCTCCCAGCTCACTTTCCAGCTTACGACGAACATGTTTCTTCGTTGAGGGTTTCATTTGGGTGATGCCATGTGCGTTCATGGATCTCTCTAGCCTACCTGTGAGGTCTGTCATAGGCAGTATTTCAGGATTGGGAAAGAATTCATTCCTGATATACAAGAAGAGTTCCTCGTAGGCTTGTCTCACTGCTTCCTCATACTCTGCATCCTCTCTTTGTTCATTCTCCTCACCTGCACCAGAGCTGGCAGAAGACTCGTCTTTTGTGTACAGTTTGTAGCAGGACTTGTGGTAATGTCCCTCTGCAGCAACAAGGTCTCTGCTCAGTAAGGCAAGGATTCTTGGATCCTGTTTTTTGGTTGCTGCGTTGCGAACCCTGGCATCTGCACGTAACTCAACACACTGGATGAGGGGTTCCCTTGTATTGTGTCCTTTTAGGTATCTGCTCGACTTGTTGCAGAAAATGCAGATTTTATCATACACTCTTGATGTACCTGGCGCATCCCTAGCTGATCTTCTTGAACTGACCTCTCCAGGTTCATCTTTGGGGTCTTTGGAAAGGAGAGAGTCAAGAGACTTCTTCATTGTGAAAATGCTCTGGCATTTGCGATGATACTGCAATTGTGGTATTTGTCCTTCTTCAATGCCTTTGGCTATATCCAGAAGTGGAGCATGCTGTCTGACCTCTGCAGCCCTGAGCAAAGTGTTCCATGAGTCCAGATCTTGTGGTGACACCAGGGAGTCGGAGTCTTCATTAGAGCAATGAATGATAGTCAGTGCGTGCTCGCTTTCCTTGGCACCTTCATCTCTACTTGGTGGATCCATCATGTACACCTCAGGACGTCGGCACACTACAGTAGACACCTGCAATGTACAAGCAGCAATCCGTGTTCCAGCAATCCAATGCATTCTTTGTTCTGACAGTACCATTGCAAGCAAAACAAAATCTTATCTAAGATCTGCCACATCTTGACCTCACTGGTAAGTTAATCCTAGAAAAGGAAAGGATATTACCATAGTTAACTGATCTTAACTAATCAAACTTAATTAACCTTAATTAGAACTGCGCAAGATAACTTGCATAGCCAGATATCTCACCAGTTCCATCAAAGGAGCTGAAAAAAAAGCTTACATCTATCCGCAATGAACTCTTCCTAGAAAAAGAGCTGAACGTGAGTACACAATTATCCAATAAGAAAGTACAGACAAATAGGAAATGCATTTATTTTGCTCTGATGTTTAATAATTACAATATAGTAGCATTTCTCACATGGTTTTATTTCTGTATTGACTGAAATTAGATGTGATCTTTGCATACCGCAAGATTTAAATGAATTACGCAATGCCGCTATTGGGTGAATTTGAAGTTTTTACAAAAAACTGACAAAGCTGCCAGTGTGGAAAGGGTATCGCATCTTAATGTACTTATATTGACCCAATAAACATTTTAGTACCACTTAGGTTTGGTCACCCCAGGTGGTACCGATATCTGGCCTGGCCCATGGACTAATCCGGTGAAGAAAGAGAGTCGATCACGGGATCTCTTGGTTAACTTTATTTTGGCATCTGCAAACCTTGCAATATATAAAATAAAACTAGAAAGTGGAAGATTGAAAGCAAAAGCAATGCAAGATTGGAGGTCACGTCTCTTCAAAGCTGTCCATGCGCGCACGCTTTCGAAGTTAAGTAATGTTTCACAAGTGTGTTTTTGTCGAAACTGTATCTTTCCTTCGGTGTATGTACCTTGTGTATGTGTATGTACCATGTGTGTGTATGTGTATGTATGTGTATGTGTATGTGTATGTGTATGTATGTGTATGTACTTGTGTAAGGTGTATGTACCTTATTGGTGTGTCTTTGCTCTCAAATGTTGTGTTTGTGTGCTTCCCCTTCTCTCCCCATCTTGTCTTCCGCTCCCTCTTTTTATATATTTTGTTTGTCTGGTTGATTTGTTTGTGAAGTCAATGTTCGCTCTTTCACGAGCCTCGATTCAGTATACAAAAAAAAAAAAAAATGTCGTGCAGTGTCGTTTTGCATGCCTGGAAACTTTGTTACGTTCACGAATCACTTCGGAGTTTAAAAGATGGCTCAATATTTCCAAACTATCAGTAGTTTTAAAGAAATCTGGACAGTAATTCATGCACTTTGTAGTATTTCCCCACAATTATTTATTTACATGTGTCATTTTGTTTTTTGGTGTTATTCCACCTCTCCATGTGTCTTGGTAGTGCTTTCTCTTTAAAATGCTCTACCTTGTCTACTGCATTTCAAACCATGGACTTGCAGGAATGAGGAAGTCGAGCGACTTTAAACAGGAAACTTATGTTTGCCTGAGTTTTCCTGATCCCTGAGCGCAAACCTCTAAAGCCTTTCCAACAAAAGCACGACTACTACTCCTGATACTACTACTTGTACAGCCCTAATTGGTGAGGCATCATTGTGTGTGTGCTGTCCCTCGGATGGACGTTAAACTGGCCGTCTCGTCTGCCAACATTATTTGGTGGATGTTAAAGAATCCATGGTGTCCTTTGCGAAGGGTACAAGAGCTAACACCAGCAACCCAAAGTACGAGTTCCTACTCTAACCTAAAGGGGGCGATCTAACCTACAGGGGGCACACAGTCGTGTGGTGCATGCGAAAAAGAAGAAGAAGCCTCGATTTTTTTTTTTTAACCATCCGCCAACAGCCTCTGCTTTCAAGAGGAGCCCCCGGCTTTAAATCCCTCTAATGGACAATGCCTCACCATATCCGTGAAACACCAGGATGACAATTTTAGTTTGGGTTTGATCCATTGGCCTGCACCAGAATTATTTGTTTTCTCTTTTGTGAACCTTCCCTTCATGGATTTAAGATTATAAGTGATTATTATGAAAGATGGGGCCAGCTGGCGATCTAATTGGTCAAGGTAAGATGTTGATAATCTGGAAAATCCTTTTAGAAACCTGCCACCTGGCTATCAGCTTGCAAGGTTCACTTGGTAACCTCAGCAAGCAGGTACTTCAAGTCACCTTGAACGATAGCTAGTGTAGCAGAGGCACCATTCTTGCTTCCTTATTATATGAGGCATTGCACAGGTAACTATAGTGTGAATGAGCGGAGTTCTCTTCGCTCCGGCAGGTGTGCTTTGCATCTATAGGCCACGAGTGGCCCGTTGTTTTTATGCCTTCAATTAATTACAGCCCTGTTATCAAAGTCAGTGGCTTGCATTTGTTATTTGTTAACCAGTAACAAATAGGCAATTAAACCCACCGTCCCTGAAGTGAGGATGAGCTGGAAATGGTCTGCCAGTGTCTGCTCGGAATATTTTATTCTCCAGTCCGTGTGTTTTTTTTTACCTTCGTCTCCTTCACGTTTTCCTTTTCTCTTTCCTTTTCTCCTCTTTCAAGACAATAGATGTTGTAGCAAGCTTTGTAAAAAAATAACACCAGGTTGGCGTAGGAACACATGGGAAACAACCGATGTGTTTGCGTTGCAATTTCAATTAGCACTTTTACAGAAAAGGGCCTTTGTTTGACCTCTGATGCAGTTAACCCTTACCTTGCTACCCTCGACACCTGCCTCTACCACCCAGCGGAAACGTGCGCATTGTCTGTCTGCTTGGTTTTGTATTCCACCGTCAGTGTTTGTTGTTTTCCTTGTGTCTTTTTGTTCCATCATGCCTTTCCTTGCCGTTAAAAAAGCGACAAATGTGATGAAATAAAAATGATACGTTGCGGTGTTGTACGTGTACGTGAGCACCACGATAGCTACATCAAGTTCCCAAAGGAATATAACGACAATGATGCTTCGTTAATATTGCAAAGGGCATGGAATTTTGTGGACACACACACACACACACACACACACACACACACACACACACACACACACACACACACACACACACACACACACACACACACACACACACACACAGTGTAATTTCATGAATGAGCTCAAGGCAGGTGATGCAAACTACAGGATGATTGATGGACCTGAGCTAAGGAGACAATTAAAATGATTCATTTCTCTGGGTTCAGGTAACCAGGGTAAGTGAAATTGAAGGAAAACCCTGAAATGATGGAGTGAAGGAGGATACATTCATGTGCGATGAATGGTAAAATGTAGGAGAGGTTTGGGTTGGGAAGGGGGAAGGAGGTGGGTCGGGAAGTGGGGGAGATAGGTGGAATGGGAGGAGGGGAGAGATGGAGGATGGGAGCTCAAGTGGGTTGGGAGGGAAGGGAGAGTGGTGGGGAAGGTTGGTAGGAGGAGGAGGGGTGGCTGGGGAGATAGGTCGAGGAGGGGAGGAGAAGGGGAGGGAGAGACATAAGGAGAGGAGGAGAGAGGGGGAGGAAGGAGAGTAGAGGGGGAGAGAAAGAAAGAGAGACAGAGAGATAGATGGAGGAGGGGAGGATAATAGGAGGGGAGAGACACAAGGATATGGGGGAAAAAGGGGGGAGAGGGGAGTAGAGAAAGAGAGAGAGCAATAGCGAGAGAGGGGAGTAGAGGGCGGGGAGGTTGGAAGAAAGAGAGATACTTTGTAACAATCATCAATTGAGCATTGGATCAATAATATTGGTTGCGGTAAAACAGATAATGTGTCGTGCTATTTGAGCATATTTTTGGTGGTTGATTGCATCATTTACCGTTTCTCATGGTCTTGTTCACCCCCGCAGTCTCTCGGTGAGAAACACCAAAAAGGAGGAGCTCGATTGGAATGAGAGAGTGAGAAAGAAAATGTGCTGAAGGTCAGTTTGAGGGCATGGTTGTGAGAGGACAAACAAGAAAATAGAAACACAAAAAGAAACCAAGAAGTTCCCAGAGTGGGAGGTTGAGGCTCGATCCAGCTGCATGCTTCGGAAGCTCGAATTTGGGAAGCTCGTTTTCCTTCCTTACCTGTTGAGAAATGTCCTTAGCTAGTCGAGGACATTTACCGACTTACCATCGATCGGGTATCATTGTGTTTTATTACGATAATAGCAATTTTACATCACTATCATGATAATAATGATAATAACCGTTGTGGACATTTAGTGAATCGTTTTCTTTTTGAAATTCCAGGTTCTATTGATACGTAAGCGACACCACAATCACAGGCCCTCTCAGTCAGATATGAGCAGACTTCATTCCATCCTCAGGAGGAAGCAACAACCATCGTTAGAAACCGACAAATGTAAGAGTGCTGAGTTCACTGAAGATTGATATTCTGAGCACGCTGCGTGTAGAACTTTAGAGGTTGAACTCACTTTATGCCTCCCAAGCACGAAATGTTCAAAGACTTTGGTTGATGAAAGGGCAGGTAACTTTATACAAGGGCACAAGGTGGAGCAAAGTGATCTGCATGACTGAAACTTTTCTTCCTTTCTTTTTTTACACTCATCTCTGGCTTACAGAAAAGCTGAAACAAATCCCGTGCAGGACATGGACGTTCGGACACTTTTGTATGAAATACATGACGTATCAACAAGGGATAAATTCCTGGCCAGTTCTATCCCACCTGCTCCCAAGGTGCACAAGAAGGTCTGTGGCCACTGCAGTTGTGATCTTACCTGCTTCCAAATCCACTAGATTATCCCAGGTATTGCTTGTATTCAAGTAAGCATGTGGATCGTTTGCTTGATTAAGGCCTACCATTCTACGACTGACAATTACAGAGGTACAGGAAGACAGATGCTGCCGAATTGCCACAACCGTTCCATTTGGTGGTGGCCTTGAGACGATGACCTTACCACTAGGTGCCTGCTTTTTCACATGACTGTTCAAGGTCTCGTTGCTTGCAGCTGGCCCCGGATCACCACTCGGTACCTTCGAGGCACGTACGTCATCCAATGATGAAATAATCCTGCAATAAACGAGAATTGGGAACATGATGTGTTCATTCACAATCGTGCCGACAACTGGTGTGCAAATTCAGGTATTTGCAGGTGAGCTTGTACTCCCTTGAGAGTCCCGGAATAGTGGCACCGTGCGTTTTCCTAGCATCGTCTAGAGAGAGAGAGAGAGAGGGAGGGCTGCCCAGTCACCCCCACTCCCAATGCTGTTTCCCCGATAAACTGGGTCATAAATAGGCCTACACCGCTAAAAATGGCTCCCTACCTTCCTCCTGTTCTCCTGCCTCTCATCCTGCCTTTCCTTTCCTTCTCTTGCCTCGCTCTTTCCTTTTCGCACCTGCTTCACCACAAATCCCAAAAGCCACTGCAATTGGTGCTCGTTTCTGTATTACCATGGGCCCCATGGCCCTTTTATTCTCTAATCCCAGAGGCACATCTTGCGGATCTGCAGTATTGTGTAAACGACGCTTTTACAGTCGTCTTTACACCCGGATCATCAGCTGGTGCTTTGATCTGCAACAATGGAGTTGATATGCTGCTGAATCGCGTTCGATGCGAGAAGAAGAAATGAACAAGTGAAGGAAATTGTACCGACATCAACTTCCAGGGATCCAGTTGAGTAAAGATAACTTCGCGCCTCCAACCCCTTGGCCAAAACGAGGTTGGGAGAACACAGTTATCCGAAGCTTCACCGGCAGACCTCGAATGAGATTACCCTCACACTGTCATATTTATCATCAAGCATTTCCCATGTCCACAGCAAATGGATGTCTCTTTCAGCAGAGAATAGTTTCCCTGGGGTTTTGGCTATTGGCTGACCTCATGAACTCATTTCCTCTTTCCCATCCCCTTATCCCACCCGCCTGCGGCCCTCCATTCTCCCATAACAGCATTCATTACACAGATGGACAAACTAGGCCCTTGTAAACCACACATTAATAATAATTTCATAATTGACCAGTTTTACATTCCAGAGGCATTATTGTTGTGCGAGTGCACCCTTTCATCTGGTGTGGCGCTGGGGCATGCAGCTGTTGTACTGGACACGGAGCAGTTCTGGAAACATGGATGCCGTCTGACTAGACGATCGCGATCGACCACCTTTGTCCCCCCTGGTGCTGTGTTCAGACAGCGAACAGGCCTTGTATCCCAGCCCCATGGGATCGCTACATCATCGTCTAATCCTAAAACCCTCCTTTAGGCCTAGCCCTCCCTGACTCCGTCAGGCCTAGCAAAGGTCCTTCCACCGTTGTTTTCCTTGATCTGTGTGCTGATGTGTAATACACACGCAAAGTTAACAACACAACGTTTTATTTATGACGCCTTCCAGTGATTGTTCGACCGAGCGATTGTTCAGTTTAATTTCCTGTGCACTATGACCCCTTTAAAAGGAACCTGATCCTTGCTTGGCTTTGCCGCAGTTCATTCTTCACAAGTCACAAGTCCTTGAACCACATTTATTCACTCCCACTCTTTGTTTGAGATTGTGAACATAATGTGTCCAAAGCATCTCTCATGTTATAAAACAAACAAATTCCTCTGAAAAATGATGTCATGGGATATTTTTCAACCATTTTAATCTACTTTGTGATGGTGAACACATTCTAAAGTGAGACAGGATAGATCTTACATCTTTAACCAGTGAAGGCCTTCAGGATTTTGGGGGGAAGAGGAGGGGGAGTGATTATGGCACTGGTGGTCAAAAGCAAGATTCTTGGTAAACGAATCTGGTGCCATTCGGGTTTTGAAGAGTTCTAAAAGGGACTTGGGCAATAAGCTTCTGAGCTTTCAGAAAGTTTTTCAGGCTGACAATCCATGTTACAATGTTTGTAATACACTTGAATTCTTCTTGCTGACAACGGGATGGAGAAGGAAAGGGGGCACCGCTGATATCATGCATAGCTATTTGTTATCCAATGGCTCTATCAATTTCAATAGCTTTCCAAATCAGAAGAGATACACCATTTATGTGGGTGTCCATTGTTCTTGAAAAAGAAGAGAAACAAGTACAGACACACTTAAAGTACACCGCCCCCATGCCAAATAAATAAATAACATATCCAACAGCGCTCGGCATTGCCGGGACGTCTGGCGATGCCGCCGTCCAGCACATGCAGACAGTACTGGGAGGGAGAGGTGCATGATAATTGATTGATTAATTGCATAATTAAAATAAATAAATAATCGCAAAATAATTAATTTCTTAATCAATTGGCTGAAAGCATGCCGAAAGCACCAGTGTTTCATCCAAAGCTGTAACTTTTTGAAAATTAATCAAATAATTCCCAAAATTAATCAAATCATGAATTAATCAAAAAAGTAAATAATGAATTGATTATTTAATCAATAAATAATCGATTAATTGATTAATCAATAAATCAAAAATACTCTTGATCGCTAAATCACTTTGTCACTGTCATGTTCAAATATCAGCTTCCTTGCTCAAAAGGTGCCTGAGATATTGCCCAGATGAGAAAGAAAATAAATGAGATTTATAATAAAAATAAATCAATAATAATCATAAAATAATTAATATATTAAGCAATTGGTTAATTTTGGCAAATACAAATACAAACAAGAAAAAGAGCAATCAGACATTGCAAACCCACGCCAGCATGTATTTTCAGTGGTTTTTAAGGCTTTTGTGTTAAAACAAATATGGCGGCCGAACCACGTGACCGATTACATCATTATTTTTTTTCTCAAATTTATGCCTACACTAGGGCATGCCCGTACTATATATATATCTAAAATTATATCCCCCCCCCCTCTATTTACATGAAATGGTTTGGTCCATTCGCAAAGCCAAAGCGAACGGCTTGCGAGTACGGTGACAATCCCCCCCCTCTATTTACATGAAATGGTTTGGTCCAAAGCGAACGGCTTGTGGAGTTTGGTAAAGAAATCGCCATAGCTCGGTAACTACTTCTCCGATTAATATGAAACCTTGAAAAGGCACATCCTCGGGTCCCCAGCAATATACCTGGCAAGTTTCAAGTATATCGGACCCGTGGTTGTCGAGAAACAGCGGTCACAGACAAACGACAAACACACAGACAAACACACAGACATACAGAGATTACTGGAATTATAGATAGATGACGCTCAAGAAATTTCATCTTGATCGGATGAAGTTTTGTACTTGTCGAATTATGACGTCATAATGGAGGCACCTTTGACATCATCATTAACATATTTTATTCCCCATGGAGAGTTCTTTACAATAAGCCATTTCTCAATTTTTTTCTATTCAGCGCTTTCCGAGATATAGAAGTGCAAAGACTTTCAATTTTTTCCAAGATGGCGGCCGAACCACGTGACCTATGACGTCATAATTATCATTAAAAAATTATACAGGTGGAGTTGCACCTATGGTGAAAATTTCCTGTCAATCGGACCAACGCTTGCAGAGACAATCATATTTATTCTGTGCGAACAAACAGACAAACAAACGGACTCAAATGCAATACCCTCTCCTCTGGCGATGGTTATAATATTGGCAAATACCTAAACCACCATTGTTTCATCTGAATCTGTAACCTTTTGAAAATTAACTCAGCCAGCGATTAATTAAATAAATAATCGATTAAGTGATTTATTAATAAATCAAAAATACACTTTACAGCCAAATCACTTGGTCATTGTCGTGTCCAAATATCAGATTCCTAGCTCGAGGTGCCTGAGATATTGTCCAAATGAAAAATAAACTAAATAAGTGATTAATAAATTGCTAAAAATAAATAAATTAATTGATTAATCAAAAAATCAAAAATACTGTTGCCAAAGCACGTGCTTGCTATTGTGCCCAAATTTCAGCTTCCTAGCTCAAAGGATGGCTGAGATATCGCTCGGACAAAGAAACAAACAAACAAGAAAACAAACAAAAACGGAGGGAAAACTGAGTACTCCCTTTCATTGCCAGGCCCCCTTTGGTGCCCGGCAATGACGTCATGCAGTGCCTGCAGATGGAATAGGAAGGGAGCGGTGCACAAAATGAGACGGGACAAACAGAGACAGAGACACAAGCCATAGATACGTAATTTATAAGTGAAATGACAAGCAGATTGCCGAATGGTCCATTTTTATCCCGTGCATGAAGCAAGAAGTGGGGTTAAGCAATATTGGTTAACTCTGTCTGTCTGTCTGTCTCCAGTCATCAGTCTATGATCAAGGAACTACTTAATTTCATTTGAATTTTCTATTTTGAACACTGTAAAACATGAATCGAAACATGAACCTGTAGTTTAGCAGTATTTTTGCTCTGAATTTGTTAAGCAGTACGGAATCTCATCGCGAGCGTGCGTGCGCACAGAGGAGTAAGGTCATTGTTTTAGTCTAATCGCCAATCCTGGTGTTGGTTTAACGGTTGCGGTGGCTGGCTGGAGATCTTAGGGTCCTGAGTTTGAGGCCCTATCATGTCGTTGAATTAACACCCGGTAGGTTGACTCAGCTTGTCATCCTTTTGAGGTGGGCAAAATAAGTACCAGTTGAGTGGTTATAGAAAGGCATTGCATCAGTGGCAACAGCACCACCCAGAAAATGACGTAACGAAGAGCCGCAGGCTACTCACAAACCACTACCAGTCTGGTTACCTGCCTGGCAGTGAAACACAATTGAAAATCATTCCAAACAGGAAACCTACTGTTTTTAAGGACATCATAAAGGACACAAACAACAGGCATGAAGAACTAATGCAATGGGTTAAATAAGGTGGTGTAAAAGACGGTGCATCAACGGCGGTAAACTTCTGAATTTTTTTTCAGCTCATAAAACTGTTATGTTTATTTCAATTGAATTATGTATTGAACACTGTAGAATACAAATCGCATTATTGGCACTTCCAAAAACTTCCCGTTTCGCAGTATTTGGGTAAAATATTACATCATTTTTACATCATCTCGATTAATCAAATTTGCTGCTCCGAGCGTTGGGGAATATCGAGATTCCGACAAAATTGCGGCTTGTAAGAAATATACATCACGCTCAGAAACGCAAAGCAAGAGTTTTGAAGACCTTTCCGATGGCCTTTTCCTCAAGACTGTGCGGGGTACGGTGTTCTCTGAACTCTTTAATTTCTAATCGTTTTCATCACACGATGGGAAATTTTTCACGATCTCGAGACTATATTTAGACCCATACCTTAAACCTGCTTGGGCGTTGAATACTGCTTGATAGGTATTTCAAAAGTGTCAAAATAGTTCTGATTGAAGTGCATGGGCCATAGGGTGGTCTTAATCGTAAAAGAAGGGTCGGCTGGGCGACACCGACATGACTTTCCTTGTTGCCGTGTCACCTGCTCAGCATGCGTTCAGGGTAACACATCGTTTTGAATCTGTTTGGACCACACCCACTGCCTCCCAACCGCCATTTCTTTCCAGATGTTTGTGACCGCGTTGCTCCCATAACTTTATATGTCTTACGGCATCCATGCCACATCACATGATCGACCTGATTTGCATCCTTTATAATGTGCTCAACTCCGAGGAGGAATCGGCCGAATTAAACGTGGTTCCGGGCAAAGCAAAATTGTGTTGCTGAAAAATTGGGCATGAGGCAGGCTGGACACTCTCGGAGAAGGTAAACATAGATCTGCAGAAAGTTGACAACCATCCAACTTGAAGCATCACGTGCATTTAATGAAATACCTTTTCATTTCAATCCAGGCCAAGACCCCTTTTAACCCTGATGATTCCCACAATTCCCAGACGTCTCCTTCCGCCCTGCCCACCTGGCACCCCCGTGGCTGTGTAAATGGTTCCAAGTACCACCTTACCTCCACAACCCTAACCCTAACAACTTCCTGTCTCCTCTGCTGTTTCTATTTGTTTAATGGACTGCAGACACTGCTCTCCAGAGAGTACTCGTTTATTAATGTCCCTGTGTGAAAAGTGACACCATTCCATATGATAATTACACTTCACTAAAGGACTACGAGATGACAAAAAGGTACCTTCCAGGTTTCCACCAAGGAAAAGTGGATACCGGGTCTTTCGTTGGAGCGTTGTTCGTTTCACAGGCAAAGTTATTGTTTGGATATCCTGGACAGCAAGAAGCTTTATCCCAGTATTGTGAATTCCATGTTATTAGGTTTATAGGGTAAGGCCACAGTCATATGCGATGGGCCTAGGTTTAACGCTCGGCCTCGAGTTTTGTATTTGGGGTTTTCTGGGCAGTTTGCCACACTTCGCATGGGTAGGCTGTGATTGGAAACAGATGTGGACAGAGGAAGAGAAGAGATGTGGAATTTAATTAAGGGCCCCCCGTGGCTTCGTCCAACACGTAGCCTGCTGGTCATTGTAATAGCGAGTGGGCCTTTAAAGTGGAAAAAGTTGTTGGGAGATGTGGAGGAAATTGTACGGAGGTGAAATGACTTCCAGGATGCTGAAGGTGGGGTAGAAGAGGATGCGGAGCAACACGCTGCCTTAATATTGAGGTCGATGCATATTATAAATCACTCGGCCGTGGTCCGAACAAAATGTCCGTCCATTTTGGAGTCGCTGCCATCTTTTGGTGGCCTTCAGGAGCTAAATTGAAAGAGAACACCCTAGTAAAAAGGTATCCATTCTCTAAGGAAGATATCACTCGGCTCCGTTTCGGGGTCACCATTCAGAAAGGAGAAAGTCCAAATGGATTCCCACAAGGAAGGTCCAGCTATCCCAGGCGGTAACCCAGCAGGTCAATGCACTATTCTTGGAATGTTATAATCTCTTCCAGTGAACCCCGGTCGGAGAGACAGGGTCCATATTCTCCGAGCGCATGCCGCAGCTCCCACGAAATGAGGGATTTCCTTTTTATTACAAGAGGGTCACAAATATTCCGCTGCCTATTTCTCTCTATACTACTGTGGTTTCTCCTTGGCCGGACAAAGAAACACCATTGCGGTCTTGTTGGCTCTGAAGATCTTGCGCGTCTGTGACCTACCGGGGAGGGAATGATGTGCGAGTTGTCTGATAAACCAGGGACTTGTCACAACTGTTGTGTAAGAGGCAAACTGTTAGAGCGTGCTCCTGCCAAGACCCGGATTCAAACCGAGTGGGCTGTCTGGGTTCCTTCTGCTGACTGCTGCTTACATACTCGTTCTGAATTCACATTCTGCTGTTAGCCATCAAATGATGTTTCCTTCAACAAAGAGAGGAAGTTGTCTAAGCTCTAGTAATAAAAGTACAATTCCAACATATCTTCATGTTATGCATGGAGGAGTTGTAACTTTTGTCAATCGAATGAGTATTTTCCCAGTGATCTTCTGCTATATAAGAGAGATGTCTGTCTGTCTGTCTGTCTTTCTGTCTGTCTTTCTGTCTGTCTTTCTGTGTCGCTATTTTTCTCAGAGATGGCTGAACGGATCTTCGTCAAACTTTCAGAGGTTCATCAGTGATTGCCAGGGAGTGTTTTAGGACAAAAAAGAAGTTTAAATTTTTTTAAAGATAGTTTTTTTGGAGTTAAAAAAAAAACAAAAACAAAACAATCGCTCAATAGTGCCTAAGCTTTTACAATGAATGACAGTTATATACAAGTACACATTCGCATAAATAAATACAAAACAATCACCAGACATTTGCACACAAATAAATCAAACAATTCCGGAAGTGTACGAAGTTGGTAGTACAGCTTCTTCTTCTTCCTGTGCGGCATCACACTTAACGCAGAAACGGGATGAACGCCATATTCACCAGCATAATATATTTATCGAAAAGGTGATGAACTCCCTTTCTCCCCTTCCTCGCCTGCCTGCCCCCCCTCCTCCTCCCCACCCTCCCCCCTATCTCCCCCGTCCCCCGCCCGGCAACGCCGGGTACTTCTGCTAGTCTACTATATAAGAGAGATGTCTGTCTGTGTGTCTGTCTGTCTGTGTGTCACCATTTTTCTCAGAGATGGCTGAACGGATCTTCGTTAAACTTTCAGAGGTTCATCAGTGAGTGCCAGGGAGTGTTTTAGGCCCAAAAAAATTATGAAAAAAAAAAGATCGGTTTTTTGGAGTTAAAAAAAAATCGCTCGATAGTGCCGAAGCTTTTTAAAATTAATGACTGTTATACACAAGTACACATTCGCATAAATAAATACAAAACAATCACCAGACATTTGAACACAAATAAATCAAACAATTCGGGAAGTGTACGAAGTTGGTAGTACGGCTTCTTCTTCTTCCTGATCGGCATCACACTCAATTCAGAAACGTGATGAACGCCACATTCACCCACCAGCATATATATGAACCCCCTCCCCTCCCCCCCTAGTATTAAATATTTACAAGTGGTCAATGCGTGGACATTACATTGCTTATGTACACAAATTGCTTCTAGAGGGGGTTGGGGATGGGGGACATTGAGAAAATTAAGGGAAAAGGGAATGATGTATGGAGAGAATAGGTGTGAAGGAGGTCTGGGCAGAGGTTGGAGGTAAAGGACAGTTTGAGACATGAAAATACAGTTGGGAGGAGGAGGCCAATATATCTTCTTCTTCATCTTTTATATGCAGAACATAACTGTGGGTAGAATCATTTGCTGAGGCTGTGCGGCTGATGCTCCAACATCTCATTACTGTACACCCAATGCGTAGCTATCTCCTATTAGATATCCAAAACTCTCCCTCTCCTCGGATTAAATCCAAGCAAAACCAGTTTCAGTTGACTGGTCATTAGACTTGTATAACTTTTGGTAGTGTCTAAGCAACACCAAAACGTGATTTTTAATACCAGTTAGCCATTTCAAACAGCAGCAGACCATCCAAAGAGTTCCAGAAACATTCCAGCAATGCAATGAAGATATTTGGAAATGTTCGTAGCTTGGCTCGCATTTGATCATAGCTCGTATATGGAAAAGTCAGCGTGGCAGGGTTCTCGGGCTGCCATGCTGAGTTTTCTATATACTAGCTATGATCAAACTCAGCAGGGCTGCATGTACAGCTGCATAATGAAAAGCATGGCAGAGCAATCAGCCCTACGCTGGGTGAGTGACCCCTTACACCCCTTGTAATCCCCTAAGGTCCACAACCATGACAACCTCCTTTAGGTAAGCGTAGCGTTTCCCTCTGGAGTCATTTCCACAGCTCAGCATGGTTCCTTTCTCTCCCTGGTTACTGTTACATTCTCCGTGGTAACGTGTTAGTGTTTCGATCAAGTTCGTTAAGAAAATACTAATCGTGCACTGGGAAGTGCCCATCAGGCACTGGGAAATACCCACCATGCACTGGGAAGTACCCACCATGCACTGGGAAGTGCCCAGCATGCACTGGGAAGTACCCGCCATGCACTGGGAAGTACCCTCCATACACTGGGAAGTGCCCACCATGCACTGGGAAGTGCCCACCATGCACTGGGATGTACTCATCATGCACTGGGAAGTGCCCACCATACACTGGGATGTACCCACCATGCACTGGGAAGTGCCCACCATGCACTGGGATGTACTCATCATGCACTGGGAAGTACCCACCATGCACTGGGATGTACTCATCATGCACTGGGAAGTACCCACCATTCACTGGGAAGTACCCTCCATACACTGGGAAGTGCCCACCATGCACTGGGAAGTGCCCACCATACACTGGGATGTACCCACCATGCACTGGGAAGTGCCCACCATGCACTGGGATGTACTCATCATGCACTGGGAAGTACCCACCATGCACTGGGAAGTACCCACCATGCACTGGGATGTACTCATCATGCACTGGGATGTACTCATCATGCACTGGGATGTACCCTCCATACACTGGGAAGTGCCCACCATGCACTGGGATGTACTCATCATGCACTGGGAAGTACCCACCATGCACTGGGAAGTATCCACCATGCACTGGGAAGTGCCCAGCATGCACTGGGAAGTGCCCACCATGCACTGGGATGTACTCATCATGCACTGGGAAGTGCCCACCATGCACTGGGAAGTACCTCATTGTCCAATGCTTGGAATGCTCTTTCTCTCAATTAATGTTTTTGCCTTTTTATCATTGTCTCTCTGCTAATGTATCTCATTGTGTCTCTCCTTATGTCCTCAGTCTTTTTATCCATTATTTTATCCATTCAAATCGCTACCTCCATCTGTCCAAAGGTATCTTTCTGCTGCCTTTGTGTAAATCTCTGCACAATCACCTTTTTCGCTCCCTCAGGTATCCCACTCTTCGCATGCTCCCGGCTGGCTCAGCAGGCCGAGTGTGAAGTTTAGAGACGCCTGGAGCTGTACGCGTTAATTTCTGACATAATTTCTTCCTCTTCCTTCCCCCCTCACCATACTGCCTCCATCTCCTGGCTTAGATCTCACACTCAGTACTGAAAAGCACTCTATTCCGCTCGGCCATCCATACGACGGTGCAGCAGGAAAGAAACAAAGGATGATTTGATCAACTTCACAAACCTAGATAACTTTGGTATTCGGTTGTGTTGATACTTTGTCATACCACACTCGTAAGACTGGTTGTTGATGTACACTTTAGCGAACCCACGTGATCTTTGTACACCGATTTTGCCCTTGTGGGTTGCGGTTCACCGTAAAGATCTACTTCTGCTTCATAGTCAGTTTGAGATAGTTGCCTGGAATAGTGAGTGGACATTTGTGATGAATCATAAAATCTTGGACGTTTCTCAACCGATGGCGTTTCAAATGTGAGTTTGATGTCAAAATGAAATTGGGGATTCTGTTAGGAACCGGATAAGGCAAAGTTGAGTAGGAGGATTTGGGGGATTGGTGTACCTATTTCTATTCAATCAATCAATCAATCAATCATCCAATCTATTTATTTCCTCCACCAAAAGCAACATAGTGTGCAAAAGACATTTAAAGAGTCCTGAAAAATCCCAGAAATCTCTATAAAAAAATCCTCAAAAAATCCCAAAAATTAAAAACAATCCAAAAAAACGAGTCCCCCCCCCCCCCCTCCTCCTCCCAAAATTAAAAATAATTTTAATCGGAACTCCTTTAAACATACAGGTGTGTAATTTGAGAAATGTAATTCAAAATAATTATAAAACATAGAATTAAATAATAAATAATGAATGGAGGTTTCATTTCCATAGTCTGTGTAAGTAAAAAAAAAAAAAAAAAATACTGTATAAATAAAAAGTAAGTAAATTAAAATAAGTAAAAAAAGAATAATTTAAAAAATAAAAGTAAGTAAAAATGAAAATAATTCACATTTGTGTAATACTGAGTATCGGGGGATTTCCAGGAAGCTAAAGCTTGTGGTGAAATGCCTAAATCAACAAGGAATCAACGACCAGATGGGAAAGTATAAACGAATAACTATGGGCAAAAAAAAGCAAACAAGAATGAACAAAATACTAAAACGCAATAACTATTTGAACATCATCAGGAGAATCTTTTGTACTATAAACATTCATATTGGGATATGAGAATGTTCTTGTAAGAATATTTGAATTTGTTCATGAACGACTGGGTTTTAACTGCCCCGTCAATCGTACTCCAAAGACGAGGAGCGTAAAATCTCCCTTGTATCCATGGAGTAAGACGTGCAACTATAGAGTAAGAACAAGTTGTTTCAGGATCTGCTATGATAAGTGTTTGTCGTGTATTGAAGGGAAGTAAGAAGAAAAAGTGCAGGGAAAAATATCATGAACATACTTATACATGAATATCCCAGTGTGTGCAATTTGGCAATATCATTAAGTGTTAAGTCTAACGAAAAGAGGTGCAGTGTGATCTCAAGGATGAGAGAAGGCCTAAAAACCTTCAAAGCTCTTTTTTTCAGATACAAGTGGATGAAGTCTGTTGTTGGTGCTTTTTGCCCATACCATATCACAATAAGAGAGGCAAGGTAAAACTAGAGCTGTTACGGATAAAACACCTGTGTCATGAGAAGCGGTTTTAGTAAAAAAAAAGGAGATCTCATCAGACTAGGTGAGTTCATCATCAGTTTATTCCGAAGCATTTAGTCGAGTGAACCTTAGTGATTGGGAATATTATCAATTTCAATTTGCTTTGTGTTGTTAGGAGATTTATTCCAATTGGAGAAGAGCAGAAGCAAGTCAAACTTCTCGTGAAGCAAGTCAAACTTCTCGTGAAGCAAATCAAATTCTCGTGAAGCAAGTCAAACTTCTTGTGAAGCTTGTCAAAACTTCCGTGAAGCAAATCAAACTTCTCGTGAAGCAAGTCAAACTTCTCGTGAAGCTAGTCAAACTTCTCGTGAAGCAAGTCAAACTTCTCGTGAAGCTCGTCAAACTTCTCGTGAAGCCAGTCAAATTTGTCGTGAAGAAAGTCAAACTTCTCGTGAAGCAAGTCAAACTTCTCGTGAAGCAAGTCAAACTTCTCGTGAAGCAAATCAAACTTCTCGTGAAACAAGACAAACTTCTCGTGAAGCAAGTCAAACTTCTCGTGAAGCAAGTCAAACTTCTCGTGAAGCAAGTCAAACTTCCTGTGAAGGTAGTCAAACTTCTCGTGAAGCAAGTCAAACTTCTCGTGAAGCAAGTCAAACTTCTCGTGAAGCAAGTCAAACTTCTCGTGAAGCAAGTCAAACTTCTCGTGAAGCAAGTCAAACTTCTCGTGAAGCAAGTCAAACTTCTTGTGAAGCTAGTCAAACTTCTTGTGAACCAAGTCAAACTTCTCGTGAACCAAGTCAAACTTCTCGTGAACCAAGTCAAACTTCTCGTGAAGCAAGTCAAACTTCTTGTGAAGCTAGTCAAACTTCTTGTGAAGCAAGTCAAACTTCTCGTGAAGCAAGTCAAACTTCTTGTGAAGCTAGTCAAACTTCTCGTGAAGCAAGTCAAACTTCTCGTGAAGCAAGTCAAACTTCTTGTGAAGCAAGTCAAACTTCTTGTGAACCAAGTCAAACTTCTCGTGAACCAAGTCAAACTTCTCGTGAAGCAAGTCAAACTTCTTGTGAAGCTAGTCAAACTTCTTGTGAAGCAAGTCAAACTTTTTGTGAAGCTAGTCAAACTTCTCGTGAAGCAAGTCAAACTTCTTGTGAAGCTAGTCAAACTTCTTGTGAAGCAAGTCAAACTTTTTGTGAAGCTAGTCAAACTTCTTGTGAAGCAAGTCAAACTTTTTGTGAAGCTAGTCAAACTTCTCGCTAGAAAGTTATCCATTCACTTAACTTTCATTTCATAGGCAAGATATGGTGATCCCACTTAAACGTCAGGTAGAGTGAATTAAAGGATGTGGATTATGCACGTTTTAGGTAAGCTATGGTTTTCTTGGCTACATTGTCCTTAGGTGAGATAGGGTGTACCTGACCACAGACTTAGCCGATCCTTAAGCCTCTATGATGGAACATAATCACGCATGCCGTATATATTTTAATTGTCGAGGCTCGGAACTATTTTCTCGCTTATCTGTCACACTTGCTCCCTCCATCCGCTCTATCCCTTTATTCCCCGAGCATTTTCTCACCTTCACCGTGTCTCTCATGCCCTTTTTTTCACAAACACCTAAATCTCTATTTCCTTTGCGGTGCCACCCCATTTTTCCCAATTCGACTTAGGCCCTTCAGATGATCCTGCCACCAGCATGAGAAATCCAGGGAAGTGGCACAGAAATCCTGCCGAGACCAAAGGGGCTTGTCATCGCTTTGCTGAGCAACCCAAGGGAAGGTAATCATAGACGAAATGGCCAGTGCTATCGATTTGAAGATATTTTTTATCACCCTTCATGAACATTCTTTATGGTGTATGGTGGCTACACGGACAGCTGTTCTATGAACTTACTGATTGGAGTAAGAGGTGGAGGGAAAAAGGACGAGGTAGGTGATGCAAGAACGATTATCAACCAAAATGGCAGTGCAATGGTCACGTCAGGGGTTATAAAGAAAAACATAGAAAGATAACTGCGAACAAAACAACAGAGAAGAAAGAGGAGTTGGGAAGAGAGAGAGGAAGAGGAGGTGAGAGAGAGAGTTGATGGAGTGGAGGGAGGGAGGAGGTGAGAGAGAGAGAGAGAGTTGATGGAGTGGAGAGAGAGAGAGCCAGGGGTAGGGAAGAGAGGGGCGAAAAAGGGGTGAGTGGACCTCTCTCTTGTTCGCTGAAGCGAAGAGCTAACACCTGAAAGGTCGGCATTACTTTTCTTCCCCTGGCGGTTAGCACACCTTGGTCACCTTCCAGTTGATACAGGTTTCAACATGGCTTGTATATAAGAACAAGAAACGAGTGTGTGCTTTGAGTATGAACAACAAAACTGCAAACTGTTTAATATTAACAAAACATCCACGATCCAAGCAAAAGGAAAATTCAAAGCAGTCAGCTGCCTGCTATCCCTACCGTGAAACCAGATGTGAATCGAGTCAATGGAATTCACCCAAACTCCTCTCTCTCTCTCTCTCTCTCTCTTGCTCCGACGTTCGACTGAAAACCGAAACATCAGATTTGGTTTTCTCCTATGGTGGTTTTTCATACCTCTATCATCTTTGGGTTGATAAAACCTATCGTTTGAATTATCCACATATACAAACTGATACTAACCTTAAATAATTTAGTATTCCAATATTAACTGGGTGAAACATGTTTTGCACGTCGACTATTTATTTAGTACGTACGACATACGAGTAGCCTTCAGATGGTGCGGTTAAATTGAGAACACAATGGAAGTGGGGTGGATAGGATAGGAGGAATTGAATAGTTTTTTGGGAGTGTGGAATGGAAGGGAGAGAAGTCTGGGAGGAGATCCTCCTCGTCCTTTTGTTCAGCAGAAATAAAATTTTCCATTAGATAGTATCCACTACACTATCTTCTAGAGAGGAATGTGACGGGATGGTGCAAAGGTGGTCCACTTACTTTTGACCTGTGTAGCTTCGGTTCGATTCCCGAACTGACTATAAACTGGCAGATTGATGCTTCGCACCCAGGGCGTTCTATCACCAAGTGTGCCGTCCCGGGGAAGGACATTAAACTCGATGTCCTGTCTACTAGCATTGGTTGTTGGACATTAAAGGGTCACCGGTGTCTCTCATCATTAGCCATCGTCATAAATATGTACCTTGCTCTACATTGAGCGTCATTGCTACCAAAGCAATTTCTTGGCTGGTCTTCCAATGCTGGAGAGGTCACCAATCCGATGTAGCATATACTCGACTGAGTGTGCTGGAATTTGGAATTTGGCCAGGGTGTTGGCAATAGGTCACCTACGCTCCTTGAAGGACGCATTGCTGGTTCCCTGAACAAATAATAAATTCCTGTCCAAATCACCTTCAGTCGATTGTTAGGCCGGGCCAGACAATTTGGGAAAGGCGTGGGCCCACCTATCTCCCGTGGCTGACCTACAAAAAGGTGCTTGGATGAATTGGGGCCATTAACATGATATTGCAGTAACAGCAAGATTGTCGACTGCCAGACAAAGAGCCCTCTGGTGTAGATGTTCAGGAGATTGTAATTTAACCAGGACTGAGGCGGTTATAGACACAACTAGAACGGCATTGGTAGAGCACATACCTCCACCAGGCTGGGCAGTTTACGTCTTGTTTCCCACTGATAGGCCGGATCTGGATCTACACCTGAACCAAAATCGAATCAGGTTGTTCTTGTCACCGAAACAACTCATCCACCTAGTTTTGTCATAATCTGTCTACAATTTATTGAAATATCATGTTATATATCGCTTTTCGCCCGATCTCTAAATGGTGAAGAATTATTTTAGAAAATTTAAACATTCTAGTATCCGGATCCAGATCTTCACCAAAATCGAATCATTTTGTCCTTGTCACACACCCAAGCTGTCCACCAAGTTTTGTCCGAGTCAGTGCATGACTTTTTTGATATATCATGCTCGCAGACAAAAGACAGCAAACTGGTGAAAACATAACCTCCATCCACCTTTGGTGGCGGAGGTAATTACTAATCACAGGACTTTTGAAATGGCGCATGAATACAAACGAGGCTTTTCACACACACGTGATGTGTATGCGTTTGCAGCGACTCGCTTCTGCTAGCATGGACGCATTTAACCTGCCTTTGCTAGCGTGAAATTTGTAAGTGAAATAGTCTTTCTAACACAATTTTCAATATCTAAACAAAAAGGAGTGGCAATTTCAAAATGGTTAACCATAATTGTTGTGTTTCTGGATGCAAACTGGACTAACGGAAATCTTAGTATAATTCACCAAATGTCCATCCATCTGTCTGTCCGTCTGTCTGTCTGTCTGTCCGTCCGTTCCCAAACTGGACTAACGGAAATCTTACTATAATTCACCAAATGTCCGTCCATCTGTCTGTCCGTCCGTTCCCAGGTACCGCAAAAACGGCTGAACCGATCGCAACGAAATTTTGGGTGGGTAATCCTGGGATCCCCTGTAGTAAAATAGGCTATATTGTTTTTCCAATTTCAGCTTTGGTCTCCAGCATTTTCAGGTTTGGACTCCCGCCTAACGTTATTGTCCCAGGTACGGTACCTTAAAAACGGCTGCACCGATCGCAACGATACACCTCCATGCCCGTGGGATGCCCACGGGTGACCCCACTAGTATATGAAATACGAGGAATATCCGTGGATGAGACTTGAGAGATGTCGAGTTCCTATCGTTTCCTAATACAAGTGAGCAAAAGTCGATTTTAAACTTACCCTTTGCATTCACAAGTCCCAGGTATGATCTTCCCATCGCTGCTAAGAAGCACCCAAACCAGTTACGGTGTCTCCCTCAGGGAAGTCTGCCTGGTGCATCTCGTTCCCACGTAAATATACCTAGCACAAGCTTTGCGTATTTTCACCTCGTGAAGATGTTCTTTGTCAAAGAGTTGGTAGCCTTTGCTTTCTTGGTAATGACGCATGGCATCGTCTTTCCAATAATTGCAGGCGTCCATTAAATATATCACCTAGCCGTCAGGTTCACAGGAGGCAATCGCGCATGGTTCAACGTCCATGGACTGGCAGTGACTGTTGAGGGTTTGGGTACAACACGTCTGTCCATAGTTCGGGCCTTGCATCGTTCCACATCATCGGGAGTCTACAGTATGGGCAGCTGTAAGATCTCAGCCCTATCGGTGAGCTGAGAAAGTTCTCGAACTCTCTCGTTGTACTGAGGCACACCCCTTTCTCGCAGGTACTTTTCCAAGTATTTTCGAATTCTTTTATAAGCTTTTTGAGCTATTTCACCGACCAATCCTTGTCTCGCACACACGATGTATTTTAGCGTGCCCCGATGGCCGTCGTTTCTATGAGTGTCTGTGCAATGCATTCCAGGGTGGATTGCGTCACACCAAAAGTTTCATATTGGACGTATGAGTTCAAGGGTTGTGGTATGGAGCATATTGCTGGAGGGGTGGTGGTATTTTCAGAGTCTACCATATTTCCACATAATAAATGTAGGCCATCAAACTGGCTCAGAAGTTGTACACTGATATGGTATTTTGAAAAGTCCACATTGCAAAAAGGCTAGACGGTTTTATGTCCCCCTTCAGAAGACTGGACCTTGAAAGAGGATTGTCAGCACCACAGCAGAACGATGAAATCAAATGCCTGGAGCATTCAGCTCATGTGTGAGTACATATAGCTATCCCTCCTGTCTTCGGTGCGATCAAAACCACAAAAATAGAACTTTTGTACATTTATTTTTCGATTTTGGCAATGAAGAGAAAAGGCACCTTTCATTTAAAATCCACACTCCCATGATACCACTGATCAAATAAGCTGAAATCTAGGCCAAGCCTGTATTATTCGATGTTTATACAGTCGGTAATCCCATTTTGGTATAATCGGGTAAGGGGTGTGTAAAGGGATGGATTTCACTTTTGAGCTTTACACATAATCTTTGGGTTTGGAGAGGGTGGAGAGGTGATTGGGTTGGGGGGAAGGGCGATGAGCAGTAATTAAGGGGATTGTTAAGAGGCGGGGTGGGGAATTCAGTAGTTCTTATGATGGAATGACGTAAGAGTATAAATACTTCAAAGGGATAAGGAAAGATATTACCAGATTTACACCACACACACATATGCACACTCACATACACAGACAGACACACACTCACAGCCACACACACTCACAGCCACACACACTCATATATACACAGACACACACACACACACACACACACACACACACACACACACACACACACACACACACACACACACACACACACACACACACACACACACACACACACACACACACACACACACACACATACATACACAAACATACATATACACATACACATACACGCACACATACACACACATACACACGCACACATACACAAACATACATACACACACAAACACACACACACACACACACACACAAACACGCACACATACATACACAAACATACATACACACACACACACACACACACACACACACACACACACACACACACACACACACACACACACACACACACATACATACACAAACACACACACACACACACACACACACGTACTGGTTTCTTTCGGAGGAACCCCTGCTTTTGAAGACGGCCAAGTGTGCATTTTTTCTCGTATATTATCTGATTGCACCATTTTGTTAACACAAGCGCTGAAACCTGTTCCATCAAGTCTTCGTCAGTAATATATTTAAATCGTTGAATGGTGGTTGCCATGGCGATGGAGTAGCACCTGATTGTGCCCGTTTATAGGTACACACCGGTGGTGCGGGCAGATGTCTGCTGCGTTTTTGGTATTAGCGAAACAAAGCAGCGAATCCCTGTGGGGTCGGAGAGGACTCCGAGAGAGCGAACCCCATGTAGATCCGAGGGGAGACGCGATGTGAAGATGGGATGGGGTTTTGGGGTTCGGGAGCGGGGGGGTGGGGGGTGAGTTGACTCCAAAAGAGTGGATTGGTGGAATGGATGAGGAGGGAGAGTGGAGAACATGGATATGGATGAAAGAACTGTATGATCAGTTAGAAGGGCAATAGCATTAGATTGTGTGTGAGCAATAGTGGGCGGTGGCTGGGGTAGCGGAGAACGGGAGGGAGGGATAGTGGGCGGGGCAATGGAAGGGGAGGCAGTGGGAGGAGCCTGTGGGAGTGAAACAGGGGAGGGGGAAGGAAGGAGGGTGGATGTTGCCTGTTTTTCTCTGGATACAGATAAGTCGAGCTGGAAATAAAGAGTGAGATGGTGCTTAATGTCTCGAGCGAACTGTAGTGAGACAGACCGTAAGTTGCTTACAAGGTTTGTGTTTCAAAAGTAATTGTCAACGTAAAAGTGGCACTGCGGTGGCAGGCGCATGATACCTTTACGCAGGTAGCGAGACCTCACGAGCCCAGGAAGGTATAAGCGGGAGAGGAAGATGTGCGGAGCAGTTCTGGGGCAGAGGAAGAAAGAGATGACGTGAAACATCCAGGGTGTGACGTCATTTGCTGATGTGATCTGTGCGGGTTCGGAAAGGTCAAAGAAGAAGGAAAACGGTGGAAGAGTTTAAGACTTCCGAGAATAAATTGTGATGTCAGCTCTTTGAAGGGGAGAGAAAGAAACCGCGAAGAGAAAAGTGAGCTGAAGAAGAGTTGAAGACCTTGCCATCGAGTAGAAGCGAAGAATTCGCGATGGGAAGACGGTTTCCAACTTGCCTGACTCTTCTGGTTCTTCACTTTCTGAACCATGGCACCTTGATTATTGCGACAGGTAAGCACCTCGTTTGGTCAATTAGTTCGTGGAATTGTATGGAATGAAAGGTATGTTCCAAGTATGTAAAGATTTTAAAGCCGGCTGTTATAAATGCTTGCACGAGAGAATTCTGGTCTTTACCGTTTAATACACGTCTTCAAATACAGAAGGTCGATCTTATTGTGTTTTAAACTCATCGGAATCAAACAACGTTTCTCACCAACGAAATAGATGGCTGATGTAAATTAAGGGAGACGCGAGGAGAATAAGGAGAGCATGACGATTTGGGGGTCAATGGGTCTTTGTATGAATTGAAATTTGGGGGTCAATGGGTCATTGTATGAATTGAAATTTGGGGGTCAGGGTCATTGTATGAATTGAAATTTGGGGGTCAATGGGTCATTGTATGAATTGAAATTTGGGGGTCAATGGGTCATTATATGAATTGAAATTTGGGGGTCAATGGGTCATTATATGAATTGAAATTTGGGGGTCAATGGGTCATTATCTGAATTGAAATTTGGGGCGGTCAATGGGTCATTTTATGAATTGAAATTTGGGGGTCAATGGGTCATTATATGAATTGAAATTGGGGGTGGTCAATGGGTCATTATATGAATTGAAATTTGGGGGTCAATAGGTCATTGTATGAATTTAAAACACGTGATGTGCAAAGGTGTGGTCACAGATAGATTGTGCACAAAGTCTAACATAATTGATTTAAAACTTTGTCGTTTTGTGAGGATGTTTTTAATTACCAATGATTCAAAATATGGGCGTGGGCCTTCGAACTGACTCATCATTGGTTTCCCAAATACTGTCCGAGCTCACCCCCAAGGCTCCTCCAGGTTAGCTCTACCGGCCAAACTAACCGTCCGCTCTTCTCCCGACAGCTGGCAAGGCGGTGACGTGTGGTGAAGAACTGATTGCACTCGAGCCCGGGTTCGTGAAATCCCCGGGCTTCCCTCGGGACTACACTCCGCAATCACACTGCGAGTGGGTGGTCCATGCTCCGGACCCCGGGCAGAGAATCATTGTTAATTTCAATCCTCACTTCGATATGGAGAAGCACGACTGCAGGTTGGTCTGCATGCTCTGATCTCAGGAAGAAACGGTGTTGTTGTTATTGTTGTTGCTGCTGTTGTTTAGACAGAGCCTGCTGTGGGCAACTGATTGCCTGTCGTGACCTCGTTATCATTGACAGACAGGTTGTCTGAAAATTCGACTAAGTCAGAAAAAGGTGTGGTCATGCAAAAAAACTATTCTGATGTTTCAAAGCTTTGTGAGATTGAGACAAGGGAGAAGATAGACAAATGGCCAGTGACATATAAACGGGAAGAGTTAAAATTATTGTGACGTTAGACAAACATCTCGTGCTAGAGATGGAGGAACACATGGAAGAAGTTATGAAGAAGGAACAAAGACTTTTCCAAAACAGCTTTGATAAAGATGGCACTGGAATCAGAACTAATAACATAGTATGAGTTCCCTTTTTACAAATTTCAATCCACGATGCCGTTGGACCCATCAAGCCTGCGCATGGTTGCCAAACTTTGGTTGATGGTCCATGCTCTATCATTTTTAAATGCTCAGCATCAAGTAAGGAAGCAACACATGCCATTTTTAAAGTCTCTGGTATCATGACTAGGCCAGGGTCGGGTTCAAACCTCTGACCTCACAGACTCAGTGGAAGCACTCACCATTACACCACCGAATCTGGTTGATGACGAACAACACACAACAACAGGCATTTTAAAGCCATTTTCCCTGCGAGAGCGGGGGTTAGCCTGGTTGATGAAGAAGAGGAAAGTATTTTGTGAAAAGAAGAGGGAAGACAAAGAGGATTTGGCAGTTTTCTAATATATGCGTGTCTGCATCCTTTTGTCTGAAAATGTAGGTGTTGACCTTGGTTAATAAAGCTTGACAAAATTTAAGGTTGATTACTCCTTCATTGGAAAGACCTCTTCATTGTCGATAATTGTCTCAGCTGCTTTTCCAACATTTTAAAACCAGTCATTCTTAGGAGAGATATTAGCTCAATAAGCTGAGTTTCCAAAGCCAAGCTAGTCTTGCGAGAGATATTAGTTTAATAAGCTGAGTTTCCAAAAACCAAGCCAGTCTTGCGAGAGATATTAGTTTAATAAGCTGAGTTTCCAAAAACCAAGCTAGTCTTGGGAGAGATATTAGTTTAATAAGCTGAGTTTCCAAAAACCAAGCTAGTCTTGGGAGAGATATTAGCTCAATAAGCTGAGTTTCCAAAAACCAAGCTAGTCTTGGGAGAGATATTAGTTCAATAAGCTGAGTTTCCAAAGCCAAGCTAGTCTTGCGAGAGATATTAGTTTAATAAGCTGAGTTTCCAAAAACCAAGCTAGTCTTGGGAGAGATATTAGTTTAATAAGCTGAGTTTCCAAAAACCAAGCTAGTCTTGGGAGAGATATTAGCTCAATAAGCTGAGTTTCCAAAAACCAAGCTAGTCTTGCGAGAGATATTAGTTTAATAAGCTGAGTTTCCAAAAACCAAGCCAGTCTTGGGAGAGATATTAGCTCAATAAGCTGAGTTTCCAAAAACCAAGCTAGTCTTGCGAGAGATATTAGTTTAATAAGCTGAGTTTCCAAAAACCAAGCTAGTCTTGCGAGAGATATTAGTTTAATAAGCTGAGTTTCCAAAAACCAAGGTAGTCTTGCGAGAGATATTAGTTTAATAAGCTGAGTTTCCAAAAACCAAGCTAGTCTTGGGAGAGATATTAGTTTAATAAGCTGAGTTTCCAAAAACCAAGCTAGTCTTGGGAGAGATATTAGCTCAATAAGCTGAGTTTCCAAAAACCAAGCTAGTCTTGGGAGAGATATTAGTTTAATAAGTTGAGTTTCCAAAAACCAAGCTAGTCTTGGGAGAGATATTAGCTCAATAAGCTGAGTTTCCAAAAACCAAGCTAGTCTTGGGAGAGATATTAGTTTAATAAGCTGAGTTTCCAAAAACCAAGCTAGTCTTGCGAGAGATATTAGTTTAATAAGCTGAGTTTCCAAAAACCAAGCTAGTCTTGCGAGAGATATTAGTTTAATAAGCTGAGTTTCCAAAAACCAAGCTAGTCTTGCGAGAGATATTAGTTTAATAAGCTGAGTTTCCAAAAACCAAGCTAGTCTTGGGAGAGATATTAGTTTAATAAGCTGAGTTTCCAAAAACCAAGCTAGTCTTGCGAGAGATATTAGTTTAATAAGCTGAGTTTCCAAAAACCAAGCTAGTCTTGGGAGAGATATTAGTTTAATAAGCTGAGTTTCCAAAAACCAAGCTAGTCTTGCGAGAGATATTAGTTTAATAAGCTGAGTTTCCAAAAACCAAGCTAGTCTTGGGAGAGATATTAGTTTAATAAGCTGAGTTTCCAAAAACCAAGCTAGTCTTGCGAGAGATATTAGTTTAATAAGCTGAGTTTCCAAAAACCAAGCTAGTCTTGGGAGAGATATTAGTTTAATAAGCTGAGTTTCCAAAAACCAAGCTAGTCTTGCGAGAGATATTAGTTTAATAAGCTGAGTTTCCAAAAACCAAGCTAGTCTTGCGAGAGATATTAGTTTAATAAGCTGAGTTTCCAAAAACCAAGCTAGTCTTGGGAGAGATATTAGCTCAATAAGCTGAGTTTCCAAAAACCAAGCTAGTCTTGGGAGAGATATTAGTTTAATAAGCTGAGTTTCCAAAAACCAAGCTAGTCTTGCGAGAGATATTAGTTTAATAAGCTGAGTTTCCAAAAACCAAGCTAGTCTTGCGAGAGATATTAGTTTAATAAGCTGAGTTTCCAAAAACCAAGCTAGTCTTGCGAGAGATATTAGTTTAATAAGCTGAGTTTCCAAAAACCAAGCTAGTCTTGCGAGAGATATTAGTTTAATAAGCTGAGTTTCCAAAAACCAAGCTAGTCTTGGGAGAGATATTAGTTTAATAAGCTGAGTTTCCAAAAACCAAGCTAGTCTTGCGAGAGATATTAGTTTAATAAGCTGAGTTTCCAAAAACCAAGCTAGTCTTGGGAGAGATATTAGCTCAATAAGCTGAGTTTCCAAAAACCAAGCTAGTCTTGCGAGAGATATTAGTTTAATAAGCTGAGTTTCCAAAAACCAAGCTGGTCTTGGGAGAGATATTAGTTTAATAAGCTGAGTTTCCAAAAACCAAGCTAGTCTTGCGAGAGATATTAGTTTAATAAGCTGAGTTTCCAAAAACCAAGCTAGTCTTGCGAGAGATATTAGTTTAATAAGCTGAGTTTCCAAAAACCAAGCCAGTCTTGGGAGAGATATTAGCTCAATAAGCTGAGTTTCCAAAAACCAAGCTAGTCTTGCGAGAGATATTAGTTTAATAAGCTGAGTTTCCAAAAACCAAGCTAGTCTTGCGAGAGATATTAGTTTAATAAGCTGAGTTTCCAAAAACCAAGCTAGTCTTGCGAGAGATATTAGTTTAATAAGCTGAGTTTCCAAAAACCAAGCTAGTCTTGGGAGAGATATTAGTTTAATAAGCTGAGTTTCCAAAAACCAAGCTAGTCTTGGGAGATATATTAGCTCAATAAGCTGAGTTTCCAAAAACCAAGCTAGTCTTGGGAGAGATATTAGTTTAATAAGCTGAGTTTCCAAAAACCAAGCTAGTCTTGGGAGAGATATTAGCTCAATAAGCTGAGTTTCCAAAAACCAAGCTAGTCTTGGGAGAGATATTAGCTCAATAAGCTGAGTTTCCAAAAACCAAGCTAGTCTTGGGAGAGATATTAGTTTAATAAGCTGAGTTTCCAAAAACCAAGCTAGTCTTGGGAGAGATATTGGTTTAATAAGCTGAGTTTCCAAAAACCAAGCTAGTCTTGGGAGAGATATTAGTTTAATAAGCTGAGTTTCCAAAAACCAAGCTAGTCTTGCGAGAGATATTAGTTTAATAAGCTGAGTTTCCAAAAACCAAGCTAGTCTTGGGAGAGATATTAGTTTAATAAGCTGAGTTTCCAAAAACCAAGCTAGTCTTGGGAGAGATATTAGCTCAATAAGCTGAGTTTCCAAAAACCAAGCTAGTCTTGCGAGAGATATTAGATTAATAAGCTGAGTTTCCAAAAACCAAGCTAGTCTTGGGAGAGATATTAGTTTAATAAGCTGAGTTTCCAAAAACCAAGCTGGTCTTGGGAGAGATATTAGTTTAATAAGCTGAGTTTCCAAAAACCAAGCTAGTCTTGGGAGAGATATTAGTTTAATAAGCTGAGTTTCCAAAAACCAAGCTAGTCTTGGGAGAGATATTAGTTTAATAAGCTGAGTTTCCAAAAACCAAGCTAGTCTTGCGAGAGATATTAGTTTAATAAGCTGAGTTTCCAAAAACCAAGCTAGTCTTGCGAGAGATATTAGTTTAATAAGCTGAGTTTCCAAAAACCAAGCTAGTCTTGCGAGAGATATTAGTTTAATAAGCTGAGTTTCCAAAAACCAAGCTAGTCTTGGGAGAGATATTAGTTTAATAAGCTGAGTTTCCAAAAACCAAGCTAGTCTTGCGAGAGATATTAGTTTAATAAGCTGAGTTTCCAAAAACCAAGCTAGTCTTGGGAGAGATATTAGCTCAATAAGCTGAGTTTCCAAAAACCAAGCTAGTCTTGCAAGAGATATTAGTTTAATAAGCTGAGTTTCCAAAAACCAAGCTGGTCTTGGGAGAGATATTAGTTTAATAAGCTGAGTTTCCAAAAACCAAGCTAGTCTTGGGAGAGATATTAGTTTAATAAGTTGAGTTTCCAAAAACCAAGCTAGTCTTGGGAGAGATATTAGTTTAATAAGCTGAGTTTCCAAAAACCAAGCTAGTCTTGGGAGAGATATTAGTTTAATAAGCTGAGTTTCTAAAAAGAAAGGTAGACTTGGGAGAGATATTAGCTCAATAAGCTGAGTTTCCAAAAACCAAGCTAGTCTTGGGAGAGATATTAGTTTAATAAGCTGAGTTTCCAAAAACCAAGCTAGTCTTGGGAGAGATATTAGTTTAATAAGCTGAGCTTCTAAAAACTAAGCTAGTCTTGGGAGAGTTATTATTTCAATAAGCTGAGCTTTTAAAAACAAAGGTAGACTTGGGATTGTTATTATTTCAATAAGCTGAGTTTCTAAAAACAAAGGTAGACTTGGGAGAGATATTAGTTTAATAAGCTGAGTTTCTAAAAACAAAGGTAGACTTGGGAGAGATATTAGTTTAATAAGCTGAGTTTCTAAAAACAAAGGTAGACTTGGGAGAGATATTAGTTTAATAAGCTGAGTTTCTAAAAACAAAGGTAGACTTGGGAGAGATATTAGTTTAATAAGCTGAGTTTCTAAAAACAAAGGTAGACTTGGGAGAGATATTAGCTCAATAAGCTGAGTTTCTAAAAACAAAGGTAGACTTGGGAGAGATATTAGTTTAATAAGCTGAGTTTCTAAAAACCAAGCTAGTCTTGGGAGAGATATTAGTTTAATAAGCTGAGTTTCCAAAAACCAAGCTAGTCTTGGGAGAGATATTATTTCAATAAGCTGAGCTTTTAAAAACAAAGGTAGACTTGGGAGAGTTATTATTTCAATAAGCTGAGTTTCTAAAAACAAAGGTAGACTTGGGAGAGATATTAGTTTAATAAGCTGAGTTTCTAAAAACAAAGGTAGACTTGGGAGAGATATTAGTTTAATAAGCTGAGTTTCTAAAAACCAAGCTAGTCTTGGGAGAGATATTAGTTTAATAAACTGAGCTTCTAAAAACTAAGCTAGTCTTGGGAGAGTTATTATTTCAATAAGCTGAGCTTTTAAAAACAAAGGTAGACTTGGGAGAGTTATTATTTCAATAAGCTGAGTTTCTAAAAACAAAGGTAGACTTGGGAGAGATATTAGTTTAATAAGCTGAGTTTCTAAAAACAAAGGTAGACTTGGGAGAGATATTAGCTCAATAAGCTGAGTTTCCAAAAACCAAGCTAGTCTTGGGAGAGATATTAGCTCAATAAGCTGAGCTTTTAAAAACAAAGGTAGACTTGGGAGAGTTATTATTTCAATAAGCTGAGTTTCTAAAAACAAAGGTAGACTTGGGAGAGATATTAGTTTAATAAGCGGAGTTTCTAAAAACAAAGGTAGACTTGGGAGAGATATTAGCTCAATAAGCGGAGTTTCTAAAAACAAAGGTAGACTTGGGAGAGATATTAGCTCAATAAGCGGAGTTTCTAAAAACAAAGGTAGACTTGGGAGAGATATTAGTTTAATAAGCGGAGTTTCTAAAAACAAAGGTAGACTTGGGAGAGATATTAGTTTAATAAGCGGAGTTTCTAAAAACAAAGGTAGACTTGGGAGAGATATTAGTTTAATAAGCTGAGTTTCTAAAAACAAAGGTAGACTTGGGAGAGATATTAGTTTAATAAGCGGAGTTTCTAAAAACAAAGGTAGACTTGGGAGAGATATTAGTTCAATAAGCTGAATGTCTAAAAAGCAATCCAGTCTTAGGAGAGATAGTATTTCAATAAGATGAGTTTCGAAAAACGAATCTAGTTTTAGGAGAAATATTAGTTCAACTAGAACGGCACTCGGTAGAGCACACACCCTCCGCCAGGCTGAACAGTTTATGTTTTGTATCCCACTGATAGGCCGGATCTGGATTCAGACTTTAACCAAAATCTAATTTGCTTGTTCTTGTCACCAAAACCAACTCCTCCACCAGGTTTAGTCAAAAGTCGTCCATAACTTTTTTTAAATATCATGTTATATATCGCTTTTTGCTTTTCTCTCAATGGTGAAGAATCACTTAAAAATTAATTAATTCTCGTTTCCAAATCCATATTCAGCTCTTCACCATAATCGAAAAGATTCGTTCTTGTCACACACCCAACCGGTTCACCAAGTTTCGTCCAAACCCGTCCATAACCTTTTGAGATAGCCTGCTATGTATCAGTTTTAGCCCTATCTCCCAATTGTGAAGAATCACTTAAAAAATTCTAGTAGCCGGATCCGGATCTGGATCTTCACCAAAATGTAATCATTTCATCCTTGTCACTTACACCTCTTTGCCAAATTTTGTCTGAATCCATCCACAACGTTTTGAGATATCTAGTTCACAAAGAGACAGACAAACAAACAAATGAAAAATCACTCATCGAGCGACACTTGGCAAAAGAGAACAAAACAGAATGGCACTCAGTAGAGCATCCTTTTGACTTCTTATATAATTGGTGGTTGAATTCAGTTAACTGACATGAAAATACAATTCAAATGTCAAGTCAATCGGATGAAAATTGAGGCATTTAGAAATTTGAAAAAAGTGGTTGACCTTTCGCCTATTATGACCTTTTGGCCTATGCTGATCTCAAAAATAGTTGTTGGTTGAATTCAGTTAACTGATATGTAAATCCCATTCAAATTTCAAGTGAATCGAATGAAAATTGAGGATTTTAGAAAATGGAAATTGTTGTTGACCTTTGACCTATGTTGACCTTTTGGCCTATGTTGATCTCATCAATAGTTGGTGGTTGAACTCAGTTCGCCGATATGTAAATGCTCTTCAAATTTCAAGTCAATTGGATGAAAATTAAGGATTTTAGAAATTAAAAAAAAGTGGTTGACCTTTGGCCTACGTTGACCTCTTGGCCGATGCTGATCTCAAAAATAGTTGGTGGTTGAATTCAGTTAGCTGATATGAAAATCCCATTCAAATTTCAAGTGAATCGGATGTAAATTGAGGATTTTAGAAATTCGAAAAAGGTGGTTGACCTTTGGCCTATGTTGATCTTTTGGCCTATGTTGATCTCAAAAATAGTTGGTGGTTGAATTCAGTTCGCCGATATGTAAATCCTTTTCAAATTTCAAGTCAAATCTAATGAAAATTGAGGATTTTAGAAATTTGAAAAAGGTGGTTGACCTTTGGCCTACGTTGACCTTTTGGCCTAAGCTGATCTCAAAAATAGTTGGTGGTTGAATTCAGTAAGCTTATATGTAAATCCTATTCAAATTTCAAGTCAATCGGATGAAAATTGAGGATTTTAGAAATTCTAAATAGTTTTTGCCCTTTGGCCTACGTTGACCTTTTGGCCTAACCTGATCTCAAAAATAGTTGGTGGTTGAATTCAGTAAGCTTATATGTAAATCCTATTCAAATTTCAAGTCAAATCTAATGAAAATTGAGGATTTTAGAAATTTGAAAAAGGTGGTTGACCTTTGGCCCACGTTGACCTTTTGGCTCATGCTGATCTCAAAAATAGTTGGTGGTTGAATTCAGTTAACTGATGTGTATATCCCATTCAAATTTCAAGTGAATCGTATGAAAATTGAGGATTTTAGAAATTAGAAATTGTTGTTGACTTTTGGCCTATGTTGCTCTTTTGGCCTATGGTGATCTAAAAAAAATAGTTGGTGGTTGAATTCAGTTTGCTAAAATGTAAATCCCATTCAAATTTCAAGTGAATCGGATGAAAATTGAGGATTTTAGAAATTTTGAAATGGTTGTTGACCTTTGGCCTATGTTGACCTTTTGGCCAATGCTGATCTCAAAAATAGTTGGTGGTTGAATTCAATTTGCCGATATGTATATCCTATTCAAATTTCAAGTCAATCGGATGAAAATTGAGGATTTTAGAAATTTGGAAAAAGTGGTTGACCTTTGGCCTATGTTGATCTTTTGACCATTTGGATCCAAAAATATATAGGATTTTGTCGGACGCCGAACTCCACCATTTGGTAAAGTTTCGTGAAGATCGGTTTAAAATTGTGACCTGTAGGCAAGTATAAGTGAGCGGACAAACACACAAACACACACACACACACACACACACACACACACACACACACACACACACACACACACACACACACACACACACACCGGAGTGATCAACATACCTGCGATTTTTTTTTTTTTTTTTTGCCAAGTAACAAGAAGAAGTCATGCAGAGCATGATACTTGCAAAATCCACCCCTCCCCCCAATAAGGTTGCCATGGATACATCAAATTGTCAATTTCATTAAGATTAAAATTGACGATCTTAATCAAAGCAAAGGTCAATCGGATTTAAATTGATGATTTTTCAGGTGAAAATTCATGATTTTAGAAATTTGCCCTTAAGTTGACCTTTGACTTTTTTTTTTAACCTCAAAAATAGTTGGTTTCCCAATTCAGTGAGGAAGCTTGCAAGTAAATGCAAATGCTGTTCAATTTTCAAGTCAATCGGATGAAAAATGGCGATTTTAGAAATTAGACCTCCAGATGACCTTTGACCTCAAAATCAATAGGCTTCTCAATTGTGACGACCTCTACAACTTTGTGAAGTTTCATGACGATCAGTTTAGAATTGTGACCTGTAGGCGAGTGACAAACAGACAAACAAACAAATGAAAAATCACTCATAGAGCGACACTTGGCAAAACAGAACAAAGTGGAATGGCACTCAGTAGAGCATCCTTTTAACCTCAAAGAAATTTGAAATTGTAGTTGACTTTTGGCCTATGTTGCTCTTTTGGCCTATGGTGATCTCAAAAATAGTTGGTGGTTGAATTCAGTTTGCTGATATGTAAATCCCATTGAAATTTCAAGTGAATCGGATGAAAATTGAGGATTTTAGAAATTTGAAATTGTTGTTGACCTTTGGCCTATGTTGACCTTTTGGTCTATGCTGATCTCAAAAATAGTTGGTGGTTGAATTCAGGTAGCCGATATGAAAATCCGATTCAAATTTCAAGTCAATTGGATGAAAATTGAGGCTTTTATAAATTTGAAAATAGTGGTTGACCTTCGGCCTATGTTGACCTTTTGGCCTATGCTGATCTCAAAAATAGTTGTTGGTTGAATTCAGTTAACTGATGTGTAAATCCCATTAAAAAATTTCAAGTGAATCGTATGAAAATTGAGGATTTTAGAAATTTGAAATTGTTGTTGACTTTTGGTCTATTTTGCTATTTTGGCCTATGGTGATCTCAAAAATAGTTGGTGGTTGAATTCAGTTTGCTGATATGTAAATCCCATTCAAATTTTAAGTGAATCGGATGAAAATTGAGGATTTTAGAAATTTGAAATTGTTGTTGACCTTTGGCCTATGCTGATCTCAAAAATTGGTGGTGGTTGAATTCAGTCAGCCTATATGAAAATCGCATGCAAATTCCAAGTCAATTGGATGAAAATTGAGGATTTTAGAAATTTAAAAAAAGTGGTTGACCTTTGGCCTATGTTGACCTTTTGGCCTATGCTGATCTCAAAAATAGTTGGTGGTTGAATTCAGTTAGCCGATCTGCAAATCCTATTCAAATTTCAAGTCAATCGGATTAAAATTGAGGATTTTAGAAATTTGAAAAAAAGTGGTTGACTTTTGGCCTATGTTGACCTTTTTACCTTTTGACCTCAAAAATATGTAGGATTTTGTCGGACCACGAACTCTACCATTTGGTGAAGTTTCGTGAAGTTCGGTTTAAAATTGTGACCTGTAGGCAAGTATAAGTGAGCGGACAGACAAACACACAAAAACACAAACATACACACACACACACACACACACACACACACACACACACACACACACACACACACACACACACACACACACACACACACACACACACACACACACACACACACACACCGGAGTGATCAACATACTTGCAAAAAATTTTTTTCCCTTTTTTGCCAAGTAATGACAAATGCAACCGACCAAATGTACTTGAAAAATCTTCGATTTTGTATGTAACAGACAGACAAACAGACAGACAGACAGATAGGGGTGAAAACATAACCTTTCTAAAAACCAAGCTAGTCTTGGGAGACATTAGTTCAATAAGCTGAGTTTCTAAAAACCAAGCCAGTCTTGGGAGATATACGATCTTAATAACCTGAGTTTCAGTTAGACTTGGGATAGATGTTATTTCACTAACTTGAGTGTCTGAAAAACCAAACCAGTCTTGGGAGAGTAATGTTTGAAAACAACTGGACGTTGTTTTAGGTATGCTGTCTGCCATGGGAAGCAAGAATAATCTGGCCTTTCGGGTGTTAACCCTTTGTTGGAGCGAAAGAGGGTGAATGCTGAAAACGTCAGCTTGTCATTGTTTCCCATGGCGGTTAGCACAACTCGATCAACATCCTGTTGATTTCTTCCATTGTTTTACCTTTCCGTGACGCAGATCGACACAAGCCTTCACAAGCAACATTAGTTCTTCATTCTTGTCTTGTGAGAGTTATTATTGCACTTGCTGAGCTTTGATTGAAGCTCATGTCTTTTGGAGAGGGTAATCCGCTCATCCTGCCTGGTGTACTCTACATGTGACAGCAGCCTGTGTATTATGGATGACTCGGTGCAACTTGGGATTGGCACTAAAATGTTCCCCATGAAAAGACAGTCTCCCAAACTCACTAACCAAACAGAAATGATAAATAACATATCCCTCCGGCAATAATGTTGTCTCTGTGGTTTTCCTCAATACATTTATTCCATATTGTGTTTTTCTGGTGTTTGCTGATACCTCTCCCCCTTTCACGCACGCACCCGCACAATTATATCCATCCAGGTTCGACTACGTGGAGCTGCGTGATGGAGTGAACTCGTCTTCCAGCTTGCTTGGAAAGTTTTGTGGGAACATTGCTCCAGCACCTATCTCTTCATCCGGACAGACCATGTTCATCAAGTTCGTGTCTGACATGGACAACCAGGGAGCTGGCTTTTCTCTGCAATACAAGCCGTTCAAATTGGGTACAACTCGCTATTCACTCAATGATATTCTTGTCTTTTTCACAGTTTCCCCTTTTGTGGTGGAGCTGGGGGTGGATGGGAGGCAGGAGGTTGAGTACCGTGGAAGCAGAATAGGACATTGTTAGAATACTCTCATCTGGGTTCAATTCCCAACAGAATAGGATGTCAGGAACAGAACAAACTGTGGGTCTGGGGGTATTGAGCGATTCCTCTTCAGACAGCAGAATGTTAGGAATACGAGCGAGCTGGGGCAAACAGGCAGGATGTGAGTGAGTCGGTACATATGGGAGTAATCAGCACCATTGTTGTGTACACCCAAAACCTTTAACACACAACCGGCCTTTGCACTTATCTTGCGATGAAAAGTCAGAAGGCAGCATTATCAAAAGACTTGCATTGTAAGCTCTGACAAAACGTCACAGTTGGACTGTCATGAAAAACCCAGCTGACCCACTCGTGACATTTCTGTAGGGGTATTCTGCCTGCCACATCTGTTGTCATTTACGTGAGGTGCCAGTCCACCCACATTGCAGTTGAACCCTCGTGCCCTCCGGGCAAATTGGCACGGCACCTGCTGCTGGACAATCCAAATTAATAATAAAGAACACAACTGTTACTTTCAGTTCGTGGATCATTTCATTAGAATGTCTCCCCAAACCTCGCTCTTTCACCAGGTGCAGACGAGTGCTCAAAGAACTTCTCAGCTCTTCAGGGGATCATCCAGTCTCCCAATTTCCCCCAGAAATACCCGAACTTCCTGGACTGCACCTACATCATCCATGTACGGTCTTACATCTGTCTGCCCGCCCATTGTCTTGATGCATGTCTTGTTTCTGTTTCAGTGTGCTTGTTTCTTTGCCGAGTTCCTTTTTTTTTAGTGTAGTGTACTGTTCTGTGTAAAGCAAAGCCTTTCTGTGTACAGTAGTGACGTATTAATCTTTCCGCACCGTACCATGTTGTTTCGTTCTCTGCAATGCTATTTTGATTATACTGTTAGTAGTGTTTGTTGTGGCATCCCTTGCATTGTAAACCCATCCGTTAACTTCCTTTACTATCCAATGCCTTGCTGTGCCATACCCACAATGAGATATATTTTGATCATCTGTGCTGTGTGATCCGATGCGATTATTCGCTGTTCCTGCAGACATCTCCCTGGAACGAGATCACTTTGTATTTTGAGCACTTCAACTTGGAGAGTGACGCGACGGGGCGGGAGGACAGAGCCGACGGGCACACAGGGACTGCAGGATCTGGGGCTACTGGGCGATCTTTGCCTAGACCTTGCCGCTTTGACCGCTTGGAGATCTGGGATGGGCTTCCCAATGGTATGATATATGGCAAAGGATGGAGAGGAAGAAATGAGAGAGACATGGAGATATTACACTCATTAGCAAAATACAGAATGCCTAATAGTGGTTGGGTAACATCTGGGCTGAACAATGGCTAAATGATTTTTGTAGAGGCATGTGCAAGAGCTAGAACACAGACCAGATAATAACAGAACAAAACATCTATAAAACAGTGGAATGTCAGGAAACACCAACAGCAGGGTGGAGGGATACAACATGGGGATAAATGGAGGATGAATACATGAGGGGAAGATAATAAGGAGATGGATGGGGGGTGGGCACAGGGGGCGAAGAAGCTGGATACTTCAAACACAGCAAGAAGAGGAAGGAAAAACTGGGAATTAAAAACACAAATGGAATAACAAATGAAATTGAAAAGGATGGAAAGGGAGAGGGGGATAAAACACCTGTAAAGGAAGGGGTGGACTTGGGAAGGGTTAATGACCATAGAAAACACCAGGAGTAAGGATGGGGGTATTTTATCTGAGGAGGAGGTGAAGAGGCATCTTGAAGTTGGTTTCATATGTGTGAGAACGGAAGAACAAACGAGTGGGGGTCAGCAGTGAAACAGAGTGAGGATGTGCGATTCATCACGGTTGAAAGACATTTTTCCAGTGTTCGATCAGCTCTTGATTTTATCAAGGTCGGCAGAGAGGAAGGAGGCTGCCCCATGCCTATCTGAAGGATGAGCGATGCTATGGCAGAGTGTGGAGGCATCAGAAAAGGATCAGGAGGGTTTTCCAGAAAAATCTACAGAATGCAGATCGATGATGAAGATGAGGAACATGTTTGGGTCCCAGAATGCATTGGGGCATTGCAGCCTCGACAGGGAGAGGAGATGAGAGAATTCCTGCATTGAGAGTTATGCACTGACTTCCAGAATTGAGGAAGTCGGCAAACTATGAGAAGAGATAGCCTTGGATGCCATTGGCTGCAAGTTTGGAAAACAAGGCGGGGTGCCAGAATATGTCAAATGCTCAAGATATGTCCAGAGAGACAGTGCTGATATCTTTAATGAGATTCAGGGCCTCCATCCATTGTCAGGGGAAAAGCAGAAGCATGTCCAGGGTTGAGTGAGTGGGTTGGACACCTAACTGAAATATCAGGTACTTGAAGAAAAGGAAGGATTTGATGTCAAATGTTATGATGTATTACCATGACTTTGCCGAAATTGGAAGATAGTAGGTCTGCATTTAAGAGGATCTGGTTTGTGCTATATTTGTATGATGCAGTGATGTTGACTGCCTTCCATGTAGACAGAAGGTGGCCTAATGCAGATGAACGGAGCAGAAAAAAGGAATATCGATGAGCGGTGGAGCAAGTTTCAGAACTTGGCTGCTGATCCCATCACAGAGTTGGAGTCAATAGTTGCCAGAAATTTTTCCACACCCTCATTTGATGAAGAGACTGTGTCTTGCCTGAGGAGTTTCATGAGAATGGATAAGGTAGAGAAAGAGGGAGGGGTTGGGTATGCAAAATGTGGAAGCAAACACAGAGTTGAGACATTCAGCCTTTTCATGAGCATTGTTGGCTGCAGTGCCATTTAAGATGAGGGTGGGGGTGGGGATGGAGGAGGAGCATACTCCAGAGGCAGACTTAATAAGGTGCCACCAGGTCTTTGAGGAAGGATACATCTTCAAAAGTTCAGCTTTGTGGTTGGTCAGGTCTTGTTTTCTGGGTCTCCTGAGAGTGGGCACACACTTGTGGAATGATCTGAGGTTACCTTTTTGAATTTGTCTTCCAGGAAGAGAAGGTAAGTTGTTTGAAGGCAACTGTCGTACCACAGGTTTCAATGTACCAGTGGCGAGAGGATGGGCATGATAGCTGCAGACTATATTGGATAGAGAGAGTGAGAGTGTGTCAGACAGTCAGAGAGTCAGACATTCAGACAGAGACAGAGAGTCAGAGCATTCTTTTGTAGAAAAATTCCTGGGAGCCTCCCTAACATCGGCAACGGAGATAGAAGACCAATCCTGAAGTGAGAAGGCAGCTTGTAGTCCCTGGCAGTCGACCTCAGTGAGGTTCCAGCCTTTTGGTGCAGAGACGATTCTCTGACAATAGCCACAAATATTTTGACTCAGATGAACTATTTGGAGTAGTGGAGGAACAGGAGACATTAGTAAGAAAGTTGGTCCTTACCAGGTGCAGAAGGGAAGACATGACATTGGCAGAAGTCACGCCCATTGAGTCACAGAAATGCTGTGGTTGGTTGAAGTGATCACCACTCCCAGACATTTGGCATGTTTGACATTTGCAATGAGAGAGGGAGAGAGAAATGTGAATGTACTTATCACTGCTAGGAGGGTGATACAGCACTGAGACGAATACCAGGCGGTTGCAGAGTGGAAAGCCGAGCCACTGTGGATTTGGAGCAGGACATTGATTCGGCAAGATTCAAAATAACATCCGATGATATAGAGTCCAATTTCTCCTCAAAGGCTGCACATGACTGTGTCAAAGATTTGCTGTGGACAGGTCCTGATAATAAGGTTTAAAACATCACAAGCGATATTTTGAAACTGTTGTAGTCAAAGAAAAATGTAGGAACTCCATTTTATGTTCCTTAAGCTAGTTCCGCAGCACATCATCCTCAATGAAATTGCCATCGTCATAATAAAACATCCATCATGTTCCAGATGGATGATTAACATAGAAGTGTGAACAAGGTCAGTAATGATCTTTAGAATTACTTCCTGGATGGCACCTATTCCTGGAAATGGATAACAGGTGTTAAGCCATGCCAGCTAAACATTCTCAAAATCATTAGTCTTTCTCCACTTGCCTGGACTGCTGGCACGATGCTTCTGAAGTTTCTGCCATCCACGGATTATTCCGAATGCTCAAAAATGTATGGAATAGGATTTGTTAGGCAACATGGCTTAACAACATTGCTCTAGTTTGATATTAAAGATCTATGACGAGATATTTAATTGACTACCACACCTAATATTTTGGAACACAATGCTCATTATTCCTGTGCACATGTTGTGATGTTGCTCACAACTCTAAACACCTCCGTGATTTGCATGACTGTTGCACGTCTAAGGCTCGTCGTGATGCATCCGGTCCATTTAAATAGCAATACCTTTCGGGAAGCTCTCATTGCTACGAGGGTTCTGGGTCCAACACTTACTGGTAGATACTTTGTTTTTTAAGCTAGTTTTTAATTGCAGTTGGACATTACCACCAGCTTATTCACTTCGATGAGGAATAGCCAAACAGCAAAAGCTCCCATGATCACGCCCCTTGCGAAGTCATTAATGCCTTGCCTCCACCTGCTCGGCCGTGCCGCATCACGTGCATAGAGTATTCCAGCCACGTCCGCGCTGTGTCTCCGGTCTCTCCATACCCGCAAGGCTGAAGTTTGACATTGACCTCATTTTTCACAACAACCATACGTGAGCAAGGATTATATTGTCATAATCACCAATTCCTGGCACATACATCACGATATATCACATATCCTCCCTTCTTTTGGTTAAAAGTTTAGTATGCATTAAAAAAATTTTTGCAAACAGGAAATATGATAATCAACTGATTTATCTGTTCAAACCCTAACAAGGTCTTGAGGAAGTGCGCAAAAAGAATGCATTTGCTTTGAGAAACAGAGGGTAAGGCTTGTATTATCGTGTTGTTGAATGAAGATGCATAAATCACGCAATCCAAACGACACCTCCATCCACTCTCCTGGGTTTTAAATATTTTTTTACTCGGAATTTTGCAGAGTACGGAGGAGATGTAGCTTCACTAGACGCATTTTTTGAGATGTAATCGAGCAGTTTGGGGGTCTGTACTTCCTAAAGGAGTAATTGTCTCCATTTTCACTTGTTTGTCTCCACTCTATAAGTACTGGAGTATCTCAATAATGCGGAGTATCTTGATACGCAGTGCATGTATTATCAAAATGAGGGTTTTTGGTTGGGGTCAAAAACGTTTCCCCCCTTTCAAAAAACCCCGTTTCCAATGTCATCGGGAAGGTCAGAATCCGTGACACTGGCTGGAAAGCATATCTAAAAGGACTAAGGTCGGGAAGCAAAATAAACCTTCGAGCTTTGCTTTTTGGAGGCCCATACCTTAGTGGTTCACGAAAAATAGTTTTCCATTTCATTTGACAATGTCATCCGGCGAAATGGCTTTGCAACCCGGTCCAAACACCTAAAACGATATCTTCTGCAGACGTTTAGCGCAGAATGAAATACCGTCAATCAGTCTTTGGAACTCAGGCAAACCTACATAACCAAACTGGGATACATCATGAAGCCACCTGCTCCGCAAGGAACATCATAGCGAAAATGTGAACCCACAAACAGTCGTGAGTAACGAACCATTTCTGCGATTGTTTTGTCTGGGACTTGCAAACACGGTTTCAACTGTTGCCAAACTCGGAAGAGAAAGGAAACGCGATCACACGTCAACATAAACAAAGCGATGCTATTTCCATTACATGTCCTCATACATAGCAAGCGCAACGCATTTTCAGCCCCTTGACCCACGAGGGCAGCCATCAGAAACTCCATATTGATGGATGGTTCAAAGTGCATCTCGCGCGAAAATGACCTGATGCAAAATGACCTTGCATGTTTGTTTGGTTTTTCGAAAGGCAGTATGGAGGTAGATCGAGTGCGCCTGAAAATAAAGATCCCCCAAAACACTTAAATTGGGGTTACAACACGAGTATAAATGCTCTTATGGGAAATACAGCGATCGATGCTTCTCTACTGCATGCTCGCCGTGACTCATGTACCCGCTCCTCTGTTTTATAAGTTATGGAGGGAAGTGAAAAGGAAATTATTTTGCTATCTTGGAGTAAGTGAGACAATATTTCTGTCTGATTCGCACCAGAAAGCATTTTTGTGTTGGCTCAGCTAACACAACACCGTTGGGCCAACGTTGGGCCAACGGTGTTGTGTTAGATGGGGGAGAAGCATGCTTTTTATCTTTTATGTTAGAAGCATATGTCCTTATCAAACTTCGCTCGATGAGTTGGCGTGTAGGAAGACAAGTTGTGTTTTGTGCAACCGGAATGAAATATCACAACAATATAAAACCGTAATTGTGTAATCTCAATTATATCCCCACTGAGCCTCGGTTAGAGATCCATTGGTAAGCGTCGGAGTGCGCTCGCAGTGGCGTTTCAAACGCACGTTTATCAGGAAATATGTAAAAAATAAATAAATCGCATATAGGTAAATGTGCGTGAGACAGAGGAGTCCGAGGCCTCAACATGACTTGTCTGTAGGTGCTGAAGCATTCGGATAGGTAATACTATCGGGTGGCCAATATAGACCTGGCTCTGCTTAATCCCATCGCTGCTGCCAACGGCAACACCTACAAAAGCGCCGGTGAAGTGAAAATTGGCGAGGGATGGTGGGCCAAGCTCGATTAAAATAAAAATATCTCATTAATTGAGATAAAGGTTGAAAATTGTCTTTTCACATTGATATTCGCACAGAAACGAGCTTTCATAATGTGAATTGTTTAAGCAGAGGTGGTTTCAGTTGTTGTTTGAGGTCTCAGAAAAGTATCTACCTCCAAGTAGCCACCAAGTGTCCATTGTGTGACAGCAATGGCATTTTGTCTTATTCGAATAAACGTTTAGGAAAACCCAGCCGTCATTCTGGTTCAGATACGGAGGGAATGCATGGAGACGATAGACTACGTTATGAATAATGTAGAGATAATTCTGGAAGGACACAAAGACAGATGGATATGATGACATTTACATGATGAAAATGGCAATGTTAGAGATGGAAATGATGGGGGAAAAGGAAGCGAGTTGGCGATGAAATGGGTCTGCAGATGGTAGGACTAGGGGAGCGATGAAACTTTAATTGCCTTAGACCCTGGGTGCACAATGATGGACTACACTGGATGGAAAGCATCATCTGTCGAACTCCAGACAAAGTAACATGAATTAGGAATATTAATATATTACGTTTCCATCAAATCTGTTACAAAAGCCAACTAGACCTTTCAAATTCATGAGCGAGCTTAGAGCTCTGGCTGGTTTTGGGAGTCATGTAAAAACCATATGGTCCACGTTGATCTAGAGAAGCAAAGTACGTCTGCTGGCTTACGTCGGATTAAGCTCTCCGCCATGGCAGGACCGACAAGATGCAACATCAGACCCGAGTGAAAGCCGTTGAGCTCATCACGGATGTGTTTGAACGACAAACTCCATTCATTTTACTTGATTTACATTTTTACAGAACAACTAAAGCACATAAATCCTATCAAACCCAAGCTAGATGCCAAATTATATTCCGTGTTGCCATAGTACCGCCTAATGGCCTACCCTTATGGGTGGCACTACCAAGCTATTTTTATACAATTGTGAGTGGGGATAAGTGGATCAAAATGAGGGTTTTAGCCAGTTCAATATGTATTTTGGGGGAGGAAGGAGGAATAGAGGGGTTTGGGGGAGGTTTGACACACACCTACACACACACACCTACACACACACACACACACACACACACACACACACACACACACACACACACTTACCCCGCTGTACCAATAGTTGTACCCTCTAAACAGTGCAGCAATGGCGATGTTACGGAGGGTTTCTGATACTGTTGTGCAACCATTTTGTTGAGTTGTTGAGTAACGCACGTTTGGTGGTGGATACACCTCTGTAAGCTCTTCAGTCCATGTCAGCCAGCAAAGGCATTCTGTCCTTAATCCCGTTGTCCTTTTATGTGTTGGCCTGGTTAAACAACGTATTCGAGAAAAATGTCAGATTATAGATTAGAGGTGGCTGGAAAAGAGGAAGCGTTGTATCTATATATATAAAGCAGTAAAGTATGTTTGTTTGTTTGTTTGTTTGTCCTCTTATAACTCGAGAACTACTCATCGCAGAGCAAAACCAAAGGCATATTCGGAATCAGTACGTCTCAGAGCAACTACAGCACACCTTAAAATTTTTTAAACTTCGCGTTTTAAAATTATGACGTCATCAGCGTATTTCGGAACGTTAATTTTTCAACCTCATATTCGGAATCAGTACGTCCCAGAGAAACTTCGTAACGTTAATTTTTCAACTTCATCCGATTGACATGGGACCAACGGCATGTGACAGGGAGTGAAACATTTATTTGACGACAATGACTTCCGACTTCTGGGTTCGGAATGCGGGACCAATGCCATTTGACAGGGAATAAAAAATAAATGCGACATTCAATTGACGACAATGACTTCCGACTTGACTCCCCCCTCCCCCCTCCCCTCCCCATCCCCCTCCCCTCCCCCCTCCACCCTCCCCTCCCCCCATCCCCCTCCCTCCCCTTCCCCCTCCCACCCCCCTCCCCCCTCCCACCCCCCACCCCCTCCCATCCCTCCCCCCCTCCCCATCCCCCCCTCTTCTCCCCTCTCCCCCTCCCCCTCCCCCTCTTCTCCCCTCTCCCCCTCCCCCTCTTCTCCCCTCTCCCCCTCCCCTCTTCTCCCCTCTCCCCCTCCCCCTCTTCTCCCCTCTCCCCCTCCCCCTCCCCCTCTTCTCCCCTCCCCCCCTCTTCTCCCCTCCCCCCCTCTTCTCCCCTCCCCCCCGTTCCCCTCCCCTCCCCTCCCCCCTCCCCTCTCCTCCCCCGCCCGGCAATGCCGGGTACTTCTGCTAGTTTATTTATAAGTCTCATGGTAGGAATGGTTAATATTTATAATGTGTCGTGCACTTACCAAGACAAACCACGTGGGACAATGATGCATTGTCAAGATGAATGCCTTGCCATGTCAGTTACTTCTGTCAAGCTTTAGGCGAACATTATCCCAAGGCCTGACAATATCTGGCACGCTAGCTTTTTGACTGACCCACCATTTGAACCGACCGAGACTACAATTCAAGAAAGAGGAAAAAAAAATCCCTGAGCCCTGTCCCCACCCTGCTTCTCCTGACCAGAACCAAACAACTGGTCCATTTCGACATTCCTCGCACTCACCCCGAAACCGAGAGGTTTCCTTTTCTACGATCTTGACACTTCCACATCGAGTTCAGCCATCTGCAGAAAATCATGACCTGAAATATACTCTTGACAAGCAGAGAGGCGGTGTGTGTTTGTGCTTATTTATTAAATATTTATTTATTTTTTATATAAAGTAATTTTTTTAATTAAATTAATTAAACGATGAATAAATATGCAGGGTGGGATAAATAATATCGCACATGGGACATTCCATATATCTGTTACACATTATATGCTGTGTTGTCGTGAATTGAACGAGTTTGAACAACTATTTCATTGTTTTTGAATATAATACGTCTGCTGGCCTTCCTGACAGTGGGATTGGAGATTGGACGATACTGCGGAAACACTTCGCCTCCAACGTTGAAGTCTTCCACTGGGGTCCTGTCCTTGGTCTTTCATACAGACACTGCTGTGGCCAAAGGAGGATTCTCTGCAAATTACACCATTCATCGCAAGGAGGTTTCTGAGAGTGAGTGTTTCCTCCATCTTCCTTTCGTGTGCGGATGTAATGTATATGTGTGAGAGAGAGAGAGAGACAGCGACAGAGACAGAGACCGAGAGACAGAGAGAGAGAGAGACAGAGAGAGAGAAAGACAGAGAGAGAGAGAGAGAGACAGAGAGAGAGAGAGAGAGACAGAGAGAGAGAGAGACAGAGAGGGGAAGAGACAGAGAGGGGGAGAGACAGAGACAGAGACAGAGACAGACGCTGTAGTAGTTTAGTCTCCCAGGAATATATGGTGTTCATTATCTGTCTCTCCTCCTCACCCTTTATCTTTACCTCTCATCTCCATCCATCCTTTCCCTTTTACCACTTGCCTCCCTCTGAACACATTCCCAGCCATAATGTGTGACAGGGCCTTGGGCCTGAAGTCGCGCTGGATCAGCGACAATCAGATCACTGCCTCATCGCAATACTACACGGGCCTGTGGCCTCCTCAACTGGGTCGACTGCAGAACCCGGTGAATGCATGGACCCCCTTGCAGGACTCCAGCAAAGAGTGGATTCAGGTGTGAAATATCTAGTGCAAGAGCACGGGGTTGAGAATGGGGATGGGGGTAAGCAGGTGGTGGGGATAGGTAATAGAATGTAAAGATAGCCACGGTATTGATTTTGTCATAAACGGAATTCACTCAAAATCCCCATCAGCGTCAAACTCAATCGCAAAGTTTTCTTTCCTCAAGGTTTGCATCCATAGACAACATGCGTACTTTCTCTATGCCTCTTTGAGAGTACTCCGAGGGGGCATGACCCTCTCGTTTTGTACTAAGTGAATGCAGTGAAAGCCATTAGTGTAGCGATGTTAATGCCATGAAGAGATGCAAACGCCCCATATCGATGAGGATAAACGCGAGACTTCTTCGGCCGGCCGAGCAAGCCCACATTGCGAGAAGCAATTCCTTGTGGGGTTGGACGTGGTTTTAGCAAAACAAACGGCAGGGAGTTTGGCGCAGGAATTCCAGGCGCCACATTCCTGCATCGGCATGAGAACTCGAGGTGATGACCAACGGAATGGAAAAGTCATGGCTTTGGCCAAACCCGGACCATTGTGTCGAGCTATAAAACGGCTCAGATCGATGGGAAATGACAAATGATGAAGTCAAGTTACCCAACTGAGAATGCTCACATATATTGCAATTTACACAAATTATGATCCAAAATCGATTGTGTTTGGATGTCACAGTTCAGCAGAGTCCATGGTGATGTGACAGGGGTTTAATAAAGCATGTTTTTGTTCCCTTTATGGCTGGAAACCCCTTCATGGACCACATTAGTATCAATCATATAGCTCCTGCAACACTTCTCCATTTTAAGATAGTTTATTTATATATATGTATATATATAATTATATATTGTTGCGGATCCGGGGTCGGCGCTCCCCTTACCAAGGGGGGTTAATCCCCTTGTCCTTTAAGCTGGCCGTCCCCCGTTCATGGGAACTATAACGCTCCTTTGCGGGGTCGAGATTGGCCAGGGTGATTGGTCAAGATGGACTCCCAAATACCTGCTTACCAATCTCTCCGCAAAGCAGGGAGAAAATTCCCGCTCGAACCACGGACAGATGGAAATTGCCGAGCGGTTTAGCAATCCACGATTCGAGCCGTTAGCAATCAGACTAACCCGATTCTGAGCGGTTCTAATCGTGCCACCGGTACTCAATTGAGGAAAAGACGAAAGCGATCGAATAAGAGGAAACCAAAAGGTAGGAAAGAACAAATATGGTTTATTACTATACTACTAAAAGAGGAAACGAAAGAAGGGCATATACAAGAAGAAGAGCAAAAGGACACAGGGCAAGCTTACACAGTCTTAAATATCACGCCCAGGACAATACAAACAGACTTACACGAAAGGGGAATAGCAGGAAGGAGGAGAAGGTCCAGGCAGATGGCAGGGGAGGAAGGTCCGGGCAGATGGTTCAGGCGTTGAGGTCCGGCTCCAGGTTCACGCTCCACTCTGGTCCACGCTCCGGTTCCACGGCGAAAAACCCGGCAGGCAGCGCAGTTGGTATTGTGGCGGTATTGTCAGCGCGAGTGGACCGACTCTCTCACTCTCTCCTTGTCCCTCTTGCCGACCCAACTCTCTCTTCTGCTCTGCCTCGCAACCTCGACTCACCGCGGCTCTCTGGCTGTCCCTTCTGTTCTCCCATCTCATCTCCTCTCAAGGCGCCGCGCTTGCGCTTATATAGTGTCCCTTTTGAAATCAAGCCACCCACTTTTAGACACACCCACCGGTGAGCTCGCCTCGGCCCTGGTTGGTCGCGAGGGCTCACCGACTCCTCCCTTGGTGACACGTTGATGGGGCCATGCCTCGCTCCGACAACTCCTCGCCCTCTTTCTCCGCTCTGACCGCATGGTTAATGGCATTTGAGCCAGGCAGCGAACGCTGCTGGCAAACAAGGGAACACAATTTATAACTCCTCCCCCCTTCTTCTCCAGCTTGACCGCGTGGTTAATGGCATTTGGAGCCAGCGCTGCGGCTGGCAGAGACGCGCAATCCAATTTGGAGGGAGGCTAAGTCGCAAAATGAAGGGGATTGAACAAGGGGCCTAGGTTATTTGATTAATGCAACGCAGAGTCAAACTACTGGAAACAGAGCCTTACCTGAAACACATACTACTGAAATAACTGAAGAAAGTTCCTATGGTGTCCTACGTGTTGCTCGTGGACTAACTATGGGTGCAATCTTTGACCTTTAGAAGATGGGGATATTTACAGGGAATTATTTACAAGGCTTATTATTTTACAAAGTGAAGGTTCTAAAAACGTAACAATATATTAGTGATTATAATTAACTAATAATTATTATTGTTATGGATATTATCTCACAAAGCCCTCTTCCTTTATACTCCTGCAGGTGGATCTTGGTTTCCCAAAGATTGTAACTGGAGTGGCGACCCAGGGCGCAGTGTCACAAGAGTCTGGGACCAGTTACTATGTGACGAACTACCGTCTGGAACACAGCACCAGTGGGGAGGACTGGGTGCCATACAGAGAAGGACGATCCATAAGGGTACACAACACAGGAGTGCTTATCTCTTATACTGCTTTTTTGCTTGCTTATACACAGTACTGCTTATCTCACACCTCAAGCGGATGGCTCATGACTGTGTCAGTCACGGGTCACCATACATTGATGTGTATGCTATACTTTAGGGAGGATGTTGAACTGCCTGTTCTTTCTACATTCAGGGTGTGTATATATATATATATATCTATATATATCTATATATATCTATATATATCTATCTATCTATATATATATATATATATATATATATATATATATATATATATATATATATATATATATATATATATATATATATATATTGTTGCGGATCTCTGCGTCGGCCTTTCACCTTACCAAGTGGGGATTAGTCCCCTTGTCTTTTACTAGCCGACGGGACCCGGGACCTATGACGTCCTTCTCGGACAGCGTGAAATAGGGTTTTAGGGTTATGAATTTGCTATTACCTAAGTACTAACGCTGACCGGAAATGAGGAAATAAGCCCCGCCCGAATCACGGGTGTTAGTGGAAACGCCGAGCGGCAGCGACCCGTGACCCAAGCCGTTATCAAGGACTAGATCCCGATCCGAGCGTTCTTAATCGTGCCACGCTTACCCAATGGAGAAATCACGGAAACGGTCGAATTTGGGAAGAAAGGAATAACAGAATTTATTTACACTTTGTACAAGAAAAAGAGAAGAAGAAGAATACACAGTGCATCCTTAAACAGTCTTAACTTATCCCTGGCCAAACGGGCCCGTTCACTCTCAGACACACTCACACGGGGTTGTAGACGAACAGGTCGATGGTCCAGGGATGGCGTCCAGGCAGCTCGTTCTCCGGTCTCCAACTCGCACCGCGAAGCAGATGTACCAGATGGCAGGAGCTCTCCGCATGTCGTTTCGTGCGTGCGGGATTATCACAGGGCAACGGTAGGCTGGCTTTGGGGGTTACACTCACGGCTCAGCCGCGTACGTAATAAGCAAACAGTTCCAATAACCGCGAACAATGCGCTCTTCAGTCTCTCAATGCGTTCTCTCAATACCATTCGCTCGCGATGCGTGACTCCCTTCTCATCTCAGGTGAACTCGCCGAGTGCCTCTCCCTTCCCATCTCAGGTGAACTCGCCGAGTGCCTCTCCCTTCTCATCTGAGGTGGGGGCCTCGTGCCAAGGGTTTTATTGCCACGCCCTTGGAACCCTCTCGAACTCACCAGACATTGCTTGCCACGCCCTATCAAGCCATGCCCACCGAGCTCTGGTTGGCTATTGCCCTTACCGTCACCGCCTTCTGACATGCTGATTGACGTGGCCACACCTCGTCCTCGCGCTCCTCCCTCTTTCCAGGCCTACCTCGTGTCATTGGACTAGTTTCGAGCGAAACCAAGGGCAGCGAACGCTGCTGGCGGCCAAGGCGTAACAAACTGCTGCGAGTAGCCCAAAGCGTAACAAATTGAGGGATGCCAAATGGGGCGTGGGATCGAGTTTGCCCATGATGTAATTGAAGGGTGGCCGCAAAATGAAAAGGACCTAAGCTTGATTCTTTACACAACGCAGATGTCACTAGGGAAATGGCCTACTCTGACACATACTATGACATAACTAATTCTAATGGGCCTACGTGTTGCTTGTGGACTAACTATGGGGGGCAAACCTTTAACCTTTAATGATGTTATTTGTACAATCTCAAAACCTCAACACTGCCCCCCTCCTTCGCCAGGCTCGCCCCCAAGCCGAACCCACACAAGTGAGCACGACCGATTTTTAGCAAGGATCAGGACTACTTTTTAAATTCCGTGTGACACTTATGTGTGGTTCCCCTATACATTTAACCTATCACCCTGTGTGTGACAGTTTTACAACACTAAATATGTCCCACCTACTGCGTTGTGTACTAACTAACAGATTCACACCCACAACTAACCGAATTGTGGAAAGAATTCTCAAACTACACATAAAGCCGGTGGGGAGCATGTTATTTACAAGACTAACTAATTATTTACAGTTCTACAACCCAGGACCTGTTCTTTTTGGGAAAGAATTTTGAGGAGAGAGAGAGAAACACAATATGCACTGCACTGCACCAATACACCATACACCAATATGCACAAAAATGCACAATCGTGCACAATCATCATAAATGCACATTTCAAATAAATGTTGGCTTTGCTGCTGGGCTGCTGCGGGGCTGCTGCTTGGTTGCGTCTTGCGTCTTCCTGCTTCATCTTCGGTGTGCCATAATTAACTTGAGATCTTCCTTCCTGACACACCGGAATAAATAAAAATGCACAACCGTGTCCGTTTTTATTTATTAGCAGGGCCAATCTCATGGTCTATCTGCGTGACTTTGATGCCACTTAAAAATCCCAGTGGTCCGCAGGGCAAGATAACGCTTGCAGAAATTGTCTGCTCTAGTAAAGGTGCCAGGCCACAGAACGTGTGGTCCATTAGGTGTACTGGTGCAGCCAGAGGTAGCAGAGTGCAGCACAAAAGTGCAGCTGCACAGCTCAGGGTTCCTGCACACTCCCCTCAACAAAAAAAAAATGGGTCCATGGGTGGGGAGGAAAGACAGAGCAGAGAGTCAGCGGAGGAAAGGGCGCAAGGGTACACGTCAACACAAGGCAATGCAACATGAGGAGCACGGGAGAGCGAGCGGAGAAAGCTCGTCCCTAACCGTTTGTAACCCCCCATGTCAGCCTACACTACCCTTGCCCTTCCCTATATTTACACTTTACAATTCGTCGCTACGTCTTGTCTTTTCTATCCCCCCTCTACTCCAAATTCGTCACCCAATCCCTCCCAAGAAGGAAGAGATGGAATACACACAATATCCAACTCACGGCAAGATGCGTCTTTACCATCCAAACATTTGCAAAACTTGGTGTGGAGTTCTGTCACCTTGGTGAGTGGATGCGGATGGTGTGAAGTGATTTCTCATCCTAACTATACTCTAATTGACATTAACTCACTTACACTACCCGGGGTCTTGCCCTGCCAATTGGCATCTTTAAACTATGCGGTTCTAAAAACCAATTCCCATTGACCCACCCTGTGGTGCTCTTCCAATTTGGGTCTCACACCCCAATTTTTCTCACTGTGCCTTCGCACAATTTCGGGGCTGGGTCGTGTGGCTCTACCAGCAGGTCTACCTACCTGCGCACCTCCGCCACTGAAGTCGCCACCCGAGCTTACCATGCTCCTTTCAACTACCCTAACTCAGGGAAGGCCCCTCCTGGCTCTCTCACCCCTCTGATGCCCTCTCTGGCATTGGGCTACCCGGGTCCTCTCCTAGGATCCTCGGGCCCCACTGAACACTACTCTGAACTCTACCTGGCTCCCAGAGCCTACCTGCCGCCTCACCTGGCTGACAGACTACTAGTAGCGGAGTGCCCGAATAACCACACTCACCAATTAAGCCCACACGCCCAGCCATTTCCACAGACTCAAGCACCCATCAAAGCAATTCACTGCTCCTTCCCACACCACAGATGTCAATATCCAAACAATTTACCTAAACCCTCTACCTAACTTTAAACTACCCTCCCCGGGTATTCGTGAAGGGATCCATCCTCCCCCATCCACTCCTTCGCACCATGCACTCCACACCACTCATTCCACACCACTCACTCCACACCATTTATTCCACAACACTCAGTATCCTCACTTGCACCCCATGCAATTCAATCACTCAACACACTTACACACATCCTCAATACACCACTCATACACTTTCTCTCTGGTCATCCCCGACCAATGCCTCATTTCACCAAGTTCATTCCAAAGATTCTCATTCAATTCCTCATTTGCGCCTTAAGCTCACGCTCATACTCACACACACAGCATCATCTAACTAACTATTTCCCCTAATACTCGTGCTTCCCGTCTTCCCTTACACTAAGCACTTCCCTCGTCATTATCATCCTTCTAATCTCTCTACGTCCCCTCTACTTGTACAATGTCTCTACTTAACTCTCAGTCTCCTATTGTCATTTCTAAATCCCTAACAATATCCTAGCCCGCCCTCGGCTAGTTTGCACTGCCATCCCCATAACCTAAAGCTCATGTGCCCCAATATGAGGGATGGTGGATCCACCATCCCTCTACACCGTATACCATTTGCCATCACTATCGCTATCCGTCCACTGTACTATGAGCCTCTCGGTGCGGAAATACATTTTTACAGCTCGGCTTCGGAAAGCCGAGCAATGCATACGGGTGGTCTGTCTCCTGTTGGTTGGGTCCATCCGGCATTTTCGATTCTGGGGAGGAGGCATACTTGGGCCGAGTTTCCAGGCACCATCTTGGCGCGGAGCCTTGCGGTCTCCGGCACGATGACCCAACCTCCCCCGGTCGGAGCACCGCGCCTGCCAGGAGGCGAAGGTCCGACCTGGCCTTCCTCCCCCGGAATCGTGCCGTTTTCCCCTTGCGTCACGGCACGGCACCGACCATACAGGGCGGAGCCCGGCCAGAATCGTGCACGGCGCTCCTTGCGAGACCGCCGCGGCAACGATCCCCGCCGGCTCCCACAGCACACAAAGCGCACCATGCCCCGAGAGCTCGCGTCGGCTATACGTCGGCCTAAACGCTGCCCCGGTCCACGTCGATGCCCGAGTCGCATTCTCACATCCACACACGACCCGTTCTACACTCACACATCCCATACACTCCCTTAATTCCATTACCGCACTCTCCTGTGCATACTCTTCTCTCGCACACTCAGGTGCACACCACTCAGGTGCACTCACGCCGCTCACACACTCCATCATCACACACCCTCGTGCACATCCTGGCGCACCCTCTTGCGCACACTCCTCTGTTACGTACTCCTTAACACCCACGGGTGTGCACTCTGTTGCACACCCGATCATGCGCTCTGGTGTGCACTCCCGCACACTCTCCTCGTCCATCACACACTCTGTATCGCACTCTGCACACATACACTGTTGTGCACTCACTCTCACTCTCAGTTTCATACTCGCGCTCCGGCGCCGTTCGAACACGCGCGCCATTCGCTTTCACACAGCGCACCACGGACCTTCTACGAGCGCCCGGGTTTATGTCGGGATCCCAAGCGTGCGAAAAATCTTTTCGCGCCAAACCTTTTTGCGCCATATACAGCCCTACTCACCTTCGGGATTCTCTTCTCCTTCCGCAGCTGCAAACTTTCATTTTGGTTAGGAAGCACGACATCACAATGCGAATGCAGACTTTGAGTACATTCCATTTCTTTCTTCAATTCATGTACTAACTCTGCCGTCTCCTCAACCCCAATTTCCACTGTGATTTCTTTTTCTTTATTAAGCTCGACGACCGCTGGTGCACGTAAAATAAGATTTTCCAATTCGGCGGCCGTCGGCTTTTCCATACCCCGAGTCACGATTTCTACCCCGGTCCACCCAACCGTGCTCTGCTCTACCCGGCTCTCCACGCGTTTCTCAAATCGCGTTACCCCGTCGCGTACCAGTGTGCCTTTCCCGCTCGACCTGCGGTCAATGTCTTTCCCCATCTTTTTTATTTGACCACCTATTCTGTTACCACACCCTTTTACCCCGTCTTTCATCCCTTTCATTCGATTCTCTTGGGTGCCCATCCTGTTTTCCAACCCCACTAATCCCTCTTTCATTTCTTTCAGTTGGCCACCCATGTCCTTCAATTGGCGCCCCATTTCCTTCATTTGGCCCCCCATTATGTTTTCCAATTCTTTCAGTTCTGCCCTTGATTTGGCCCCCTCCACTTTCAATTGACCGCCCATTGCATCCATCTTTTTCTCTTGGACGTCCATCCTCCCATTTATTTTATTGATGTTATCACTTCGTCCCCAAATTTCGTTCTTCTGGGCACCCAGCATTTCTTTCGTTTCCCGGGTTTCGTTTTTTATTTCCCCTATTTCTTTCATGAATTGCGCCATGAAAGTGCCCATATAGGATTGCATATCCATTGGTGCTGCGGGCGCGGCTCTCGCCGCCATGTGCGCGGCGCCGCCATTTTCCTCGCCTGCCACCCCTACTGCTGCACCCTCATCAATTGTATCCTCCATTTCTCCCAATTCTTCCCGGGGGTCCTGGGTTATTTCTTCCCCTATCTCCTCGTCTTCTACCCCCACCGGCATCCGACCGTCTTGACTAGCCATGGCACGATTTCAATTTGGATTTTAATAATAAATTTCGGCCGCTCGTAATTTGGAGTGCGTTAGGCGCACTTCGGGTACAATCCCACTCCTGACACCAAATGTTGCTGATCTCAACGTCGGCCTTTCCCCTTACCAAGGGGGGATTAGTCCCCTTGTCTTTTTGCTAGCCGACGCAATCCGGGGCTATGACGTTCCTTCCGGTCAGCGTTGAATAGGGTGGTAGGCCGAATTAATCCTATTACCTAATTACCAATGCCTCCCAGGAAGCAAGGAAATAACCCCACCCGAAACACGGTTTTAGTGGAAACGCCGAGCGATAGCGAGCCATGATCCGAGCCGTTAACAAGAACTAACCCGATTTGAGCGGTTCCGAATCGTGCCACGCTTACCCAATGGAGGAAAAGACTGATACGGTCGAATTAGGAAGAAACAGGAAGGAACAATTGGTTTATTAATAATAATTTGTACAGGAAGGAGGAGAAGAACACACAGTGAAGCTTATACAGTCTTAACTTATCCCTGGACAAACGGGCCCGCACACAGAAACACTCACATGGGGATGTAGATGGTTGGGTTGATGGTCCGGGGATGATGGCGTCCAGGCAGCTCACTCTGGTCCCCGACTCGTACCGCGAAGCAGATGGTCAGGCGGCAGCGGCCAGGAACTCTCCTCGTGTCGTTTACGTGGAGCGGACAATTACAGGGCGGAATGTGGGCGAAAGGTAGGCTGGCTTGGCAGTTACACTCGCGGCTCAACCACGTACGTAATAATCGGCAGCTCGAACACGCTTCTTAATGCGTTTCCCTCACGAGGCCTCTTTGCACAATCCAGTCCTCTTTACCAAGCGCGATTCCTTCAGTCCTCTTCACAATGCGCAAGCCCAAACGTGCGAGTCCTCTCCACACAGTCCTCAATAATCCAACCTTCCAACGAGTCCTCATATATTCCTTCTGGCCAGTCCTCTCGAAGGGCTTTGTGTGCGCGTTTATATAGCGCCGCCCAGCGAACCCTCTGGAATTTGCCCGGGTCCCATCGTCATAGGTCCCGGGTCCCGTCGGCTAGTCAAAGACAAGGAGACTAATCCCCCCTTGGTAAGGGGAAAAGGCCGGCGCTGAGATCCGCAACAATATATATATATATATAATATATATATACTAGCTTGGCTCGCCTCACCAAGCGTCGTTACTGAGGAACGGGCTTATTTTAGCCGAGGCTAATGACTGTACCTGAGTTGCTGTGTTGTCATGATTTACACCAATCATAATACAAACAATTACTTTGCACAAATGTATTTGTTGTGTTTGTGATATTACATTTTTATAGGCAATTTAGGTTGAAGATTTAGGTTGAATGTTTTTTTTTCAAGAAAGAACCCCTCAACACACACATAGGGGAGGGGTAGGTGCAGACTGGAAGTTTGGGACGATTACACCTCACCACCAAGTAATTCAAAACACCTCACAGCCATAAAACACGTAATGAAAACACCTCACCACCACAAAATTAAAAAGACCTCACCACCACGAAATTGAAAACACATCACAGCCATCAAACACGTAATAAAAACACCTCACAGCCATAAAACACGTAATAAAAACACCTCACAGCCATCAAACACGTAATAAAAACACCTCACCACCACGAAAGTAAAAACACCTCACAGCCATCAAACACGTAATAAAAACACCTCACCACCACGAAATTAAAAACACCTCACAGCCATAAAACACGTAATAAAAACACCTTACAGCCATAAAACACGTAATAAAAACACATCACAGCCATAAAACATGTAATAAAAACACACCACCACAAAATTAAAAACACCTCACCACCACGTCATTTAAAAACACCTCACCACCAAGTAATTCAAAACACCTCACCACCACGTAATTCAAAACACCTCATCACAAACTAATTAAAAACACCTCACCACCACATAATTAAAAACACCTCACCACCCCGAATTCAAAACACCTCACCACCCCTAATTCAAAACACCTCACCACCATGTGATTTAAAAACACCTCACCACCACGTAATTCAAAACACCTCATCACAAACTAATTAAAAACACCTCACCACCACATAATTAAAAACACCTCACCACCCCTAATTCAAAACACCTCACCACCACGTAATTATAAATACCTCACCACCACGTAAATCAAAACACCTCACCACAATGTGATTTAAAAACACCTCACCACCACGTCATTTAAAAACACCTCACCACCACATAATTCAAAATACCTCACCACCACGTGCTTCAAAACCACCACAACGTTATTAAAAACACTTCACAACCACGGAAACAAAAGTTTGAGGGAGTCGTTAAGTGACAACACAGACACTGCCCAGATGTGCAGATATCTATCTATAATTCCAGTAATCTCTGTCTGTACGTTTGTACGTTTGTACGTTTGTCTGTGACCGCTGTTTCTCGACAACCACGGGTCCGATATACTTTTAACTTGCCAGGTATATTGCTGGGGACCCGAGGATGTGCCTTTTCAAGGTTTCATATTAATCGGACAATTACTTACCGAGCTATGTCCAAAAAACGATTCAACCAATCAGAGAGCAGCGAACGATCGCGTGTGCCGAACGTGGCGGACACACTCTGCCTCGGATGGCACATTTGAGAGCGTATTCATTTATTTCACGTTTGCAAACTATGTTGGCGTTAAACTATGTTTTAAAACTAATAAAACCGAATTTGCGATTCATTCGCTTTCCTGCGCGTTTGTGCACGCGATGGCGATTGCTTTACCAAACTCCGGAAGCCGTTCGCTTTGGACCAAACCATTTCATGTAAATAGAGGGGGGGGATATAATTTTAGATATAGATATAGTACGGGCAATGCCCTAGTCTATCTATAATTCCAGTAATCTCTGTGTGTATGCGACCGCTGTTTCTCGGCAACTACCGGTCCGATATACTTGAAACTTGCCAGGTATATTGCTGGGGACCCGAGGATGTGCCTTTTCAAGGTTTCATATTAATCGGACAAGTAGTTACCGAGCTATGTCCAAAAAACGATTCGACCAATCAGAGAGCAGCGAGCTACCGAGCTATGGCGATTTAGCCGTTCGCCGTTCGCTTTGGCTTTGCGAATGGACCAAACCATTTCATGTAAATAGAGGGGGGGGGGGGGGTTCTACCGTACTCGCAAGCCGTTCGCTTTGGCTTTGCGAATGGACCAAACCATTTCATGTAAATAGAGGGGGGGGATATAATTATATATATATATATAGTACGGGCATGCCCTAGTATAGATAAATGACTGTACCCGAGTTGCCGTTTTGTCATGGTTTAAACCAATCATAATTCAAACAATTATTTTGCACAAATGTATTTGTAATATACGTGATATCCCATTTTATAAACAATTGAAGTTGAAAAAAAAAATTCCCCAAAAAATTCCAAAAAATAAAAATAAAAAAATTGGAAAATTTGTCAGAAAAATACCCTTAGGACATACCGACGGGAGAGATATGTGCATACCAGAAGTTTGGTACGATTTTACAAAAGTTTGAGAAAGTAGTTCAGTGACAAGACAACACAACACAAGACAACACAACACAACACAAGACAACACAGGACAGGACAGCCATTAAGGCATCCCATCCAGCTATGCTGTACCTTAATGGGAGCGATAAGTACCATCTGCCACATGGCACATTATCTCTGGTATCCACTCATTATATGGAATCGCCTGGATGCAGCTGGGAGCAACCAATCCAAATATATCTTCAGTTCTCCAGCTTTCAATGAGTGCACATAATGACGTCACTGCCATGTACATACGCTCTGCCTGTCAAGCTCTCAAGAGAACTCTCCGACAGAGCAGAATTTTGATCTTAGTTCAGATACTGTCATAAGTGTATGTAAAACTCACAGTTATCGACCTGGTTTCGCCCTTTTGGGGCTCATCAGGGCAACGCAGTGAGTCCTGCATACACTTATGCCTCTGAAAACCTTTCGGTTATATTGTAGCGGTTACCGCTGGATGCACACAATCGCCTTGCACCGGCCAGAACACGGCCAGACGCGCCTCTCCCGGGCATGCCCGGACTCACTGTTCCCGGGCACGCCCGAACCTCCCGGGCACGCACGGTCTCGTCTTTCCCGGGCATGCCCGCTCTCGCCTTTCCAGGGCTCGCCCAGAGCGTCCGGGCATGCCCGCTCTCGCCTTTCCAGGGCTCGCCCAGAGCGTCCGGGCATGCCCGCTATCGCCTTTCCAGGGCTCGCCCAGAGCGTCCGGGCATGCCCGCTATCGCCTTTCCAGGGCTCGCCCAGAGCGTCCGGGCATGCCCGCTCTCGCCTTTCCAGTGCTCGTCCAGAGCGCCCGGGCACGCCCAGCCTCGACTTGCCAGGCCGCAGCCAAACACGCCCGGGCAGGTCCAGACTCGCCTTTCCAAGGCTCGCCCTTGACACCCGGGCATGCCCGGTATAGCTTTTGCCGGGCAAACTTCCCGACATAAATGTGTATATATATTGCTGCCCGATAAACTGGCTTTTGAGAGAATACCTGAGCTGTTTTGTTTCAATAAAGCAACTCAGACGAATTCCGTCTTTGGTCGCGTCAATTCTTTCGACTCGCGTTGGAGCGCAGCTCCCTCACTGGTGACCTACCAACATGGACACGGCAGTGACTCTTAAACTGCCTACCTTCTGGGAGGCTCACGCGGCTGTTTGGTTCGCCCAGGCGGACTCCCAGTTCGCCCTGCGAGGCATCACCGCGGACGACACCCGCTTCCACCACGTCGTGGCAGCGCTCGGTTCCGCCACCGCGGCCCGTGCCCTGAGCCTCCTCGAGCACCCACCGTCTGCCGACAAGTATGACGCGCTGAAGACGCTCCTCCTCGACGCTTTCGCCCTCTCACCGGCGGCACGCGCACGGCGCCTGCTCGACCTGCCCGAGCTCGGCGACACACGCCCGTCCGAGCGCATGGACTCTATGCTCTCGTTGCTCGGTGAGCACTCTCCGGATTTTCTGTTCCGCGAGTTGTTCCTTCGCCAGCTGCCTCACCCGGTACGCCTCACCCTGGCTGGCACGTCGATCACCGATCCCCGCGCCCTCGCCAGGGAAGCCGAAAAGATCTCCTCGGCGGGCCAACACATCGGCGTGGCTACCTGGAGCCTGCCGCCGTCCGAGGCGACGCCCACGACGCCCGAGCGCCCTGCGCGGTTGGAGGCCGAACTGCCGGTGAAACTGGCGGCCGCCACGCCGCACCGACCGCTTCCGACACGACGGCCGGGGCCTCCACCTGACCAGGCGTGGTGTTATTACCACGCCAGGTTCGGCCACAAGGCTCGGACGTGCCGACCCCCGTACACTTTTGGCAAGTCGGGAAACGGCCGGGCCGGCGTTCATTCCCAGCCATGAGCGCCGGCCACTCGGGCAACTTGCTTTTTATTCGGGACAAAGCGTCCGGGCGGCGTTTCCTTTGTGACACCGGCGCCCAACTGAGCGTCATACCCGCCTCCGAGCAGGACAGGCGGGACACCGTTTGCGGCCCCTCTTTGGTCGCTGCTAATGGCTCGGCCATACGCACTTTCGGCCCGCGCAACGTCACCCTCTGCTTCGGCAGCCAGCGCTTTCAGTGGACCTTTGTGACCGCCTGCGTCCCCATGGCTTTGCTGGGCGCCGACTTCCTCTGCGCGCACGGGCTGCTGGTCGACGTCAAACGTTGTCGCCTTGTCAACGCCGAGACCTTCAGCTCCCTGGCGTGCACGATGAGCAGCTCCGCGCCGACCGAACTGGCGTGCGCCCTCCCGATGGCGAACGAGTTCGCTCGCCTGCTCACGGAATTCCCGGCCCTCACACGGCCGCCGTTTTCGGCCGTCGCAGTGCGGCATGGGATCGAGCACCACATACCCACTACGGGCCCGCCGGTCTATGCCAGGGCCCGCCGCCTCGACCCGGCCAAGCTCGCCATGGCAAAGGCCGAGTTCGACGCGTTGGAGCACCTCGGCATCGTGCGGCACTCCAATAGCGCGTGGGCCTCACCACTGCACATCGTGCCAAAGCCGGCGGGGGGTGGATGGCGCCCGTGTGGCGACTACCGCCGCCTCAACGACGCTACCACCCCCGACAGGTACCCGATCCCGCACATCCAGGACTTTTCCGCCCGTTTGGCGGGACGGGTCATATTTTCCAAAATTGACCTGATACGGGGATACCACCAGGTACCTGTCCGGGCGGCCGACGTCCCGAAGATGGCCGTCATCACGCCGTTCGGCCTGTTCGAATTTTTGAGGATGCCGTTTGGCCTCAAGAACGCGGCCCAGGCGTTCCAGCGCTTAATGGACGGCATGCTGCGCGACCTGCCATTTCTTTTCGTCTATCTGGACGACATCCTCGTCGCCAGCACGTCCCGCGCCGAGCACCTCCTCCACCTCCGAACACTGTTCGGTCGCCTCAGCGAGCACAGCTGAATTGTCAACCCGGCCAAATGCCACTTCGGCACGACGACCATTGACTTTTTGGGCCACCGCATCACCAAGACCGGGGCCGTGCCGCTGCCGACCAAGGTCGAGGCCATCACCACGTTCCCGCGTCCCCGTTCCATCAAGGCCCGACAAGAGTTCCTCGGCATGGTGAATTTTTATCACCGATTCGTGCCCCGTGCTGCTCAGCTCATGCGGCCCCTTTACGAGGCCCTCCGGGGCAAGCCGGCCAAGCATGACATCGTTTGGTCCGCGGCCATGGACGCGGCCTTCGCGAGCGCAAAACGGGCCCTCGCCGATGCAACGCTGGTGGCTCACCCGGTGCTCAACGCGCCCATCGCCCTCACTACGGACGCCTCCAACTACGCGGTGGGCGCCGTCCATGAACAATGGGTGGACGGGGTTTGGCAGCCACTCGCTTTTTTCAGCCGGCAGCTCCGGCCGAACGAGTTAAAATACAGCACGTTCGACCGCGAGCTCCTCGGTCTATTCCTGGCCGTTCGCCATTTCCGACACCTCCTGGAGGGCCGCCCGTTCACGGCTTTCGTCGACCACAAGCCATTGGTCTACGCAATGGCCAAAGTCACGGAGCCGTGGTCGGCCCGCCAGCAGCGCCACCTCTCCGCCGTGTCGGAATTCACCACGGACATCCGGCACGTCGCCGGCAAAGACAACGCTGTGGCCGACTGTCTTTCTCGGGCCAGCGCGAACGCGGTCCACCTCGGCGTGGACTTCGTGCTCATGGCGGCCGACCAGACCACCGACACCTCAGTGCAGGCCCTCCGGGCAGCGGACACGGGCCTCCGCCTGGCCGACATCCCCTTCGCGGGCACCGTCCTGCTCTGCGACGTCTCCCAGGGCCAGCCTCGCCCCATCGTGCCCGTTTCCTGGCAGCGCCGCATCTTCCCCTCCATCCACGGCCTTTCTCACCCGGGCCGGAAAGCTTCTCAGAAGCTGGTGTCGGCGCGTTTCGTCTGGCACGGCCTTCGACGGAACGTCCGTGACAGGGCCAACGCCTGCACGGCCTGCCAGCGGGCCAAGGTCCACCGCCACACCCAGGCCCCGCTGGCACCTTTCACCGTGGCTGCACGGCGTTTTGACCACGTCCACGTGGACCTGGTGGGTCCCCTGCCCCCATCGCGGGGGTTCACCCACCTGCTCACCATGGTGGACAGGACCACCAGGTGGCCGGAGGCCGTGCCCCTCACCTCCACCACCACCGCTGACGTGGCGCAGGCGTTCATTGCCACCTGGGTCGCGCGCTTCAGCGCACCGGCGGACATCTCGTCCGACCGCGGCCCACAGTTCACGTCCGAACTTTGGGGCGCGGTCGCCCGCTCGTTGGGGGTCACGCTGCACCGCACCACGGCCTACCACCCCCAAGCCAACGGGTTGTGCGAGCGGTTTCACCGCTCCATGAAGGCCGCACTCATGGCCGGCCTTCAGGACGACGGTTGGACCGACCGGCTGCCGTGGGTCCTTTTGGGCCTCCGCACGGCCCCCAAGGAGGACCTCCGGGCGTCCGCCGCCGAGCTCGTCTACGGCCAGCCGCTCCGCGTCCCGGGCGAGTTCGTGCCCGACGCTACCAGTCCCTGGTCCGCCGCACACCAGCGCTCGGACCTCCAGGAGGCCGCCCGCCGATTTGCCCCCGTGCCAACGTCCCGCCACGGTGGCCCCCAGTCCTACGTCCCCCCCGGCGCTTCGCACAGCGGAGTACGTCTTTGTGCGTCATGACGCGCACCGGGGGCCACTCCGGCCGCCGTACGACGGGCCCTTCCGGGTCCTGCGACGGGGCGACAAGTCCTTCGTCGTCGACGTTGGCGGCCGGTCGGACCGGATCTCTGTGGACCGCCTCAAACCGGCGCACATGGACGTCGACCGACCACCACAGTTGGCCCTTCCTCCGCGGCGAGGCCGCCCCCCGTCCACAGTTCCCCCCGCTCGACCACCCACCACCACGTCGGACCCCTCCCCACGACCCTCCAGGGGTCGCTTCGGCCAGGTCATCCGGACCCCCCCTTAAAATGACCCTGCCGGTGCAGGTCGATTCTGGAGGGGCGTGTGTAGCGGTTACCGCTGGATGCACACAATCGCCTTGCACCGGCCAGAACACGGCCAGACGCGCCTCTCCCAGGCATGCCCGGACTCACTGTTGCCGGGCACGCCCGAACCTCCCGGGCACGCCCGGTCTCGTCTTTCCCGGGCATGCCCGCTCTCGCCTTTCCAGGGCTCGCCCAGAGCGTCCGGGCATGCCCGCTATCGCCTTTCCAGGGCTCGCCCAGAGCGTCCGGGCATGCCCGCTATCGCCTTTCCAGGGCTCGCCCAGAGCGTCCGGGCATGCCCGCTCTCGCCTTTCCAGTGCTCGGCCAGAGCGCCCGGGCACGCCCAGCCTCGACTTGCCAGGCCGCAGCCAAACACGCCCGGGCAGGTCCAGACTCGCCTTTCCAAGGCTCGCCCTTGACACCCGGGCATGCCCGGTATAGCTTTTGCCGGGCAAACTTCCCGACATAAATGTGTATATATATTGCTGCCCGATAAACGGGCTTTTGAGAGAATACCTGAGCTGTTTTGTTTCAATAAAGCAACTCGGACGAATTCCGTCTTTGGTCGCGTCAATTCTTTCGACTCGCGTTGGAGCGCAGCTCCCTCAATATACCAGTTACGATGCGATTTCATACCATCAGTGGTGAACCGCCATTAAGGTATCCCATCCAGCTTTGCTGTACCTTAATGGGAGCGATAAGTACCATCTGCCACATGGCACATTATCTCTGGTATCCACTCATTATATGGAATCGCCTGGATGCAGCCGGGAGCAACCAATCCAAATATATCTTCAGTTCTCCAGCTTTCAATGAGCGCACGTAATGACGTCACTGCCATGTACATGCGCTCTGCCTGTCAATCTCTCAAGAGAACCCTCCGACAGAGCAGAATTTTGATCTTAGTTCAGATACCGTCATAAGTGTATGTAAAACTCACACTTACCGACGTGGTTTCGCCCTAATATAGTAACTGCTATATATGAAATGAAATATAGTATATGAAATATATGAAATATATGAAATCGCATAGTAACTGGTATATAACCGAAAGGTTTTCAGAGTCATAAGTGTATGCAGGACTCACTGCGTTGCCCTGATGAGCCCCAAAAGGGCGAAACCAGGTCGGTAACTGTGAGTTTTACATACACTTATGACAGTATCTGTACTAAGATCAAAATTCTGCTCTGTCGGAGGGTTCTCTTGAGAGCTTGACAGGCAGAGCGTATGTACATGGCAGTGACGTCATTATGTGCACTCATTGAAAGCTGAACTGAAGATATATTTGTATATATATATATATATATATATATATGAAGAGTTCAGGCGCAAAAACCGATAAACGCCATTTTTGATGAAACTGAACTATGTTTACCGAAGTATATGTTTCAATACCTCCGTTTCAGTAGGCAAATCATTTTCTCCCAAAACCCGATCGCGTCCACGTATTTTAAGATACAGCCCATGTCATTTTGATGGGTTTCACCTGGAATGCACAGCAGAAAATCTTGATTTTCTCATTTCAGCAAAAATGGATATATCTGTTTTTGCATCTGAACTCTTCATATATATATATATATATATATATATATATAAAATATTGTTGCGGATCTCCAACGTCGGCCTCCCCCTTATCAAGGGGGGATTAATCCCCTTGTCTTTTTACTAGCCGACGCGATCCCGGGGCTATCACGTTCCTTCCGGTCAGTGTTAAATAGGGTTTTAAGCCAAATTAGTCTTATTACCTAAGTACTAACACCGGCCGTGAAGCAAGGAAATAACCCCACCCGAACCACGGCGTTAGTGGACACGCCGAGCGATTAGCGAGCCGCGATTCGGGCCGTTAACGGGAACTAACCCGATTGGAGCGGTTGTGATCGTGCCACGCTTACCCAATGGAGAAATCACTAAGACGATCGAATTAAGAGGAAAACAGGAAGAACAAGGAATTTATTACAATTGTATGGGAAGGAAGAGAAGTACACACTTTGTACAAAGAAGAGGAAGAAGAAGCAATGTACAGGGAACAGGAAGAAGCAGATACACAGGGCAGCCTTATACAGTCTTATACTTATCCCCTGGACACGGGCCCGTTCGCACTCAGACTCACTCTCAGACTCACTCACACGGGGTTTGTAGATGGTCGGGTTGATGGTCCACCGATGGCGTCCACAGCTCGCCCCGGTCCCCGACTCGTACCACGAAGCAGATGGTGAGGTAGACGGCAGACGGCAGACGAGATCGCCGCGTGTTGGTGGCGCGGATCGGACAGTTATACTGGGGGGAAGGTAGGCTGGCGATTATACTGCGTACGTAATAGTTGTACCGGCGCCTTTATACGCGCTCCCGGTATCGCTATGTACAATGTGCCACTTCCCCAATGATGTCACCAAAGCGCCTTTCCACAAAAGTCCTTCTGCACGAATGCCAATGCTTTGCTTCCCTCACAAGTCCTTTACAACGCTGCAGTCCTTCTCAATACTCGAGCGCCTGCCTCTCCCTTCTCATAACTCGTTCAAGACTCGTAACTCTGTTCAAGTGTTTCTCCCTCCTCATAACTGAGGTGGGGGCCTCGCGCAAAGGGTTTTATTGCCACGCCCAGCGAACCCTCTGGAATCTCCAGCCACACCCTGTCAGGCGATGTCGCCTCAGCCCTGATTGGTTGATGGGGTCTTACCGGCTCCGCCCTTGATGGCTGCTTGACGTGGCCACACCCCCGACCTCGCGCTCCACCCCTTGTCCAGGCCTTACCTCGTGGCATTTGGCTGGTTTGAGCGAGCAACTGGCAGCGAACGCGTAACAAACTGCGAGGGGCAATGGGGTGCAAACTGGATAGCGCTCAATGGAGTCGGTTGGAGGGAGGGCTGCGGAATGAACGGGGCCTTCTCTTATTTGTTTTACACAACGCAGATGCAACTATTGAAAATGGCCTTATCCTACTAAACACATACTATGAAATAACTAACGTTCTAAGGTGACCTACGTGTTGCATGTGGCCTAACTATGGTGTGCAACCTTTAACCTTTAATGATGTTACCTGTGTGGGTTCTCAAAACCGCAACAATATTTACTAGCGTGGATTGCTGCAGAGGAACGGGCTTGTTTTAACTTAGGATAATATAATGACTGTACTTGAGTTGCTGTGTTGTCAAGATTTACACCAATCATAATACAAACATTGGTTTTGCACAAGTGAAATTGTAATATACGTGATATTACATTTTTATAAACAACTGAAGTTGAATTTTTTATTATTATTATTTAAAGTACTGAAGATATTCTGCTGAAACGTCAGGATTTTAACAAAGAATTATATTATTCACGGCTCAGCATGCTTTTACTTTTCATACAAAATGTCTCCTGAGCTTATTACAGGGATCTAATTCTCATCATAACGGACCTTGTACTTGCATGATAGGTAAGCCACAGACATTAGGAAGCATTGGTTTAGTTTTACATGAATTACAGAGACGTTAATAGACAATGGATAATTCAACAAACGGCTCAGATGGGAGCTCCTAAAAAGCCAAATTAATGGAGTGTGGATGGAGTTCCCTCCTATATGCTTGAATCACTCAACATTGCATTTTAGGTCCAATCTTTCCATTTAAACCTGACCATTAATGGCATAATGACTTCAAATCAGAGAGCACATTCATTCTGATGGTCTCGACACTGATGTTTCCTCATCTGCTTCCCTCCCCCCCCCCCCCCCCCCCCCCAGCTAATAAGAATATTATTCAGCGGAAATAGAGAGAATATGTTGGGGAGTGCATTTGGTTTGCAGATTAAACAGCCAATTGATTGGTAGTGGAGGCCCAAATAGTTAACGACGAATTGTTTTCCATGGCTGAGACCAAATCTGGGACAGATCAACACTCTGTCCCAGCGTATGGACATTTCTGCTGAGCAGGTATCGGAATCAAACGCACACCAGTGAGGTCAAGGCATCAAGGCTCTGCAGACATAGGAGGCCAGTGCTGAAATATGAGTCCCTGGAATGGAACGTTTCTTTCACTTCCCAGTTCTTGGTTACTGGCAGAGCCTGTGGGTTGGGGATCCGTTTGCTGCATGATCAGAGATAACAAATCCGAACCGGTCTTCTTCTTTCATATGCAGCCCAAGGCTGCGGGGTGGCATCATTGGAGGAGGGCGCCACTGTGCCACTGGTGCATTGCCCTCTGCAGGGCAGTGCAGGAATTTGGAATCTCTTCAGGGTCAATTTCTCTTTGCGAAGGACACCATGGGATTTTTAATGTCCAGCAACTATAACGCCAGCAGATAGGACGCCCAGCTTAACATCCATTTGAGTGACGGCACACACATTGATGAATTGCTCGGCCTGTGAAACACCAGGATAGTTTATAGCTGGGCTGAGATTCCAACCCAGGCTAGACAGCTGAGAGGCGAGTGTGCGTACCTCTCGGCCATCCTGTCAGCACTCAAGCAAGTAATGAATTAAGGGTTGTGAAATCAACCAATTGTGTGTCTACACAAAAACTCAGCATTCTGAGAGAGGTAGATGGCACGTGGTGAGTGCTGACCATGAGGGTGGGAAGGTAACAGGTGTTTTAATATCCTGAAGTGAGCAGACTACCCCAACTACGTTGCCATGTCGGTCTTGTCAGACAATGTATGTGTGGTGAAGTTGTGGGCAACAACCTAGCGGTTTAATGGTTCACTGAACACAACACTACATGTGTCCCAATACCCACCATCACGATTCCTCTGTTTTTGCCTCATCTTTCATTCTCTTCATCTCTCTTTATATATTTCTCTCATGTGGTGTTTATCTGTAATAAATATGATATTGTTTCGATATTGATGAATGTTAGGACTATGTTGATGAATTAATGTAATATTGTGACAATAATGATGAATTATTATGCTACGAGTATAAAAGGCCATGAAAATGATGGGTTGGAACAGTTTATTTGATGGTTCAGCCTCGTGAGCATGAAACCTCGGACTAGTGTCAGCTGAGCTTATATCTTTATTTATTAGATATCATACAGGAATAAATGAACACTCGTTTTACTCTGCATGCGTTGCACATCATGTGTAACGCATTTCACCTCTTGCACCTTTTTTTTTTTTTAACGCCTCTGTACACTGACCTTGAGGTACACCGCCCTTGAGGTACACCGCCCTTGACGGTTTGCAAGCCACCATAAACAATTCCGATAGAAGAGACATAATTACTCTTTTATGGAAAATGGTTTTCCAGTTTGTTTTAACTAAAAAAAACAGACCACAGTGAACACACGCACACAAAACATTGGCCTTCAAAACCCAACTCAAATTGTCCTTATGAAGGGGAAAGACATCTGTACAAACTCACAAACTGACTGTGTTTTATATGGTAGATTGTGAATATGTGATGATATTGATGGATTCAGTGTTGGATTAATCTTTTCTGGGTCTGGCATCGAACAAATTTGTGGGACCCCATTTGGGCAACCATTGTGAAAGACAGGAGATCGACACATAAGTTGTCTTCAACACAGAACACAGCTTTACAACTGTGTTTAAGTGCTTATACAAGGCAGTTTTGCTTTATTTTCATATAATTCTCTTCACAATTGAATTTCTGAGCACTTCTTAAATGTTTATTTGATCATCATTGTTTCGATTTCTCCTTTCAACTAACTCTTCCACCCTTCCTCTCAACCGTACCTGAAACAGCGTGTGCAATGCAACGTCGTCATGTGCCAGTAAATGACTGCAGTGCAGAAATAAAATGTAAATTACAACATGACAATAAGATTATGTGAAGCTCAATGAAAGAATTTTGAGAGGAGAGAAACACAAAATGCACTGCACCAATACACCAGAATGCACAAAAATGCACAATCATCATTTCAATAGTAAATGGCACATTTGCTGCTTGGCTGCTGCTGGGCTTCTGCTTCTTGCGTCTTCCTGCTTCGTCTTCGGTGTGCCATAATAAAACTTGGAGATCTTCTTTCCTGGTACACCGGAATAAAAAATGCACAAACCGTGTCCGTTTTTTTATTTGCAGGGCCATCTCATGGTCCATCTGCGTGACTTTGACGCCACTTAGAATCAGTGGTCCTCAGGGCAAGATAATGTTTGCAGCAATTGTCTGCCCCAGCAAAGGTGCCAGGCCACAGAACGTGTGGTCCATTAGGTGTACTGGTGCAGCAACAGGTAGCAGGGTGCATTGCAAAAGTGAAACCGCACAGCTCAGTGTTCCTGCACACTCCCCTCAACAAAAATAATGGGTCCATGTGTGGGGAGGAAAGACAAAGCAGAGAGTTAGCGGAGGAAAGGGCACAAAGGTACACACAATACAAGGCAATGCAACATGAGGAGCACGGGCGAGCGAGCGGAGAAAGCTCGTCCCTAACCGTTCGTAACCCCCCATGTCAGCCTACACTACCCTTGCCCTTCCCTGTATTTACACTTTACAAATTCCGTCTCTACGTCTTGTCTCTTCTATCCCCCATCTACGCCAAATTCGTCATCCAATCCCTCCCAAGAAGGAAGAGATGGAATACACACATTGTCTCATCCCGTCGAGATGCGTCTCACCATCCAAACATTTGCAAAATCTGGTGTGGAGTTCCGTCTCCTTGGTGAGTGGATGTTGCGAAGACATTTTCATCCTAACTATACTCTAATAACATTAACTCCTTTAAACTACCCGGGGTCTTGCCCTGCCAATTCAATTGGCCTCTTTAAACTATGTGGTTCTAAAAACCAATTCCCATTGACCCACCCTGTGATGCCTTCCAAATTTGGGTCTCACTCACCAATCTTTCAATACTGTGCCTTCGCACAATTTCGGGGCTGGGTCGTGTGGCTCCACTAGCAGGTCCAACTACCTCCGCACCTCCGCCACTGAAGTCGCCACCCGAGCTTACCTTGCTCCTTACCACTACCCTAAATCGGGGAAGGCCCCTCCCGGCTCTCTCACCCCTCTGATGCCCTCTCTGGCATTGGGCTACCCGGGTCCTCTCCTAGGATCCTCGGGTCCCACTGAACACGACTCTGACTCTAACTGGCTCCCAGAGCCTACCTGCGGCCTCACCCGGCCGACAGACTTCCAGTGGCGGAGTGCCCCAATAACTATACTCACCAACAGGCCCACACGCCCAGCCATTTCCACAGACTCATGCACCAATCAAAGCAGTACCTTGCTACTACCTGCACCACAGGTGTCATTATCCAACAATTTACCTAGACCCTCTAGCTAACTTTAAACTACCCTCCCCGGGTATTCATGAAGGGGTCCATCTTCCCCCATCCACTCCTTCGCACCATGCACTCCACACCACTCATTCCACACCATTTACTCCCACCAAGCATTCTACACCAAATATTTCCCATTTGCACACCATGCAAGTCCATTCAATCAACACAATTCCATTCGTCCTCAATACACCACTCATACATCACCTCTGGTCATCCCCGACCAATTCCTCATTTGCTCACCCTCACCACAAAGTTTCCCATTCAATTCCTCATTTGCTCAAACTCATCACAAAAATTCTCAATCTCAAGCTCATACACACAGCATCATCTAACTAACTACTTCCCTCTAATACTCATGCTTTCCCGTCTTCCCTTACACTAAGCACACCCTCGTCATTATCATCCATCTAATCTCTCTACGTCCCCTCTACCTGTACAAAAGTCACTACTTAAATCTCATGTCTCCTATTGTCATCTCTAAATCCCTAACAATTATCCTAGCCCGCCCTCAGCTAGTTTTCACTGTCACCCCATAATCTAAAGCTCATGTGCCCCAACTATGTGGTGAATGGCGAACTGCCATCCCTCCACACCGCGTACCATTCCCCAATACTACTGCCATTTGTCCACTATACTTGAGCCTCGTCGGGTGGGAATACATTTTCATCACGGCTCGGCTTCGCAAAGCCGAGCAATGCATGCGGGTGGTTGGTCTCCTGTTGGTTGGGTCTGTCCGGCATTTTCGATTCTGGCGAGGAGGCATGCTTGGGCCAAGGTTCCAGGCACCATCCCTACGCCGAGCCTTTCGGTCCCCGGCACGATGGCCCAACCTCCCCCGGTCGGAGCACCGCACCCGCCAGGGGGCGAAGGTCCGAACTCTCCTTACCCCCGTTGAACCGTGCTGGTCGCCTTTTCCGCGAAGGCGCGGCACCGACCATACAGGGCGGGGCCCGGCACAGATCGTGCACGCCGATCCTTGCGAGACCACCGCGGCAACGATCCCCGCCAGTCCCCGCAGCACACAAAGCGCACCACGCACCGAGAGCTCGCATCGGCTATTCGTCGCCCTAAACGCTAACCCCCCAGTCTGGGTCGAGTCTGGGTCAATTGGATGAAAATTGAGGATATTAAAAATTTGGCCTATGTTGACCTTTTGTCCTATGTTGACCTCAAAAATAGATGGTGGTTGAATTCAGTGACCATATATATAAATCCTCTTAGAAGTTCAAGTCAATCAAATGAAAATTGGTGATTTTAGAAATTTGGCCTATGTTGACCTTTTGGCCTGTGTTTACCTAAAATATAATATGTGGTCGAATTCAATGACCAGATATGCAAGTCCTCTTCAAATTTCAAGTCAATTGGATGAAAATTGAGGATTTTATAAATTTGGCCTATGTTGACCTCAATTATACTTGGTGGTTGAATTCAGTGACCAGATATGCAAGTCCTCTTCAAATTTCAAGTCAATCAGATGAAAATTGAGGATTTTAGAAATTTGGCCCATGTTGACCTTTTGGCCTATGTTGACCTCAAATATACTTGGTGGTTGAATTCAGTGACCAGATATGCAAGTCCTCTTCAAATTTCAAGTCAATTGGATGAAAATTGAGGATTTTAGAAATTTGGCTTATGTTGACCTTTTGGCCTATGTTGACCTCAAGAATACTTGGTGGTTGAATTCAGTGACCAGATATGCAAGTCCTCTTCAAAGTTCAAGTCAATTGGATGAAAATTGAGGATTTTAGAAATTTGGCCTATGTTGACCATTTGGCCTATGTTGACCTCAAAAATACTTGGTGGTTAAATTCAGTGACCAGATATGCAAGTCCTCTTCAAATTTCAAGTCAATCGGATGAAAATTGAGGATTTTAGAAATTTAGCAAAGTTGAGGGCCTTTGGCTTATGTTGACCTTTTGACCTATTGACCCCAAAAACAATAGGCTTCTTGCTTTTGACCATCTGTACCATTTGGTGAAGTTTCGTGAAGATTGGTTGAAAATTGTGATCTGTAGGCCGGTGATAAACAAACAGACAAACAATCAGACAGAACCACAAACGGAACCGACCAATATACTTGAAAAATCTTCGATTTTGCAAGTAACAAGAAGACGTCATGCGGAGCACGATACTTGCAAAATACGCCCTCCCCCCCCCCCAAGAAAAAAAATTCCATTGATACAGCAAATTGTCCATTTCATCAAGATTAAAATTGACAATCTTGATCAAGGTTCGGGTCAATAGGAAGAAAATTGACGATTTTTCAGACGAAAATGATGATTTTGGAAGGTTGACCTTGAGTTGACCTTTGACCTTTTGACCTCAAAAATAGTTTGTTTCCCAATTTAGTGACTCGATATGCAAATGTTGTTCAATTTTCAAGTCAATCAGATGAAAATTGACGATTTTATTCAGATAAAAAGTGATGATTTTGGACGTTTGACCTTGAGTTGACCTTTGACCTTTTGACCTAAAAATAGTATGTTTCCCAATTTAGTGACTCGATATACAAATGTTGTTCAATTTTCAAGTCAATCGGTTGAGAATTGATGGCTTTTTAGATGAGAATTGATGATTTTTAAAATTTGCCCTTAAGTTGACCTTTGACCTAAAAATCAATAGGCTTCTCAATTGGGACGACTTATACAACTTGGTGAGGTTTTGTGACGATCGGTGTAGAATTGTGACCTGTATGCCAGTGACAAACAGACAAACAGACAGACAAACAGACTGAACCACAAACGGAACTGGCCAATATACTTGAAAAATCTTTGATTTTGCAAGTATCAAGAAGACATCATGCGGAGCACGATACTTGCAAAATCCGCCCTCCCCCCTCCCCAAGGAAAAAAATTCCATTGATACAGCAAATTGTCCATTTCATGAAGATTAAAATTGACAATCTCGATCAAAGTTCGGGTCAATAGGATGAAAGGTGGCGATTTTTCAGATGAAAAATGATGATTTTGGAAGGTTGACCTTGAGTTGACCTTTGACCTCAAAAATAGTTGGTTTCCCTATTTAGTGACTCAATGTGCAAATGCTGTTTAATTTTCAAGTCAATCGGTTGAGAATTGACAGCTTTTTAGATGAAAATGGATTATTTTTAAAATTTGACCTTGAGTTGACCTTTGACGTCTTGACCTCAAAAATAGTATGTTTCCCAATTTAGTGACTCGATGTGCAAATGCTGTGCAATTTTCAAGTCAATTGGTTGAGAATTGACAGCTTTTTGGATGAAAATTGATGATTTTAAAAATTTGACCTTGAGTTGACCTTTGACGTTTTGACCTCAAAAATAGTTCATTTCCCAATTTAGTGACTCGATATACAAATGCTATTCAATTTTCAAGTCAATCGGATTAAAAATGGCGAGTTTAGAAATTTGACCTCCAAACCTTTGACCTTTGACCTCAAAATCAATAGGCTTTTCAATTGGGACGACCTATACAACTTGGTAAAGTTTCGTGATGATCGGTTTAGAATTGTGACCTATCGGCCGGTGACAAACAGACAAACAGACAAACAGACAGAACCACAAACGCAACCGACCAATATACTTGAAAAATCTTCGATTTTGCAAGTAGCAAACAACCAGAGTGAAAACTGAGTACTCCCTTTCAGCGTGTGTCATCGCCCGGTCCCCTTCGGTGCCCGGCGATGATGTCATGCAGCCTCTGGAGGTGGAATATGAAAGGAGCAGTGTACAATATTGTAACTATATTCATGAATTAATGTAATATTATGACTATATTGATGAATTAATGATATAAATTCAAATCAATGTGGATGTCAATTAAAATCAATACAATTATATAAATTCAAACTAATGACTATATTGATGAATTAATATAATGTGATTAAATTGATGGATTGATATAATATTCTGACTTAATTGATTAATTCATACATTATTGTGACTATATTGATACAACAAACAACAACAGGCATTTTAAGGCCATTTTCCCTGCAAGAGCGGGGGTTAGCCTTGCGGTCCCCATGACAATCTTCTCCAAATTGTCATGGTTCTATTTTTGAGGCAATGTTTTTATGGCCGGATGCCCTTCCTGACGCCAACCCTTTGAGTCGCCTCTTACGACACGCAGGGATACGGTGTACCTATTCTAAACCGGGGTACACACCGGTAAACCGGGGTACACACCGGTAAACCGGGGTACCCACCGGTTTGATGTGACTATATTGATGAATTAAAATAATGTGATTAAATTGATGGATTGATATAATATTATGACTTTATTGATAAATTCATACATTATTGTGACTATATTGATGAATTAAAATAATGTGATTAAATTGATGGATTGATATAATATTATGACTATATTGATAAATTCATACATTATTGTGACTATATTGATGAATTAAAATAATGTGATTAAATTGATGGATTGATATAATATTATGACTATATTGATTAATTCATACATTATTGTGACTATATTGATGAATTAAAATAATGTGATTAAATTGATGGATTGATATAATATTATGACTATATTGATTAATTCATACATTATTTTGACTATATTAATATATATATATAATAACCACATTTAGAGGCCATTTTTCCCCGCAAAGGCGGGGGTTGGCCTTTTTCGGGAACCATGGTTGTTGTTGTTTTTTGGTCCCCTTTTTGAAGCAATGTTTTACGGCCGGATGCCCTTCCTGACGCCAACCCTTTTTGCCGCCTTTTTTTTTTTTAACGACAAACAGGGAATTACCAGTGAACTGGTACTCAATTAGCCGACCTCGGAAGGTATGACAGGCTGAGTCAACCCCCCTGGCGTTAATTCGGCGAGTCGACCGGGATTCGAACCCAGGATCCTAGGATCCTAAGCTGGCACCCTAGCCGCTAGCCCAACACCAGGGTTCGACGAATAATATTACGACTATATTGATGAATTAAAATAATGTGATTAAATTGATGGATTGATATAATACTATGACTATATTGATTAATTCATACATTATTGTGACTATATTGATGAATTAAAATAATGTGATTAAATTGATGGATTGATATAATATTATGACTATATTGATTAATTCATACATTATTGTGACTATATTGATGAATTAATATAATGTGATTAAATTGATGGATTGATATAATATTCTGATTTTATTGATTAATTCATACATTATTGTGACTATATTGATGAATTAAAATAATGTGATTAAATTGATGGATTGATATAATATTATGACTATATTGATTAATTCATACATTATTGTGACTATATTGATGAATTAATATAATGTGATTAAATTGATGGATTGATATAATATTACGACTATATTGATTAATTCATACATTATTGTGACTATATTGATGAATTAATGTAATTTTATGACTTTACTGTATTGATGAATTAATTATATAAATTCAAATCAATGTTTTATATTGATGAATTAATTATATAATATAAATTCAAACTTAGAAAGTATGTTGATTAATTTATATAAGGTGATTAAATTGATGCATTTATATAATATCGTGACTATAGATTATTTAATGTAATATTACGCCTATATTGAAGGATTATTATAAAATTATATGACTATTGTATGAATTTCCTTTTTATCTTTTGGAATCCTCATTTCATCAAATTTAATGTCACAACCAGAGATTAGTTTTAATGTTACTTCGCTTGCACAGCCTAATAATTTAACTTGTACAGCCTTATAACTTAACTTGTACAGCCTTATAACTTATTTGGCACAGCCTTATAGCTTAGCTTGCACAGCCTAAAACACAAGCAGGAAGCAGATGTTCAAATATCTTGTTATTATTACTCTTGGGTATTATAGTATGTACTTGGCCATTACGGGATATGCTTGTGTATTATGGGATGTTACCATCAATGACTCCATTGTGAAATCACATTCCTCTTCATACTCTGTACAGCCTCCTCCACCATGAAGCTTATCTACCGTAGGATAAGAACAGCAAGTTCCTATTACCCCGCACATGCAAAGCAAAAAGTGGGGTTAAGCAATTGCTTCACTTCTGTCTGTCTAGAATCTACAAACGTCAGTTTACCATCGAGGAACAACTTCATTTCAATGGAATTTAATATTTTGAACACGAATCTGAACATGAACATGAATATGAAAACGAACCTGTATTTTAGCAGCACAGCACTTTGGCCCTGAATTCGACCCGATTGCACATGCGCAGATAGGAAGGAGTGAGATCATTGTCTTATGACAGACATATCTGCCTGTCTGGCAGTGAAACAAAATTAAAAATCATTCCAAACAGGAAACGCTGTTTTAAGGATGTTATAAAAGACAAAAAACAACAGACACGAATAGCTAATTTAATGTTAGATAAGGTGATGTAAAAGACATTTTTTTCTTTGACCTTTAAAATCTTTATTTTATTTCAATTGAATGATATACTTGAACATTGTAGAATACAAATCGTCTTATTTACTATTGAAAACCTTCCGTTTAGCAGTACTTAGACAAAATATGCATGCCCTGAGGGCAGAGTGACTATTAGAAAAGCTGGGAATCAGCATTCACATTGTCATGCCCTGAGGGCAGAATGTTACGGCCTGCAGCACACCAAGCCAAACGTGAGCAAACCGGCTTTATTTATGGGTTATAACAATCGGAAATATATTCATATACATAAATAAGGAGGAAACAAAAAAGGAAGAAGAAAAGGGAAAACTTGACTAGGCCAGCACGAGGGTGAAGGAGTAGGCAACGAGGAAGCTGGAGGGTGCTGCTAGTTTAAAGGGCTGGGGCGACCTGATGGAATCACTTGGAATCCGGCCAGTCCCAGTGGAGAACCTGCAGTCCGATGGTCTGGAAGATGTCAGACGAGAACAGACCCAGACGATGAGTAGGTGGGCGGTAGCGTATCCTCCAGTGTCAAGCTCAAGGTCAGATCGGGGATCCAAACTGGAGGAGGAGCCACAGCAATAGTTCGAGGAAATATGTCATTCAATGCAGCTCCCCCCAACCCCTTCAGTAGGCCACAATCCAGACCTCACAGTAGGCCCCAATTCAGGCCCAACGGTAGGCCCCAATGCAGGCCCCAATGCAAGCCCAACCGTTGGCCCCAACGCATGCCCGACCGTAAGCTCCAATGCAGGCCCCACAGTAGGCCCCAATGCAGGCCCAACCGTAGGCTCAAATGCAGGCCCTAATATAGTCCGCAAGGTAGAGATACGGCAGCAAGTTCTATCAAACACCACCTTCAGGTAGAGATACCGCAGCAAGAGGTTGATCCATCACCACCTTCAAGGAGACGTACTGCAGCTTGAAACTCTACAACAAGCAAAAGGCACTCAGCAATGAGCCCTCCTCAAAATGGCCACTTTCTCTTCCTCTGAATCAACTTCCTAGTTCTCTCCCAGGCCCCACGGCCCACACTCAATCATAGGCTTTATACCACTTGATCTAACTCAGAGGGGTTGGGGGTGTGGGGGGAGGGAAAGGGGAAGAAGCAGCATCAGAGAGAAAAGAAAAGACAGACTGTAACAAGAATAACTGTTTATGATTCTGCATTTTGACAAATATGGCGGCGCATAGCACTGTGTGGTTTCCATCATGCGTGTTATTTAAGATTCACGAACAAAACAAACATGGATCGTGCTCGGAAACGCAAGGCGAGAGTTTAAAAGGCTCTTCCCATTTTCTTTTTCTCAAGGCTATGTGGGGTAAGTTGTTCTATGAACCCTCCAGTTTATACAAAGTAATTGTTTGTAAAAGGAAAGCTGATTAAAAGAGAGAACCATAATTTTATCTATGTACTATACATACTATATTACCAAACGTAATGGAACAGGAAGGAAGTATTTAGGGTTAAAGCCTGATCAGATATCTCTCTTTACCTCATTGGTTCTTCATTTCAATGGAGATTTAGTAGCGACTTGCACACCTTGAAATATCATGTGCTGCTTTGCATTGTGGGAAAAATGTGCACAACCAGGTACAAAGGGTTCATTGTATGTTTGGGTGTGCTGTCCCAATACTTTTGGTATCATAATGTTGCTCGGGGTAGCTGTGATGGTAGTATGCTTACCATTGACCTGTTTCATTTGCGTTCTATCCCTGCTAGATTTAACTAAAAACTGCCATTCTGGTGAAGTGCCAGCAGGGGGTGCTGCATTTTAGAGCACACAGCCTTGTAGATGGTTTGGCAAAGCCAGATGTTCTGCATTTATATTGTTGTCGTGAAAGATCCCATAGTTCTTTTGAGATAAAACACAGTTGGTTGGGGGGCCTTATGTGGTCAAATTGATTGTTTAGTGTTAGTAGTCTAATGCGTTATGACAGGCCAATCACAAGCTCATGAATGTATTACTTGTGTTTCCACCATGCTTGAGCTAAAAGGTTATCTTAATGTTTAAAACTGGACCTACAGGGTGAGAGAGAGAGAGGTAATGAAGGCTGAGGTTAGGGGTTAAGGTCAGTCTCAGGGCAACATCATGACAGACTGTAATGCACCATTTACCACAACTGAGGCTTAAAAGAGGTGGTATTGATCCCATATGCGCATAAATAAGGCACCTATTGGTTTACCAAAGGGTTAATCTGCTGGTTCTCTGGCTTCCCTCCCATCCCTTTTGTTCTGCGGTCTTCCAGGAGTTTGAGGGTAACTCTGATGGCATGACGGTTGTGGTGAACCGCCTCGCCGAGCCGCTGCTGGCTCGCTACGTCCGCCTGCGCCCGACTCGGTGGAGAGAGGGCATTGCTCTACGGCTGGAGTATTATGGCTGTCAGCTCACAGGTAACCGCTCCACATCTTGTTATAGCAACATCCAAAGCATGCCACAACCTGCCAAGGCATGTCGCACCATGACATATACCAGGCCGGTCATGCCAACGTGACATTACACTATGGTATAGCAGGCCTGTTATCCTGTGCCTTGCCAAGGCATATGGCATCAATACCACATTGCAACTTATGTCATCTAACACCAGAGCATATCATGTCACAATACATGAAACTATAGTGCATCGCAACATGTCTCATTGAGGTACATCTTAGCAATGGACTCCATGCCATATCAAACTGCTCAATGTCATAGCCCAGCCATAGTGTTTACCATGATGATTTACACTCGATCATCCACAGCATCTTTTCAACCTAGTACATTAAGGATTACATCATGTGTGAACACCAGTGAAGCCAGTCCGCCAAGCATCCTTGCAGACACAAGCCGATTGACCTGCAGGCTCGGTTCATGGTGATGTGTGGTGAACGGTCGATCAATACCGAAGGCCAGAGATCGTCTACTGAGCTCCTTTTATCATGAAATGTTAATGTTTTGAGTGAAGGTGTGCTCAGAGGGATTTGGTGTCACAAAGGGGGTTGTGTGAGACTGAAAGGAGAGGGCCATTGGGTGGAAGATTTGCTGAAGGGTGAGATTTTGCAGCTCATACGGAAGGGTGACGCATAATGATGGTGATTAGGTCATAGCAAGTCTGTCGTATGACTCATTTATGGCCCATTGCTGTTGTTGTTGTTGTGTAGCCCTGGACAGTTCTCTCAAACAAGCCCGCGGCATGGAGACAGCCAATCGATCTCCCAGGAGCGGCCCAGAGATCCCCCACAACCCGCCTTCACGAAGTCAGGGCCATACCAGAGTTAGAGAGGGAGAGCGAGAGAGAGAGAGAGAGAGAGAGAGAGAGAGAGAGAGAGAGAGAGAGAGAGAGAGAGAGAGAAGAGAGAAGAGAGAGGAGAGAGGAGAGAGAGAGAGAAGAGACAGAGAGGGGAGACAGAGAGGGGGAGAGACAGAGAGAGACAGAGAGAGAGAGAGAGAGAGAGAGAGAGAGGAAGAGGCAAGAGGCAAGAGGGAAAGGGCTCGGCACTCTAACCATGACCGCGCTGCTCTGAAGAATCCGGGCAGCAGGAAAAAATGGGGAATATTTGGCCCCGACTTGCGTTGGGACGTGCAACCACCGCGAAGAGGCATCCCTGATAGTTGTTGCTGCATTGTTGCCCAATTGTGTTGCATATGCATGCGGTAGAGATAAGTAACATTGAAAGTATAGAGCATTGGAGACAAAATGGCAAACTACTGCAGATCAACTTCCTAATGGAGTTTTCCTATCCTGCTGATTAGTTGTCCTTTTTGAGGTGTCCTTTTTTACATTATTTGGTTAATAAGCAATCGTGCCTGCTTATCCCCATTTCCCTCGTTTCTCCTGCAGACTTCCCATGCTCAGACTTACTGGGAATGATTTCGGGTCGAATTCCAGACTCCCGTATCTCAGCATCATCTGTGCAAGGTGCGAACTGGGGTCCAGGAAGTGCGCGCTTGCTCAATCCTCGTTTTGCATGGTCACCTCGTGCTCATTCGGCATCTGACCAGTGGTTACAGGTGAGGGGGAACGTGTCTGGATTCCAGTCTTCGGTCTGGCTTATCGCTGTGGTAACTCTGTTCACGAACTGTTTGTGTGTTCTCATAATACCGAAAGAAGTACTTTAAACTTTGCTGTTACTGTGCTTGATTTGACAAAGGTTTTGGTTGTCCCCATGGAGGTTGACCATCTCAAGAGCGTAGATGTTTGGGCCAGTGCCCTTAACTTGATTTCCTGAGTGGGTTAAGTATATAGGGTCAGTGCCTATCTCATTAGGATCCTTCTGGGTATATAACTGTTTTGGTGGTCCGATGAGACTCAAGAAAAGGCGAGAATTGGGGGCATGTTTTTTTACGGCGTAGCCCGCAGGACAATGCCATCTGGAATTTGCGTGTGTCTGTCTATTCCTATTGTGTATGTATGTATGTATGTATGTATGTATGTATGTATGTATGGATGTATGGATGTATGTATGAATGTATGTATGTGCCTTGTGCCGGAATTTTGCGGGTTTATTCCCATTAAAATCCATTTAATTTGCAACTTGGTCGGATTGACATTAAATTTTCATGATCGGGGCGCTTCATTGTGTAGAATTTTAAATAATTATGACGTCATAGGTCACGTGGTATGGGTGACATCATGGAAAAACCAAAACCTTTGCACCTCTCTAGCTCCAAAACCACTCCATGGAAAAAAAAATGAAAGGTGGCTCATTCTAAAGTACTCCCCATGGGGAATAACATATGTTAATGATGATGTCATGGGTGCCTTCATTATGACATCATAAATCGACAAGTAGAACGCTTGATCTGATCAGTTTGAAATTTCTTGAGCGTGATCTAGGGATAAGTTGATCGAGGAAAAAAAATTGATGACATCATCGGTCATGTGGTTCGGCAGCCATATTCTTACGGCATAGCCTGTAGGGTAATGCCGTCTGGAATAGCGTTTGTCTGTATGTATGTGTGTCCCTCACAAACTTCAACCAATCAGAGCTGAGGATCTGGTCACATGACAGCAGATCCTCCACTCAGCAGATCCAAGCCCGGCTACGCGTAGTTCGATTATCTGTCTTGTTATTTTGAGAAATATATGGCCAGCCCGATCGGTGCTCACTGAGAATGGGCATATCTGGCAATAATCCGAGGACAAATACATGTTAATGGCTTTTGTGAAGCTTTACCTGTTGAATTTTGGTTTTATAATATAATTGTTTTCTGGTTAAAAAATTTTATTCTGGAATAGGGGGTAGAGCAGCAAGATCCGCACGCTGTGACCCTCTCCCCCGCCCTTGATCTGCCAGTGAACTCTTTGTGGTGAGCTTCAATGTGATATTTGATTTTGTTTGAATCAGGTTGATATTTGGCCTAACAAAGCTTTGATTTGAGCATATAAAGGTCCAAGTTAATTAGAATTGTGACAATCATGCTAAATTAAAATATTATTCCACTGTCTACGCAATCTGGGACACTCGGACTTCCCTCATCGAGCATGTGAAGCTAGTAGGTCCTCAACTACTCAAGGCACTGCTTAGACTTAGACCAACACCTCTGAAAGGTATCACGTAGAAGATTATGCAAACACACCTCAAGTCAAATCCTTCAGTAAGCCTTGCTATATTATCCGGTCATGGGATCTTCAGGCCAGTTTCACATTGTTGAACCGCAACAGAACAATGGCATGTCACGTGTGATGTTTCATGTTTAAAGCTGGGGTATTTGTTAGGCAGGATCTTGCACATTGTACTTCTGCGCTGAACTGGTACTGAAAACCCTTCGGTTGCAGTGCAGTGGTTCTGAACAATTAGACTTTCCGGAAAGCAGCCCAGAAATCCAAAAAAGGGCAACAGCCGCCCCGATTATGGTCCCTCGAGATTTGTCCCGGCGGTTTCCTTTTGATGTTGCTTAAAACCACAGGTGTGGTGTGTGGCCGTAGGCATAACGTGGCCTTGCCTAGAATGTAGCCCACACATTGCGTTGGAGTTTAAAATTCTCCAAATTTTGTTTTTTATTTATTTTGTTGAGTTAACGATTTGAGTACCGAACGGTGGGATTCGGACATTGGATAACCTAAGCTCTGCTACATGTGGAAAGCAGTGAACGTTCAGGGTGTGTAAAGGTAAACGGAAATATGATGTTTTTGGGAAATGGGGAAGATGTGCAGAAGGTTCTGGGTGATGTACGGTTCATGGGTTGTGTGTTTTAGAACTATGTGGACCATTCAAAAGGTTCTACAAACAAGACCCTCACACCAGACAAAGACACAGCACAAAACATTTATTGCAGAGTCCACATTTAATTAAAAATATTTTCACATGTTTTCCTACTTTGTGCATATATATATATATATATATATATATATATATATATATATATATATATATATATATATATATATAAATACTAGTAGGGTCTGCTTACACATTGTGTAAGCAATAACACCGTGCTTCATACGGAGGTATATAATAAATAGAAGCTTTATGACTATAGGCAAACATCACCGACCTGCTGCTAGATATGAATTTAGGTTTATTAATTTATTGATTTATTTGACAGACACGTTTACTGTTTTTGCATAAATATTGAGATTTTTATTTCACAGTTTACAGTTATATAAATTACAATTTTCAAATGCTAGATATTGATTGAGGTTTTCTTTTTTTTTAATGTATGCGTTTACTTTTTTTTACGTAAATAATTTTCATTTACGGACGCTTTCTGACGGTTCTGGGATTTTTGTCCCTGCCTCCCCCCCTCTCCCCCTCCCCTTCCCCCTCCCCCCTTCCCCCGTTTTTCCCCCTCTCCCCCCCCCTCCCCCTCCCCTCCCCTCCACCTCCTGCCCTCCCCTACCCCCCTCCACTCCCTCCCCTCCCTCCCCTCCCCCCCAT